>NC_041384.1:226526333-226659706 GCF_002162155.2 Triticum dicoccoides | reverse complement strand
AGGAAGGGCGGCTCCTCCAGGCCATGAGCGTCAACTTCCAGAAGCTCCAGGCGCTTGACCGTGCCCGCCTAGACAAGGACAAGTCCAGGATGGCGGCGGTGGACAAGGCGGAGGTGGATCTCGAGGAGCGCGTCACCGAGACGCAGGCTTGGTTCCGCCAGGCCTATGAGGAATTGAAGTCCGCCCAAGATCTGCTGGCCGAGCGCAAGCAGGAGCTTGTCTTGAAGCAGGCCGACGTCGAGAAGGCCCAGGAGACGGCGAAGTCACAGGCCGACAAGGACGAGGCCACTCGGCACCAGCATCAGGCCGTGCTGAACTCCCAGGAGGAGGACCTTGCTACTCGTGAGGAGAAGCTCGTCGCGACACTCTGCGGCAAGGATGAGGAGGTCGAGAAGCTTGTCGTGCAGCGGACCTTGTAGCTGGAGTAGAAGCACGAGGAGGCACTCAATGCTCAGGCCCAGGTCCAAGCCGGCAAGGTGAATGAGCTGGAGGTGGAGCGGGACGGGCTGAAGAAGCAGGTCCTGGAGCTGACGGAGGAGAGGGATGCGTCCAAAGGTGCGTTGGCTGACACGCAGGCCATAGTCCTCGGCAAGGTCGAGCTTCTCTCTGAGGCCAACGACTCCATCAGGGATCTGAAGCTGAAGCTGGAGGGCCTCGAGGGGACGCTTTCTGAGGTCGGGGCCCAGGAGGAGACCCTAACCAAAGATCTGGAGGCCGAGAGGCAGCTGCGGAGGAATGACGCCGCCAACCACGCGGATTTTGTGAAGGGCGAAAACCTCTGGATCAGCTGCCTCGCCGACATCATGGGCAGGATCACCATGCAGCTGGCTACCATGGGGATGCCGAATGTGAGGTACGCCCCGGAGCCGAACGTGAGTCCCAATGCCAAACTAACTCTGTTCTTCAAGGGCGTTCTTGGAGCTCTGGAGCAATTCTGCTCCAACAGAGCGACCTCCCTGGCCAATGAGGCCCAGAAGCTTTGCTGGGGTGTCCTGACCAAGGTCCTAACCAAGGTGGCGTACTAGAATCCCAACCTCGACTTCCATGCCACGCTGGAGAGCTTGCCGGAGGATGTGGACCTAGCGGCGCTCGAAGAGCGTATCGAGCCCATCATCAGCCGCGTCGACGGATTTCGGAGGATAGAGGGCCAGCGCCGGGACTAGGCACCCCATTTCTCATCGATGCTGCAGGTTCATGACCAAGACATTTTTTATCTTTAGTTAGAACCACAGCAACAATTGATGTAATATAACTCTGCAGTACCCTGAAACGATGCATGCTATTTTCCTATTCAATCGTTCTTTGTATGTACACCCTACGCTCAACTTGATAGGCTTGCCGGCACGCGAACCTAGGCTATGGTGTTTTGAGGACAGATCCTCGCAACCAGCCGGGTGTGCCTGCAGCCAAGTAAACCACCTTGCCATTCTCAGCACGACCGCTTGAACTATTGAGCGGACTCGAAACAGAACAAGGGCGTTGCCAATAGCGGGAAGGCCACCTTACCATTCTCGACGCGGCCGCTTGAACTGTTGAGCGGACTCTAAATAGAACAAGGGCGTTGCCAATAGCAGAAGGCCCCCATCACGTGCAGGTTTTTCATACCAAGTGTAGGATCTCCGAGGAAAACAACCTTATACATAAAATAATTACTCAAAGTTTCGGATGACTTAGCTTTTTTGTCGCCGCACGAGCGTCTACTGCATCCGCAAATGATGCCGCTCATTCGGCCATCTTCTTCCTTGGGCCGGCAACCACGATGAAACTATTGCGCCAACTAGACAAGATTTCCACAAATCCGACCCCCTACCTGGAGCGCCAGAGATGTCGGTGGAAACGACACCTATGGAATCACTGGGATCCCTTCTACGGTTGGCGGGCGCGGGGTTGTGCAAAGAGCGGGCCTAGTAGCCAGCACAAAGATCATTTACCTAGGTTCGGGCCGCAATGATGCGTAATACCCTAGTCCCGCTTTGGTGTATATTTGAGTGTTCTTGAGCTTCCGAACTAGCTGCGGTGTGTGCGTAGTCGAAAAGATCCGAATCCTTCTCCAGTACGCCTCAGGCCTCCTTTTATAGTCAAAAAGGGGTCGCCACAGTGGCACACAGGAGGTGGAAAGATAAATAGTGTACAAGCTTATCACCTGCCATTACGGGACAATGTGCATTAAATGCGCTCCTTACGTGTCATGTTTCTTTATTGGGGGATGGCAACGAGGCCCGTCCCGTCCATTGCCGTTCCACCTCGCTCCGACACTCGTCCAGGCCAATAAGGCATGTAGCGCCTAAGCTGGCAGGCTGCTGAGATGGTGTGGTGGTAGGGTCTTCACGAAGATCTGCATGCCACCACGTAGGTGCTTGACTAGCTGGATTAGCAACCACGTACTGCCACGTGGGTACTAGCGTTGGTTGGTGGGTTAGCCGTTGAGCTGGGCGGTGACGGGGCAGCAAGGTCTTGTCGCGGTACCACGTATATTCCTGGCAAGGGTCTTGCCGGGGTCTTGTGATCGCCCTCGGCAAGAGTCTTGTCAGGGCCATGCGAGTGTTTTCGGCAAGGAGCCTTGTTGGGGCCTCAGGGGCATCCTTGGTGTCGGTGTCAAAACCGGCTGATCTCAGGTAGGGGGTCACGTACTGTGCGTCTAAGGCGGATGGTAATAGGAGGCAGGGGACACGATGTTTTACCCAGGTTCGGGCCCTCTTGATGGAGGTAAAACCCTACGTCCTGCTTGATTTATTCTTGATGATATGAGTATTACAAGAGTTGATCTACCACGAGATCGGAGAGGCTAAACCCTAGAAGCTAGCCTATGGTATGATTGTATGTTGTCCTACGGACTAAAACCCTCTGGCTTATATAGACACCGGAGGGGGTTAGGGTTACACAAGGTCGGTTACAAAGGAGGAGATATCCATATCCGTACTGCCTAGCTTGCCTTCCACGCCAAGTAGAGTCCCATCCGGACACGAGACGAAGTCTTCAATCTTGTATCTTCATAGTCCAACAGTCCAGCCAATGGATATAGTCCGGCTATCCGGAGACCCCCTAATCCAGGAATCCCTCAGTAGCCCCTAAACCAGGCTTCAATGACGATGAGTCCGGCGCGCACAGTTGTCTTCGGCATTGCAAGGCGGGTTTCTCCTCCGAACACACCACGGAAGAATCTGAATACAAGGATAGTGTCCGACCCTGCAAAATAAGTTCCACATACCACCGTAGAGAGAATAATATTTCCACAAATCTAATTTGCTGACACATTTTGGCAACATGACATCATGCCATGGCTCGGTGATTATTCGAACCGTTTTTCTTTAACCAGCCCCGCACATAACGCGAGGCAGTTTCTTGACACATCTTGTCAAAGCAGAGATCGTGTCCCCCTTATTACGGGATTCTCATCAATACGAGTTTCGATCCGAAATCCCCACGCGGCTCACCTCCTGGAAAGAGAAGGGCCTGTCCTGGGGTTCATCGGTGGAGCTGGACGGACTCCAGAAATGTATCCGGAATATGGCACGAAAGAAGCTCAAGCTTGTCAACATAGCTTGAGCATCAATACGGGTTTCGATCCGGAATCCCCACGCGGCTCACCTCCTGGAAAGAGAAGGGCCTGTCCTGGGGTTCATCGGTGGAGCTGGACGGACTCCAGAAATGTATCCAGAATATGGCAAGAAAGAAGCTCAACCTTGTCAACATAGCTTGTCAACATATTCCAAATACATTTCTAGAGTCCGTCCAGCTCCACCGATGAACCGTAGGACAGGCCCTTCTCTTTCCAGGAGGTGAGCCGCGTGGGGATTCTAGATCGAAACTCGGGGGCCGCCGCCCAGTTGGTGTCGTGCGGCTCGGTGATGTAGAACCACGCCGATTGCCACCCCTTTATGGTCTCCACGAAGGAGCCTTCAAGCCATACAACATTGGGCATCTTGCCCACCATGGCTCCGCCCCATTCTGCTTGTTGGCCTCCCACCACCTTAGGCTTGATATTAAAGGTCTTTAACCATAGGACGAAGTGGGGCCCGATGTGGAGGAAAGCCTCACACACGACGATGAACGCCGAAATGTTGAGGATGAAGTTCGGGGCTAGATCATGAAAGTCCAGCCCGTAGTAGAACGTAAGACCATGGATGAGTGCAGGGAGGGGAAACCCCAGTCCGCGGAGGAAGTGGTGGAGGAAAACTACCCTCTCGTGAGGTTGCGGGGTAGGAACAATCTGCCCCGTAGCGGGCAGCCGATGCGCGATATTCGCGGCTAAGTATCCGGCTCCGCGCAGCTTCTTGATGTGTCCCTCCATAACGGAGGAAGCCATCCATTTGCCTCCCGCTCCAGACATGTTTGGAGAAGGTTGAGGTGAAGGATGTGGACTTGGGCGTTGGAGCTCGAGTGCGCAAGAACGGATGAGCAAGGAGGAAGAAGGTGTGGGTAGAGAAAGGTTAAACCTTATCCCTTTATAAGGGCGGCCGAAACTATGCGTCCCCACTAGCCTAGTAAAACTCGCTTATCCCCCAAGCACCGTAATTGATGGCGCGGTTGGGTTGCTAAGGGGGACACGATCTCTGCTTTGACAATATGTGTCAAGAAACTGCTTCGCGACACCAACTGGGCGGCGGCCCCCGAGTTTCGATCCGGAATCCCCATGCGGCTCACCTCCTGGAAAGAGAAGGCCTGTCCTGGGGTTCATCAGTGGAGCTGGACGGACTCCAGAAATGTATCTGGAATATGGCAAGAAAGAAGCTCAAGCTTGTCAACATAGTCCAGGTCATGCTCTTCCGCCGGATCCTCCCGTGTCAACAACGGGATTTTAACTTATGGGAGTTCGACCCGGCCCGGCACCAGACTCTAAGCGAGTTTGGCCCTCAGCCGAACACCGCACCGGAACCTCCAGTGGTTCTGGACTCGGGCAGGCGGCCTCCTTCTAAAAGGGGAAAGACGCCTGTGCCGGTGACCTCTGCCCATCCAGGGGCACCAGACAATCTGCTGGGAGCGCTTCGTAGCGCTTCCATCGACGAAGAGCACCGCGCTATTATGAGTGCGGTGATCCAGAAGGTTCAGTCCGCCAAGAGCGGACTGACTGAAGCCTGTGCCAGCCTTCTAACAGGCTTTGTGGTAAGTATTTGAAATATAGGAAAAATATTACCGCATAGACAGTAGCCCCTGATGCTCTGTTCGGTGTTCACAAAGAAAAGCCGAATAGAGCATCAAACAATATCGCAGGAGTCTAACATAAGTATGTCTATATGCATATGCAGGCTTCACTGCTGGCCTCTGCTGCACTGACTATGGAGGTCGCCGCACTGAAGCAGGACCTCGAAGGGTCCAAGAAAGAGCTCGGCCTTGCCAAGAGGCAGCTCAAGGAGAACAAAGGTAAGTAGTACCTAGTCTATGGATATATATATATATAAAGAATGCGATTGCAAAATGACAGGATCATCGTAAATTTGCCAGGGGCCACGACCGAGGTGGAGACCCCGAAGCAAGCGCTAGCTGAGGCCGAAAACAAAGCGGCCAAGGAGCGCACCGAGTGGGAAAGGCAGGAGGCACGGGTGGGCGAGGTGCAGCAAGAGCTCCACACTCCCGTGATGAAGCACGAGGCATTGGAGCTTGAATTGAAGACGCGAGAGTCCGAGCTTGCCGCGGCCCTCGAGAGTGCAAAGAATGCCAAGGCTGAGGCCCAAAAGGCCCTCAGGATATTGATGCGATGAAGAAGATAGCGGCGGGTAAGGCATTCAATATGCAAAGCAAGCATGTGAAAGTAAATCACTTGTTACTTACCCGAGTCCGGAGCTCTCCAGGAGCATTCGCAGATTCGCCCCACGGCGTGTTGGATGCCGCACAATTTTACCAGGCTGATGAGGGAAGCTCAACGGAGAAGCTGTTTTGGTCTCAGTATACTAGGACCGAACACCCGATGCCTCCGAGCGACCAGCTGAAGCAACTGGTCGAGCTGCAGAAGGCGGCCGAACAGGCCATGAAGGGCTTTATAGTCCGGATGTAGCCTGGAGACGCCCTTCCCAACAGCTACTTCGGCCTGGTGAGGCGGCTTGTGGATGCCTGCCCACGGCTGGAAGTCATCAAGCGGTCCGTCTGCATCGAAGGTGCACGCCGGGCTTTCGCCCGTGCGAAGGTGCATTGGGCTAAGATGGACGCCGTGAAGCTGGTGAAGGAGGGGCCGCCGCAGGGCAAGGAGCATCGCCACCCAGAGATGTACTATGAGGGTGTCCTGAAGGGTGCCCATCTTATGGCGGACGAGTGTGCGAAAGATGTAATATTTGAATAAACTTGCTCGTGTAATCCTGTATTATAAAAACTTGTTCATATGCGCTATGCAACGCTTGTCGGAATTTAAAATATTACCTTATGTTCGGCTGTTTATCAAATCTGAGAGATGGCTAGTCGTCAGGTTCTACCCCCACGCCACGAGTGCTGGGGTGTTCGGGATAAACCTGAGCACTCTTGTTCCCATTTTTGGGTCCTTCGAGGGAGGTGCTCAGCACAACGAACAAGGCAATCAGACTATAATGCATTATCACTCTCACTTAGCCATAGAACTCTATAATTTTAAATTTCGGCGAAGCCCCTAGTATTCGAAAGGCCAAATTCGGGGCGCAATAGACGCCTTAATCCGGACAGGGCCGACTCCTCGCTCTAAGCGGCATAAGTCTTTAGGGACTTGAAACCTCTCGAACAGCGACCAGTCTCTCGCCTTATCATGACAGTCAGTTTTAGCTTTCTCTACTGAGGTGCTTAGCCCAGCAGAACCGGGGCACAGTTGCAGTAGTTCTCCCAGTGCTACCTTAGCCGATATAGCGGAATGTAAGGTACCAAAACATGGGAGCCGGGCAAACCCAACTATTGACCCAAAACATGATTCGGAGCTAATGCATATAATGCTATAAGTTCGGGGTGCCGCACTGTCAAAAGTGTTCGGACTTCTCACGCCGTATTATGGGGTATGCTTAAGCCCCTAGCGTATTGGCCGTACCAGAGTGTACGGGTGCTAGATGTCATGAATGAACATATATATATATATATAGAGAGAGAGAGAGAGAGAGAAAGGAAGAATGCAATAATAGTATTAATGCTATGCATTGTTTATTCAAAAAGGTGCGTTAAAGCAGAATGATACAAGTAGTGCGATAAGCAAAAAGTAGGACTGTTTGACATGACCCTTCCAAGGGCAAGCTGTGGAATAGTATTAAAGCAAATATTTTCACTCGTTATCATAATCCACCTGGGAGTTCCGTGGTGTGACGTAGCTTTCTGCCTCCTTGGTTGCTGCATCATGTGTTCGGCAATCATGCTGCCGGACAGGGTTTCCAGAGATTAAAGTCCTGAAAGAGAAAAATAACAAAGCGGGAACCCCTAGTGCGGTCGAAGCCGCGTCTTGGGGCGTGCCGTAGTCGTGCCCCCCTCCCCACCTGTGCCCATGGTATTTTTAATGCGTAATTATGTACGCGTGGCATGGATTTCGCTGTTTGGCTAGGACCGGGGTGGGGGCCGCATTGCTATGCGAGCTCGGAACGTGCCAGGCGGTCCAGTTGCTGATTACTCCGGGCGCGCTTGAAGGTGTCCGGGTCCTTAATAGCTGAACTAGTGGATTGCCTTAAGAGGCTGCTTTGCGCTTCTACTGCGAGGGCCGCAGTGTGCTCCTCCGTGCGGAGAGAGCGCTCTGTGTTTCCATTGACAGTTATGACCCCCCCCTGAGGTCCTGGCGTCTTGAGCTTGAGATATGCATAATGCGGTACCGCATTGAATCTCGCGAATGCGGTTCGCCCGAGCAGTGCATGGTAGCCACTGCGGAACGGGACTATGTCGAAGATTAACTCTTCGCTTCGGAAGTTATCCGGGGATCCGAAGACCACTTCTAGTGTGACTAAGCCTGTGCAATGGGCCTCTACACCTAGTATGACACCTTTAAAGGTTGTTTTTGTGGGTTTGATCCTTGAGGGGTCTATACCCATTTTGCGCACTGTGTCCTGATAAAGCAGGTTCAGGCTGCTGCCGCCGTCCATTAGGACTTGAGTGAGGTGAAATCCATCAATGATTGGGTCTAGGACCAGTGCGGCGAATCCGCCATGACGAATACTAGTGGGGTTGTCCCTGCGATCAAAGGTGATCGGACAGAAGGACCATGGGTTGAACTTTGGGGCGACTGGGTCCAACGCATATACGTCCCTGAGCGCACGCTTCCGCTCCCTCTTGGGGATGTGGGTTGCGTATATCATGTTCACCGTCCGCACTTCTGGGGGGAACCTCTTCTGTCCTCCGGTGTTCGGCTGCCGGGGCTCCTCCTCGTCATTGCTATGTGACCCCTTATCTTTGTTTTTGGCATTTAACTTGTCGGCCTGCTTGAACACCCAACAATCCCTGTTGGTGTGGTTGGCTGGCTTGTCGGGGGTGCCGTGTATTTGGCACGAGCGATCGAGTATACGGTCCAAACTGGACGGGCCCGGAGTGCTTCTTTTGAATGGCTTTTTCTACTGACTGGGTTTAGAGCCTTTGAATCCGGCATTGACTTCCGTATCCTCGGTATTGTCGCTGTTAGTGCGGTGCTTATGTTTGTTGCGACGTGACCTGCCATTGCCATCCTTGGTATCCGAAGTACCATGGTTATTTGATATGTTATTGCTACGAGCCAGCCAGCTGTCTTCTCCCGCACAAAAGCGGGTCATGAGTGTCGTGAGGGCTGCCATAGATTTCTGCTTTTCCTGGCCAAGGTGCCAGGCGAGCCACTCGTCGCGGATGTTGTGCTTAAAAGCTGCTAGGGCTTCTGCATCCGGACAGTCGACGATTTGATTTTTCTTTGTTAGGAACCGTGTCTAGAATTGCCTGGTCGATTCCTCTGGCTGCTGAATTATGTGGCTCAAGTCATTGGCATCTGGGGGTCGCACGTAAGTGCCCTGGAAGTTGTCGAGGAATGCGGCTTCCAGATCCTCCCAACAGCTAATGGACTCTGTTGGCAAGCTATTGAGCCAATGCCGAGATGGTCCTTTGAGCTTGAGTGGGAGGTATTTAATGGCGTGTAGATCATCACCGTGGGCCATGTGGATATGCAGGAGGAAATCCTCGATCCATACCGCAGGATCTGTTGTGCCATCGTATGATTCTATATTTACGGGTTTGAAACCCTCTGGGATTTGATGATCCATTACTTCGTCTGTGAAGCATAGGGGGTGTGCGGCACCTTTGTATTGGGCTATATCGCGACGCAGCTCAAATGAGTCTTGCCCGCTGTGTTCGGCCCGGCCAGACTTACTTTTACTGTATCCGATGTGATGATTATCCTCTCGCATAGTGGCGCGCCCTCGTGATTCGTAGATCGATCATTCATGTTTTTCTTTGTCCTCCAATACGTCTCGCAGGTCTGGCGTATTTCCCCATGCCTTGATGTTTTTGTGTGAGTGGCGTTGGAGTGCAGACTGAGCTTTTGGCTGAAATGCCTCTCTGTCACTACCACGAGGTGGTCGGTCAGCCGCATCATGTGCTGGAGATGTGGGTTTGAATGATTCCTCCTCCAGTCGGGGTAGCAACCTACGCTTTGGGTAACTCTTGGAGGGACGTTCGAGTTTATATTCCTCGGCCGCAAGGACTTCGGTCCATCTGTCGGCTAGCAAATCTTGATTAGCTTGAAGCTATTGTTGCTTTTTCTTAAGGCTATTTGCCATGCCTATAAGCCGGCGCTTGAAGCGCTCTTGTTCGACGGGATCCTCAGGCACGACGAATTCGTCATCGTCGAGGCTTGCCTCGTCTTCGGAGGGAGGCATGTAATTATCATCCTCGGCCTCTCCATCTGCCGCTCTCTCTGGAGGGCTGGCTTCTCCATCCTCCTGCCCTAAATCTTGCTGGAGGGGATTGTTGTCGTCTTCGGCACTGTCCGAAGTGCTATAATCTCCTATGCCAGTATCACCGCTTTTGCCTTGGCGGGACTTAGAGTGGCGCCGCTGACGCTGGCGCTTGGGTTGCTTCTTGGAGGGGTCATCCTCCGTTGTCTCGTCGTCATTGCCTTCTTTGGGTGTGTCCACCATGTATATATCGTATGATGAGGTGGCTGTCCAGTGGCCTGTGGGCAGTGGTTCCTCTTCGTCTCCCGCATCATCGTCCATACTGTCGATGTCTTCGGAGTCGAAGTCGAGCATGTCGGTTAAGTCGTCGACAGTGGCTACTAAGTGGGTGGTGGGTGGGCGGCAAATTTCTTTGTCATCTGCATCCCTATCCTGCCAGACATAGTTTGGCCAGGATCCTCCTGACAAGGAGAGAGACCTTAATGAGTTCAGTATGTCGCCGAAGGGTGAGTGCTGAAAAATATCCGCGAAGGTAAACTCCATGATCGGCGCCCAATCGGATTCGATAGGAATGGGCGGAGGAGGTTCGGAGTCCGTGGCCGGAGAAGGGTCTTACAATTTGGCAACACGACTCTCGTGAAGGGTAAGGTCGATATTCGGCTTGATCGCCGCTGAGGATATGACCTCCGTGACGGGGTCTATCCACCCGTCCATGGATGGCGCGACTGGCTCCGAATTGAGGGTCGGAGCGGCTGCCGGTGCAATTTCTTGAACATTGTCCAATGGTAGAGCTAAATCGCACTCATCGTGACCACGTGGCGCACAAGGCAGGGGCTCGAATCCGTCGAAGATCAAGTCTCCGCGGATATCGGCCGTGTAGTTTAAGCTTCCAAACCTGACCTAGTGGCCAGGGGCGTAACTTTCGATCTGGTCCAGATGGCCAAGCGAGTTGGCCCGCAGTGCGAAGCCGCCAAACACAAAGATCTGTCCGGGGAGAAAAGTCTCACCCTGGACTGCATCGCTATCGATGTTCTTAGGGGCCATCAAGCCTAACGGCGACGACACAGAGGAACTCTCAATGAAAGCATCAATGTCGGTGTCAAAACCGGATGATCTCGGGTAGGGGGTCCCGAACTGTGTGTCTAAGGAGGATGGTAACAGGAGGCAGGGGACACGATGTTTTACCCAGGTTCGGGCCCTCTTGATGGAGGTAAAACCCTACGTCTTGCTTGATTTATTCTTGATGATATGAGTATTACAAGAGTTGATCTACCACGAGATCGGAGAGGCTAAACCCTAGATGCTAGCCTATGGTATGATTGTATGTTGTCCTACGGACTAAAACCCTTCGGTTTATATAGACACCGGAGGGGGTTAGGGTTACACAAGGTCGGTTACAAAGGAGGAGATGTCCATATCCGTACTGCCTAGCTTGCCTTCCACGCCAAGTAGAGTCCCATCCGGACACAAGACGAAGTCTTCAATCTTGTATAATCATAGTCCAACAGTTCGGCCAAAGGATATAGTCCGGCTATCCGGAGACCCCCTAATCCAGGACTCCCTCACTTGGCAAGGGGGGCTTGCGGTTGTCTTGTCTTTTGGTCATCGTCTAGTCTTGTGGGCTCTTTGTCTTCACAAAGATTTGTATGTTACCATGGAGGTGCCTTCCGAGCCTTGGTTCCAATGTGGTTGATGGTGTTGGAATCCTTGGGCTCAAGGGTGGCGCGCTCTGCTAGCATTGGGCAAGTTGCACCGGCAAGGCTCTTGCTGGGGCTGCGGAGGCCGCCCCGGCAAGGGTCTTGCCGGGGGAGTCCACCTCGCCCTCTTGCTCTTTGTGTCTCTGGTCTTGGCGTTGTTCTGGTTGTCTTTTGCTTTTGCCTCCTCTTCCCCACTAGGTATGGCCGCAGGCGCGGCTCTAACTGTCCATGCACAAGTGAAGGGGTACAAAAGAGAGCCCCTACTTTTGTGCACCGACACCTGGGATTGTGTCTTCGTAACTGCCTTCGATCTGGCCACCGCACCCGCAGAAATCTGCGGCGCCGGCGTTCCACATCGTCTCTCCTCGGACACCACCTTGGCCATGGATAGGAACTACCCTAGTACCAACGGTGGGGTGAGCCAATGAGGAGGTAGGGGACCCCTCCAGGTGCCCATGCGGGGGCCGTGCAATACACGGAAACCAATCAGGGACGACACCGGCACCTACCCCTCCGTCAGTCTGGCCACTGTCGAAACGGTTGGCGATGTATGTCGTGCCCGGTCTGGCGAGTCCTCCATCATGGAGATCTCCTTCTCCCTGCTAGTTGAAGACACCATACCAGGGTGCCCCGGCGCCGGCGACAAATAAGCACGTCTTTCCCAGAAGCTAGATGCCGGAATTGGGAAGCCGGCATCAACCAAAAACTGTTGAACGATCTCCGACTCCGTCTTCCTCTTCCTGTTTACCACCGGAATCCACTCCGAGTGTTCCTCATCTTGATCCAGGACGTCGAGCACCATCCGAACACCAAAATCTCGTGGGCTCTCCTCGTCTGGCGGGCTCTCCTTGTCCGAAGAACCGCACTCCAAGAGCCTAAACAGGAGCAGCGAGACCCACTCAAGCCCCCAACCACAGAGGTCTCCGCTGGCGAGGGCGGTGGCGGCCTGAACGCCATAGTCAGACACCGGCCACGGCCGCGGAACGCCATAGTAACCTTGACTAATCTAGAAGTTAATGAAGACTGCACCCAAACAATGGACCGGTTGCAGAACCTCTTTCTGAAACATGAGAAAGGTGTGGCTGATCCTGGGTGCAGGTGCACCCGCATGAACAGTACACATGAAAAAAATATATAACATGAAAGAAAAAAATCTGAATTTTTTTGATATCAAACTAGATCAACAAATTTAATTTTCTACAAAATTTCGTGACCAAATAACATTTGAGGAGCCCTCAGCAAAAAACAAAATCACTCCTCAAAAGTGAACAAAACTTTGAACACATATTTGTTTTTTTTGCTGAGGGCTCCTCGAATGTTATTTGGTCACGAAATTTTGCAAGGAACTAAAACTTTCAATCTAGTTTGTTGTCCCGAAATTTCAGATTTTTTTGATTTTGTTTTGTACCTTTTTCATGTGTATTGTTCATGCGGGTGTAGGTGCACCCGGGAGTAGAAAGTCCAGTCTCCTGAAACAATGGACCGGTTGCAGAATGTTGATACAGAAGATCTGGCTATGATCGTATGATTAGAAGTCCATCCGGCGGGCATGGAGGCGGCAGACGCTCGCACAAGATCGGTCGGTTGAATGGAATCATTTCCCTTATATTATTTAAAAAAAGGAGTAGGCCTTAAAAGTTTGAAATCGTTCACGGTGGGTCTTAAATGTGTGTAAGTTGTTCACCGCTAGTCCTAAAAGTATCTCAAGTGTGTCAAATAGGTCCTAAAACTCATGGGTAAAATACATATATAGGACCTGCGGTGAACGATTTCAAACTTTAAGGACCTACTTGACACACTTGGAATACTTTTAGGACCTCCAATGTATTTTTACTCTTTTCAGACAGTGCATGTTCTACCTCAGCTCTGCGGTTAAGGTTGGTCATCGTTGGAGTAACATAGATAGTAACATGCATGCCACATAAGCAAAAAAGGTAATGTGACAAGTATTTAAAGAGAATAGAGAACTATCACATAGAATTTTCCAATGCAAAATGACTCTACAAAGTAATAAACGAAGAGATCTATGTTACCACACCTATGACACAACCCACTACTCCCCACTATGACTAGCCTAACTGAGTTTAACTAGACAATGCCCCGCGCGTTGCTACGGGATGCAAGTGTGTCAAAAGAGACCGGCTAACTAAGGAGAAAGGAATAGTGAAAATAAAAGAAAGAGAAAACAGTAGAAGATGGACTCCATGTAATGTAACTATGGAACCACCTTACCTCATACGCTCAATTTTGTGATTAAATTTGTGCACACATGATCTTAATTAGTATTAGTAATGTAACTATGACTTTGAATTATCAGATATGATACAACAGTGTGAGGGGTTGGAAGCTCTATCGGTCCCATTCACCAAGGAGGAAATTGATCATGTAATCAAAATTATACTGACTAATCGTGCACCAGGTCCGGATGGATTTAATGGACACCTCCTGAAAGTTTGTTGGGATGTTATCAAAGAAGATTTCGAGCGACTATGTGATGACTTCTGGGATGGAAAGATCAATATAAAATGCTTGAATAACTCCCTAATCACTTTGATCCCAAAAAGCTCGTGCCAGAAACGGTAAATGATTGTCGTCCGACCTCACTTCTAAATTGTGTGCTCAAAGTCATAACAAAAATCCTAGCAGGGAGGCTGCAAAAATCACTGGTGCAGAGACGTGCTATACAAACGGTTTTTACCCCCTTTCTACGATGGAGTTTTAAACCATCGCCTAGTGAGTGTGTGCGATATGGGGGTCCTTCCCACACGACCTAGAAACCGTCGGGGATAGACCCTCCGGTCACACAAGCGGGGCAAAATGAGCTCATGTGCGATCGGGCGAGGCATCAAAGCCCAATCATTCCCATTAGTATGTACATCCCACATAGGGAATCCCAGAAAAACGTTTCCATTCATATGTATATCACGCACAATTTTTTATGTGAAAATGTTTGTGCAATGTGGCCTAACACAAATAGTTATCTGCCGGAAGCCATGTATGATTGTTAATTGATCCAACACGCCTACTTTCTAGAAACTGTGTGGGTTGTTTGAGTTCATCGCCCACGGTGTTGTCAGAGTAACTGTCTATAATAGAAAACACCAATAAGCAGGGTAATTAGCCTATTATTGATAATCCATGTAGTAATCAACTTGACATTTCTTATAAAACACACCAGATATTTCATATCCGTATAACGACAACCAGGATTTCATAATCAAATTACATCAGATAGCTTCAGTACTCAGTTACACCAAAGAGGGATATAGCTAACTATGACATTACACAACATCACCAAGTTTCACATGCAACATCGAAAACCTTTGGAAAGTAGCATCATACACGGTAAATAGACAGATGAATATCATTTGGGAAACTACAGAAGCAGAAGGCAAATATTGAGCCTTCAGTGATATTGAATGTCCTTGCAACTTTAGGCCAATGGCTATGGATAATTTGCCCGCCCAACCTTCGTCCTCTTCAGGAAGACTTCAATATTGTATCGTGGGTGTTGAATGAATACCTTCCTCGCCTATTAACCATGCAGGTGGTTTGAGAGGTAATCATCGGTGAACTGCTTCGGAAAGTACTGAAAACAAAGATATGCATAAATCGCTGTTATAAATTTTGAAATGGCATAAGGGGTAAAAACAAGGTAAAAGAGTTAGTACCATCATATAGTTGACTGATGTCTTCTTCACTGTGCAAACAAAGATCTTAGTGTTATTCATCGCAAGTTTCTTTATCCTAATAATCTTTCTAAGTTTCTTGGCTTGACTTATATTCATGGACATCTCATTTCCCCATATGCAAAATGGGTCAAATAGTGGGTCTAAGCCTCTGACAGCAGGACCTACATATGCACGACCAAATTTTAAGAAACCTAAATATTAGAATGATTGTTGTAACTGCACAATAATGTGCAATTAGAGAAAGCACTATGCATGAGCAAACCTCGATGGTAAACCGCAGTGCCTCCCATTGTTTCGCTGCAACACACATAAGGAACATCTTGATCAGGTTAATTGAGAGTGCCATACTATCAGTAGAATATGTATTGAGTACAGCCATATTCAATTTATTTCTCACATGCATAAGAATACAAAATTGTACCCACAACAAATGAATTTTTTTTGCAAAACTGAACCAAACAGTTAACTCGACAGTGGAACAAATGAACCAAAATAGTTAATTGAGCATGACATTGCAGAATAGAACATATACTAGAAGATAAGACAGTTAATGAAACCAATAATGCTTGAGAACAGTACTACGAAATGTAGCAATTGTTGGACCAAATTGTTAACTGAACATTACATTCTAGAACATCAGATTGCATATTAAAATTACAGAGGACAAATCACTAGAAGGCACTGGTGGTGCCTTGAGAAAACATCACGAATTGTATTTTAAAGTAGACAACCGTGTGGCGGTGTCAACGGTGGCCTCGAAGACGAGGTGCTCCTCCAAGATTTGGTGGTCGGCTCGCATGGCAGCCATCCCAACCTTGTTCGCGCGTGCGGCTGTGATTTCTTCTCTGCTGCTAGATGCTACTGAGCTCCATGTTATACTGCGTGCAAAATGGCTGTGGGTGGCACTTAATTGGAGGACGGGCCCGTGATTTGGGTGGAAGGTGTCACGTCATTGCTTGGGGCATGTGGGATGGGGAAGGAGGAGGATGGTGTGGGTGGGGTGTGGATTACCTAACCATATCGACGAGGCCACACAACAAGAAGGGTCACTAGCGAGGAGGCGGCGCTGTAAGAAGAAGGGTTGCTGGTGAGGAGGCGGCGCTGCCAGTAAGCAGCAGTGAATGTTTGAACTTGGAAAGCAAAGAGGAACAATGGAAATGTGGCTTTTGGTGGGGGTGGCGGGGAGATAAATATTTCTGCGATCGCAGAAAAATTTCGCTCGGTGCCGTGAGTAAATGGCATGCAAGTGTGGTTCAAGCATAGGCAGTGGACTATAGATGATAAGCTTCCTGCATAGGCCAGACAAGATGATGCACCAAGATATTTTATATCACATCCCACACGATTGTTGCTAGTAAACTTTTTGTGGTGTACCTGAATTTTTTCATTCCGTTTTGTATGACAAAATGGTGTTACGGAGGGAAAGTATGGTGTTTGAATTACTAGAACATTTATCTAAAGTCAACATGCAACTATATGGGTATTGTGTTAAAATTTGGAATTATTCCGGGTTCGTTTGGCCCTTTTTATGCATTAATTGAGTTTCTAGGCATTTAATGTGCATAATTCAAATTTGAACTACAAGCACATGCTACAGTGCACCAAAGTTTGTTGAAAAATCACATGTGTGTCTTTGGGTGAATTTATTAGTCCCATGCAAGAATGAGAATGGAATTCAAACATCTGGGCATGGTTGGTCGACCAGAAACATTGAGAAACTTGGTTTTTAAATTCCTGTAAATCCCAAACTCGCTTGAAAATCATGAAGCTTGGCATGGCGTCATTTTATGGCACCAACATGTTGTGGTAAAAAATTGGCCGAATTGGGACAAGTTTTGGTATAAGCTTCTCGCAAATTGGAGCTTCTCTCAGAAGGCGCATGGTTTCGAGAGGGAACATGTCACCTCTGTGTGCGAAACGATATATGCTGACCGCCCTCTTGATTTTTTTACAGAGCCAACATAGAACTATGAGTGTCGTGTTAAAGCTTGGAATTATCCCAGGTTCGTTTGGCCTTTTTATGCATTAATTGAGTTTCTAGGCATTTAGTGTGCATAATTCAAATTCAAACAACAAGCACATGCTCTACTACACCAAGGTTGGTTGAAAAATCACATGTGTGTCTTTGGGTGAATTTCTAGGTCCCATGCAAGAAATAGGAATTAAATTCAAACATCTGGGCGTCGTGGCTCGGCCGGGAACATTCAGAAACTTGGTTTTTAAGTTCCTGTAAATCCCAAACTCGCTTGAAAATCATGAAGCTTGGCATGGCATCATTTTATGGCACCAACATGTTGTGGTAAAAAATTGGCCTAATTGGGACAAGTTTTGGTATAAGCTTCTCGTAAATTGGAGCTTCTCTCAGAAGGCGCGTGGTTTCGAGAGGGAACGTGTCACCTATGTGTGCGAAACGACATATGTTGACCGCCCTCTTGATTTTTTTACAGATCCAACATAGAACTATGAGTGTCGTTTTAAAGCTTGGAATTATCCCAGGTTCGTTTGGCCTTTTTATGCATTAATTGAGTTTCTGGGCATTTAGTGTGCATAATTCAAATTCGAACAACAAGCACATGCTCTACTACACCAAGGTTGGTTGAAAAATCACATGTGTGTCTTTGGGTGAATTTCTAGGTCCCATGCAAGAAATAGGAATGAAATTCAAACATCTGGGCGTCGTGGCTCGGCCGGGATCATTGGGAAACTTGGTTTTTAAATTCCTGGAAATCCCAAACTCGCCTGAAAATCATGAAGCTTGGCATGGCGTCATTTTATGGCACCAACATGTTGTGGTAAAAAATTGGCCTAATTGGGACAATTTTTGGTATAAGCTTCTCGCAAATTGGAGCTTCTCTCAGAAGGCGCGTGGTTTCGAGAGGGAACGTGTCACCTCTATTTGCGAAATGATATATTGTGACCGCCCTCTTTATTTTTTACAGAGCCAACATAGAACTATGAGTGTCGTGTTAAAATTTGGAATTATCCCATGTTTGTTTGGCCTTTTTATGCATTAATTGAGTTTCTGGGCGTTTAATGTGCATAATTCAAATTTGAACAACAAGCACATGCTCTAGTGCACCAAGGTTGGTTGAAAAATCACATGTGTGTCCTTGGGTGAATTTCCAGGTCCCATGAAAGAAATAGGAATGAAATTTAAACATCTGGGCGTCGTGGCTCGGCTGGGAACATTGGGAAACTTGGTTTTTAAATTCCTGTAAATACAAAACTCGCCTGAAAATCATGAAACTTGGCATGGTGTCATTTCATGGCAGTAACATGCTGTGGTAAAACTTTTGGCAAAATGGGAAAAGTTTTGCTGTAAGCTTCTTGTTGGGGAACACAGTAATTTCAAAAAAATTCTGATGCACATGCAAGATCATGGTGATGCATAGCAACGAGATGGGAGAGTGTTGTCTATGTACCCTTGTAGACCATAAGCGGAAGCGTTATGACAACGCGGTTGATGTAGTCGTATGTCTTCACGATCGACCGATCCTAGTACCGAAAGTACGACACCTCCGCGATCTAGACACGTTCGGCTCGGTGACGTCCCACGAACTCTTGATCTAGCTGAGTGTCGAGGGAGAGATTCATCAGCACGACGGCGTGAGATGATGATTCTACCATCGCAGGGCTTCGCCTAAGCACTACGATGATATGACCGAGGTGGATTATGGTGGAGGGGGGCATCGCACATGACTAAGGGATCAATGATCAACTTGTGTGTCTATGGGGTGCTCCCATGGCCACGTATATAAAGAATGGAGGGAGGAGGAGGCCGGCCCTCATAGGGCGTGCCCAAAGTGTGGAGTCCTACAAGGATTCCCTAGTCCTAGTAGGATTCCACCTCCCACATGGAATAAGAAAAAGGGAAGGGAGAAGGAGAAGGAAGGAAGGGGGCGCCCCGTTTCCCTAGTCTAATTTGGACCAGTCCAGGGGGAAGGGGCGCGGCCACCCTTGAGGCCTTTCTCTCCTTTCGCGTATGGCCCATTAAGGTCCAATACGAATTCCCGTAACTCTCCGGTACTCCGAAAAATACCCGAATCACTCGGAATCTTTCCGATGACCAAATATAGCCTTCCAATATATCGATCTTTACGTCTCGGCCATTTCGATACTCCTCGTCATGTCCCCGATCTCATCCGGGACTTCGAACAAACTTCAGTCATCAAATAACATAACTCATAATACAAATCGTCACAGAACGCTAAGCGTGTGGACCCTATGGGTTCGAGAACTATGTAGACATGACCGAGACTCATATCCGGTCAATAACCAATAGCGGAACCTGGATGCTCATATTGGTTCCTATATATTCTATGAAGATCTTTATCAGTCAAACCGCATAACAACATACGTTGTTCCCTTTGTCATCGGTATGTTACTTGCCCGAGATTCGATCGTCGGTATCTCAATACCTAGTTCAATCTCGTTACCGGCAAGTCTCTTTACTCGTTCCTTAATGCATCATCCCGCAACTAACTCATTAGTCACATTGCTTGCAAGGCTTATAGTGATGTGCATTACCGAGAGGGCCCAGAGATATCTCTTCGATAGACGGAGTACAAATCCTAATCTCGATCTATGCTAACTGAACAAACACCATTGGAGACACCTGTAGAGCATATTTATAATCACCCAGTTACATTGTGATGTTTGATAGCACACAAGGTGTTCCTCCAATATTCGGGAGTTGCATAATCTCATAGTCGGAGGAACATGTATAAGTCATGAAGAAAGCAGTACCAATAAAACTGAACAATCATTATGCTAAGCTAACGGATGGGTATTTTCCATCACATCATTCTCTAATGAAGTGACCCCTTTCATCAAATGACAACACATGTCCATGTCTAGGAAACTTAACCATCTTTGATTAACGAGCTAGTCAAGTAGAGGCATACTAGGACACTGTGTTTGTCTATGTATTCACACATGTACTAAGTTTCCACTTAATACAATTCTAGCATGAATAATAAACATTTATCATGATATAAGGAAATATAAATAACAACTTTATTATTGCCTCTAGGGCATATTTCCTTCACTTCTTGCAAACCGGAGCTTCTCTCAAGAAGGCTCGTGGTTCTGAGAGGGAACGTGTCACCTTTGTGTGTGAAACGATATATGCTGCCTCCCCCTTGATTTTTTATAGAGGCAACATGTGTGGCGTGTTAAAATTTGTTATTATTCCGGGTTCGTTTGGCCTTTTTATACATTAATTGGGTTTCTGGGCATTTAATGTGCATAAGTCAAATTTGAACTACAAGCACATGCTCCAGTGCACCAAAGTTGGTTGAAAAATCACATGTGTGTCCTTGGGTGAATTTCTAGGTCCCATGCAAGAAATAGGAATGAAATTCAAACATCTGGGCATCGTGGCTGGAGCGAAAACATTGAGAAACTTGGTTTTTTAATTCTTGTAAATCCATAACACGCATGAAAATCATGAAACTTGGCATGGTGTCATGACATGGCACCAACATGCTGCGGTAATTTTTTCAGCCGAATTGGGACAAGCTTTGGTATAAGCTTCTTGCAAATTGGAGCTTCTCTCAAGAAGGCTTATGGTTCCGAGAGGGAACGTGTCACCTTCGTGTGCGAAACGACATACACTGCCTTCCCCCGCCTTGATTTTTTTATAGAGGTAGCTTAGACCAATAGGAGTTTCATGCTAAAATTTGGAATTATTCTGGGTTTGTTTGGCATTTTTATACATTAATTGAGTTTCCAGGCACTTAATGCACATAATTCAAATTTGAACTATAGGCACATGCTCCAGTGCACCAAAGTTAGTTGAAAAATCATTTATGTGTACTTGGGCAAATTTCCAGGTCCCATGCAAGAAATGGGAATGGAATTCAAACATCTGGGTGTCGTGGCTTAGCCAAAAACATCGAGAAACTTGGTTTTCAAGTTCCGTCCATCCAAAACTTGCTTGAAAATCATGAAACTTGGCATGGTGTCATGACGTGGCACCAACACGTTGTGGTAAAAAATTTGTTCGATTTGCGAAGACACACACATTAACAATCAACAAAGTCATTTTGGAATAAGTGTTGTCACGTTAGAATCAGAAACACAAGTATTACTGAAAGCGTGGGTGTTCTACTTACCATTTACGTGCCGCCACGCGTCCCCTTTTTTACAGGCTAGGAGGTGCCATGCGAGGTAGCTATTTGTGTATGGGAGGCGTGTGATCAGACCCCTACACGTGCTTATCGGGAGGAGAGCCCTTTGACCTCCATTCGCCGCCCACCTCTATCAGAATGTCTCCATTAATGGCGCCCGAGCCCCTATTTAATGGCATGGCTATGTCTCACTTGCCTGAGATTTAAGAGAGAAAAACGAAAATCTGAAAAGAAAGTTTTGCACGGATCTTGATGTAAGATCCGACAGACCTATATAGCATCGATTGCGACTTATAGCAAGACTGATGATGTCAGGACCCCGACTCAGTACCACATCGATCTAGCATGTAACACATCATATCACTTTGCGGCCTCACGCACGGTATCCCCACGGGTGTCGCCTTACCTTTCCCCGGGACCGTTTGCGCCTTTTGGCACACGTATATGACAGTGTCGTTAGCATCCATATGATAAGGAGCCCGGGCTGACATGGCTAGTTGTAAACCCAAAGTGGCACAGACTTACAGGGACAGGCATCCATGACCCAGCATCGAACGTGTCGGTCATCAGCGAGTGAATCCAGGCTGTAGCACGGGGCTAGCAGGACTCCGGTGAACCGGGCTGTAGCGGGCTAACAGGACTCCGGTAATCATCGCGTGACATTTCCCCGAAGGGACAGACACAGGAACGAAGAAGGACACATGCCGGCCAGCCTAAGTGTTCCGGAGCAGTAGCAAGCTACCATGGCTCAGTGAAACACTAGGAGACATTTCCCCGTAAGAGAGGCTACCAAAGATAAACAACTAGATGGTCAGATCCCACACATACCAAGCATTTCAATAACATACACACAATATGCTCGATATGTGCAAATACAACATGGCATCACAACATGACTCTACGACTCAAGTAATTTATTCAATAGGCTCCGAGGAGCGAGATATTACAAACATGGGTCTCATGACCCAACAATCAGAGCATACAAATCAAAGCACAAGCGGAAGCTATCATGTCTGGGTACAGACATCTATAACTGAAAAGGGCTGAGAAGCCTGACTATCTACCAGATCCTGCCGGGGCACAAGATCGTAGTTGAGGTAACAAGCTAAATGTCGAAGTCCACGCGAAACTATTAGTGAGACCGAAGTCTCTCTGCAAAAACATAAAATAGGCAAACGTGAGTACAAATGTACCCAGCAAGACTTACATCAGAACTAACTACATATGCATCATTATCAACAAAGGGGATGGTGGGGTTTAACTGCAGCAAGCCAGCTTGGACTCGGTGGCTATCCTGAACTACGACTGCAAGTAACTCTATTGAGGTGGCGCACACGAGTCCACATATCCACCATATCAATACACCACTATGGATCCACTCCCGTCTCCCTACGAGAGCGCCATCCATAGCACTCATGCTTATCTTGCGTATTTTAGAGTATCCACTTTCACTTGTCTATGAACTGTACAAGGGGTCCAAGTTTCCATATCCGAGGAATCCGGCTATTCGAATATATGATGTTAACCCTGCAGGGGTGTACTTCTTCACACACGCTTTCGCCACTTATCGCCCTGTACACGTCATGTACCTCGGCAACCTTCAAGCGGAAGCCGGGCGAGGGAGTCGGCCACGACCTGACTAACCGAACAAGTCTCTAGTCCAGGTTTATCGCCTATTCGGGTTCCATCCGCAAGGAGATCCGGCCGGGGTGTCGCTCACGGCCCCAAATGATGTGAGCAGGGTTCCCAAGCCCACCATCCGGGTGCCACTTGGTACACCGTGCCACTGTGCCTAGTCTGTCCCAAGCCCACCTGTACC
Organism: Triticum dicoccoides; assembly: GCF_002162155.2. Classification (NCBI taxonomy): domain Eukaryota; kingdom Viridiplantae; phylum Streptophyta; class Magnoliopsida; order Poales; family Poaceae; genus Triticum; species Triticum dicoccoides. The sequence continues at coordinate 226,636,588 of NC_041384.1, read as the reverse complement.
GGGTGCCACTTGGTAGACTACTAACACTACCTACAAACACCAGAAACTAGTTGCAACTCCTGGACAGAGATCATGTTGATTAATAAGTCGAGAGGGGTCGAGTTACCGAAACCCAATGTGTGGTAGTAACTGGTCATGGATCACAAACACAGAACTCAGTTCCTGAAGACGGCTGCAATGAGACAACCCACCATGTACTCCTACATGGCCTCTCACCGCTACCTTTACCAAATCGTGTTCACACACTTAGCTCACACACAGTAGGACATGTTCACACGCCTCTGATTCATCCCCGATGAATCAGACCTGACTCAACTCTAAGCAGTAGCAGGCATGACAAACAAGCATGAATGAGTAGGCACATCAGGGCTCAAACAACTCCTACTCATGCTAGTGGGTTTCATCTATTTACTGTGACAATGACAGGTCATGCAAAGGATAAAGGGGTTCAGCTACCGCAGCAAGTAACAAATATGTCGTTGTTGTCCTAATGCAGTAAAAGAGAGCAGGAGCGAGAGAGTGGGATTTTATCGAAATGAACAAGGGGGTTTTGCTTGCCTGGCACTTCTGAAGATAATATAGCTCTTCATCGGTGTCATCGATCACATCGCCGGTACACGTCTATCGAGAGGGGACAATTACCGGCAAACAAGGAAGAACACAATCAATGCAATGCGACAATACGATGCATGAATGTGACATGGCAATATGATGTGATTTGAGCTAATGCAACTAGCTATGATTTAAATGAAGTTGGTTTGAATACAAGATTCAAATTCAAACTCCATATATGATTATTTAAATGCCCTTAATTTGTTTTGTCCAAAACAGAGGACAAACATTGTTCAAACAATCATGAAAATGGTACAGATGGATTCCTTGAATTTTTCTGATAATTTTTCATATATAATTTATCTCATTTGGAGGTACGGTTGAATTTCTATGAATTTTAGAAGTTTAAACAATTTTCTGGAATTTTCTGAATAAAAATAATCCAGAAAATGATTTATTGTGTCAGCACTAGGTCATGCTGATGTCAGCAGGTCAACTGGGCGCCCCAGGTCAAACCTGACGTGTGGGGACCACACGTCAGTGACACAGGAGCTAATCCCGGTCAAACCCAGCGCTAACTGAGGTTTGACCAGGGGTGGGGCCCACAGTCAGTGGCCTAGGGGGTTGATTAGGGCGTCATTAGCGCTAATTAAGCGTGCCACGTCGGCAGTCGCCGGAGTATCGCCGGCGGCGACCATTCCGCACGGCGGCGCGGCTCGGATTCGAGCTAGGGACGATGGTTTGGCGCGCGGTTTGGCTCATTGGAACGTCCGCGACGCGGCGCATCCAGCGGTGGCTATGGCCGCGGCTGGGGTGGCCGGTAGCAGCAACTACGGCGAGCGAGGCGGCGACCGGAGCTCGGGCATCGCCTAAGACGATGCTATGGTGCGGCTACGGACGAACCGATGGGAGTTTTCGGCTCCTGGGAACATCTCGAGCCCGAGGGCGTGCTCAGACGCGAGCTAAGACACCTGTGGCCACGGCGGTGCCATGGCCGGCGGCGAGGAGCGCTCGGCAAGGTGGTTAGGGCGGCTAGAGTACGGGAACGAGCGCGAGGAGGAGGGGGAATGGAAGAGTAGCTCACAGCGGATCTGGTGGAGGCAACGGCGAGGCCGGGGAGGGGCTGGAGCTCGCGAATCCTCGAAAGTTCGCCGGCGGCCGAAGGTTGGGGGCGAGCTTGAGGGCGACGCTGCAGGGCTTCCGGAGGGCCGTGGATCGGTGGGGAGGAAGAGGGGGTCAGGGCGGAGCTTCCTGGGGCGTCGGTGAGGCGTGGGGTGGCCGGTAGCCACGGTGGCTCTCGTCGGTGGCGGCGGCTCCGTTCGGGTGAGGAGAACAGAGGAGGGGGAGAGTGTTCCGGGGAGAGGATGGGGACGCGAGAGAGTGAGGAAGAGAGGCAGGGAGGTGCGTGGCGTCTCCGGGCGTCGAGGAGGAAGCAGGAGGTGGCCGAGAAGCAGGAGGTGGCCGAGGCCTCTCGGGCGCGCGCCACGCCTCGCCTCTGTTCGTCCTCCTGGCAGAGGAGGAAGAGGACAAGGGGGAGGAGGTGGGCTGGGCCGGCCAGATGGAGCTGGGCCAGGTAAGTGGCGCCAGGTAAGTGGCCCAGGTGGCTTTCTGCTCTGTTTTATTTTTTTTCTTCTGTTTTGTTTTATTTAATTTATTTTGCCACTGTTTTGAATTTAAAATAATTCAAACAATGCCAAAAACTCCTCTGAATATTTTATATTGCTAGATGGACTTTTCCAAAAGCTTATAAAATATTTCAGGGGTATTTGAAATTATATTCTAATTATATGAATATAATTCAAATTCAAATAGCTAATGAATTAAATCCAAAGTCCCAAAAATAAATCCTTAAAAATGTTCAATATTTTGGTTGGGACCAGAACCCTTACCAAAATTATCAAACATTTAAGAAGAGCACTTTGGAGCAATGAATGAGATTTCTAGGGTTTTTGCCCTTCTTTTATTTAAGTTTTTGAGGCTTCCAAAATTCCTCAGTTCAAGTTTCGAAAATATAGACATGATGCACACATGAAGCTAGCCTAGAGCACTACCAACAGCTAGGGATGTGACAACTCACCCCCACTAAACAAGAATCTCGTCTCGAGATTCAAGCATAGGGTAAGGTGAAGGGTAACGCAGACTAGTATAATCTTCACGATTCAGGTTGCACTTCATAGGAACGTTGATTCGATCACCATCATTGTCTTGAAGTCTTGCTCTGAGAAATCCTGTCAACATGACATGGAGGGAAGAAGGAGACTCTAGAAGGGTCGATCTTCTTGAAGATCGAACAACTCACGGAATGAGACATAGGACCATCTCTCGGGTTGAGACACGAGATACACATCAAGAGGGGTGGAAAGAAAAGGATGACGAAGGTTCACTAGGTAGACAACAATTCCAGACTCAAGAATGTGGTAAACGATTGTCACGTAGCGAGGAGTTGAGTTGCCATGGAGCCACAACGAGGCACCTTAGGGAAGGTGACTCGTAGAAATATCCCCTTAAGTGGCAAAAAGAATTACCTTTGGTTCAGGGATCATTGTAACTCTTAAAACCAGCCTAAGGCAATTCTCGAGCGATCGTTTGAAGGGGGTCGGTAGAATGGCATACTCGGACTTGGATGATGTGGATTACCTTGTTGAAGACAACGTAATGGATGAACTTGCTTACCACCGGAAATGGAAGAGACCCATGGTAGAATGGCACATTGACGGTGCAAGCTGGGAACAAAATGCAAATGCTGGGAATGATTCTGGTAACTGGGGAAGAACCCAACAATAGAGAGTGAATTCACTGTTTGAGTAGGTCATAGCATTGCCGAGGGAACTGAGAGCAAACCCAGCTAGTGCCGAGGATAACACGTAGCGCTTGTGCGTGCTCTCAAGAACTTGAGCATTTCCACAATCATCAAGATTCTACCAATATCCGTGTCAAGGATCCTGGCAACACAACTTGCTACCATGATGAATGATGCAGATGCAAAGGAAGATAACACCTTCTCAGATTTCACCCTTGGCGGGGCCAAGGAAATAAAATCTGGATGATCGACCGAGAGACATTTAGCACTCCGCTTCTAATGTTCTCCTTGATGTGCTAGTGTAACCCACTCATAGATATGATTTGATATCTAGAACATCAAGTAAAAAGGTCGGACTTCGGGAGCACTAGAATCCATAAGGAACAGTTACGGAGGTAAATCCTACGAAATCCTTATGGGGAGGTGGCCAACTTCTTCAATCAAGATACTACAATAATAGGTCTTTCGGCTGGGTGGGGCTGGCCACGACATCCACTTTACCAGTTATCGAGGAACCAATATTATAGTTCTTGGGGAAATGTTCCAACCATCATATCTGCCTGAGATTCAGATCTGGTTGGTGTCAGAATATTCCAGACCCATCGAGTCTAGGAAGAAAAATGAAAGTTTGCAACACAAATCGGCGAGATGACGTTGCGGGATTCTCGGGAGATGAACTACGATAGCAAGCTCCAAAACATGAGCTGGTTCTGCTACAAACATGTGAACATGTTGTCCAAGACAAGCATGACCACAAAGTAGTCTTATAATAAAACACTACCGAGTTCAGGAGGGGGAACCATCATTAATGACATCGAAGTCTCCACGCGTGGAAGTCCAAAGAGTTCACCTTGGACAGACTCCTTTATCTTTGAACAACTCAATCAGTGGCTTGGTGTGCTAGGATATACATATAGAATGGAGGTTGCAAATCTCCAGACCATAGAATACTTCGCACGTATGCATGACTGACTTGGGATGATTCCAGAGGAAGCAAAACTAACTTTCTCAAATTCACGGCGGCAACTTTCACCAAATGCACGTGTATAAAAGGAAGTCACTCCTTTCATCAACAAATACTTCATGAGCTAGCATGAAGAAAATGCTTTCAAAAGTTTCCAACACTAGCTTAATGTCCAACAAATTCATGGAGGAGATAAGGATGTTGTCAATGGGCTCAACAACAATTCATCTGGGTTTCCTTTTAAAAGGAATTCCATAGTTAAGTGAACAAGTGATAGCATTGGTCAGGCCAAAGATGTAATGGTGTATGCTCGAGGGATCAACCACGAATAAGACAACATTACGAGCATCATTGGTACTGATTTGATTTGACGATAGCCCACACTCAAATCAAAGGATTGATAAGACAATAGGTCCAGCAACTGATCACAGGGACCAATCGATGAAGATATCATCTTTCTTCAACACACACTACACAAGATTATCCCTTTGGAACGAACTAAGTCAGGCAAGCTTTTATCCTCCAACTCTCCAAGTTGTTGTCTAGCTTAACCAACTAGCTCAGGGTATCCAACACGGATTCTTGGAGAAGGGGTGGTTTACAGGAATAAACCAACTTGATCACGAACTCAACATAGCGGTCAGGTGACAACCTGGTAATACTTCTGAGAAGATATTCAGAAAATCACGAACCACCGGTATGTTACTAAGCTCGAGAACAATCTCGCTTTTGAGGGCAAGACGATATGATCAAATGAGTGAGGACTTGACAAGATCCTAACTCATCAATCGAAGGGTGCACCGAAATAAGGACTAGGTAGCACGATCAGTCTTAGAAAGATGATTCAAAAACCAACACGCTAAGAATGAGGTTATCGTCCATTTAACTACCAAGCAACGAGGTTGCTGGGAGTATTGATTTCACACATCACAATTCAATTGTCGGTATTCCGGTTGCATCAACACAAGGGCCGAGGAATGACTAATGATGGTGAGAAGTATCACTACGTCAAAATTCATGAGAGTTGGTGCAGTTCTCATGACAATTCTGACATAAAGGGGGTAATACTCCAAGGTAGAACAAAACCAATAGCTGGATTGGCATTTGATCTGCGGAATACAACTATTTTGACCCAATCCTAGATATGGAAGAGGTACTGGAGTTTGTTTCTCCTAGTCATTCTGCGATAGAATGGCTTGACGGACCACAAGAGTAATAGGCATCGATAAACGAACACACGCATACTCTTGACTATCAATTGATAGACGAAGGTCAGAATGCAACTAAAGAGAACAACTCAAAGGAACATATAATTTTCTGAGTTGTGGATGCATAGATTAGTATGTCGAACCAAGTTCAACATATTTCTTCCGGATAACCCATGCGGAAAGGTAGAACTGGCAGAGCCACAATATATAATGGAGAACTCATCAAAAATAATCCTGTTGTGATATTTCAGTTCAACGAGGAACTTCTGCCATAAGTAGTTCATGGTATTTGGAAGAAGAAGATACCACGGACTTCAAGGACTATCGCAAAGGTTACTAATATCCTAAAGGCACTAGCAATTACTATCAACATGAAGTAGGTAGAGTGAATCTCGGGTTCAGAACCCAGGAGTAGAATACCTACTACTAAGTAGCATCACGGAATGCTTTCGAGGATAAAGGCCAGAATCATCACACTGGGACACCAATCATGGCTAAATTACTAGGTGATCCCCTAAGACACCTAGGGTCATAATAATATCTCCAACATATATGCCAAGGTAACGGAGTACCTCAACTCGCTGATTAGTGTGGTTAATCTGGCCCATGGGAACATTGAAACGGGAAGAAAGGATTTGCAAATGCATCAGACTACTTAGAAACCTGGGATGACTCGGACAGCACAACGGCTGTAAATGCTCAGAAAAGATTTGAGACATTCACAAAAATGGTGGCATAACCACTCAGAAGCACAATATCAAGGTTCCGAGATCAACAATTAACATACGGAAGTAGTAGGAACTGAACTGAGACTTAAACCCAACAATCTTAAGTCTACGGATTAGTAACACGTGATCCTGATAGAAAGAAGAGATAGCCTAGTTCTTAATCCCCGTAGAAGAGAAGATGATGACTCAGATCAGAAGGCCATGAGGTATAAGGAGTAAAAAGAGCCTTACGTTCCATCCCACAATCAATTCCCTTATATAACTAAAGAATTTCTAGACTCAACTTCGACCAGTTTGGCTTGGTAATCCTACAGGCAGTCAAGCTCTGATACCAACGCTGTCAGGACCCCGACTCAGTACCACATCGATCTAGCATGTAACACATCATATCACTTTGCGGCCTCACGCACGGTATCCCCACGGGTGTCGCCTTACCTTTCCCCGGGACCGTTTGCGCCTTTTGGCACACGTATATGATAGTGTCGTTAGCATCCATATGATAAGGAGCCCATGCTGACATGGCTAGTCGTAAACCCAAAGTGGCACAGACTTACAGGGACAGGCATCCATGACCCAGCATCGAACGTGTCGGTCATCAGCGAGTGAATCCAGGCTGTAGCACGGGGCTAGCAGGACTCCGGAGAACCGGGCTGTAGCGGGCTAACAGGACTCCGGTAATCATCGCGTGACATTTCCCCGAAGGGACAGACACAGGAACGAAGAAGGACACATGCCGGCCAGCCTAAGTGTTCCGGAGCAGTAGCAAGCTACCATGGCTCAGTGAAACACTAGGAGACATTTCCCCGTAAGAGAGGCTACCAAAGATAAACAACTAGATGGTCAGATCCCACACATACCAAGCATTTCAATAACATACACACAATATGCTCGATATGTGCAAATACAACATGGCATCACAACATGACTCTACGACTCAAGTAATTTATTCAATAGGCTCCGAGGAGCGAGATATTACAAACATGGGTCTCATGACCCAACAATCAGAGCATACAAATCAAAGCACAAGCGGAAGCTATCATGTCTGGGTACAGACATCTATAACTGAAAAGGGCTGAGAAGCCTGACTATCTACCAGATCCTGCCGGGGCACAAGATCGTAGCTGAGGTAACAAGCTAAACGTCGAAGTCCACGTGAAACTATTAGTGAGACCGAAGTCTCTCTGCAAAAACATAAAATAGGCAAACGTGAGTACAAATGTACCCAGCAAGACTTACATCAGAACTAACTACATATGCATCATTATCAACAAAGGGGATGGTGGGGTTTAACTGCAGCAAGCCAGCTTGGACTCGGTGGCTATCCTGAACTACGACTGTAGGTAACTCTTTTGAGGTGGCGCACACGAGTCCACATATCCACCATATCAATACACCACTATGGATCCACTCCCGTCTCCCTACGAGAGCGCCATCCATAGCACTCACGCTTATCTTGCGTATTTTAGAGTATCCACTTTCACTTGTCTATGAACTGTACAAGGGGTCCAAGTTTCCATATCCGAGGAATCCGGCTATTCGAATAGATGATGTTAACCCTGCAGGGGTGTACTTCTTCACACACGCTTTCGCCACTTATCGCCCTGTACACGTCATGTACCTCGGCAACCTTCAAGCGGAAGCCGGGCGAGGGAGTCGGCCACGACCTGACTAACCGAACAAGTCTCTAGTCCAGGTTTATCGCCTATTCGGGTTCCATCCGCAAGGAGATCCCGCCGGGGTGTCGCTCACGGCCCCAAACGATGTGAGCAGGGTTCCCAAGCCCACCATCCGGGTGCCACTTGGTACACCGTGCCACGGTGCCTAGTCTGTCCCAAGCCCACCTGTACCGGGTGCCACTTGGTAGACTACTAACACTACCTACAAACACCAGAAACTAGTTGCAACTCCTGGACAGAGATCATGTTGATTAATAAGTCGAGAGGGGTCGAGTTACCGGAACCCAATGTGTGGTAGTAACTGGTCATGGATCACAAACACAGAACTCAGTTCCTGAAGACGGCTGCAATGAGACAACCCACCATGTACTCCTACATGGCCTCTCACCGCTACCTTTACCAAATCGTGTTCACACACTTAGCTCACACACAGTAGGACATGTTCACACGCCTCTGATTCATCCCCGATGAATCAGACCTGACTCAACTCTAAGCAGTAGCAGGCATGACAAACAAGCATGAATGAGTAGGCACATCAGGGCTCAAACAACTCCTACTCATGCTAGTGGGTTTCATCTATTTACTGTGACAATGACAGGTCATGCAAAGGATAAAGGGGTTCAGCTACCGCAGCAAGTAACAAATATGTCGTTGTTGTCCTAATGCAATAAAAGAGAGCAGGAGCGAGAGAGTGGGATTTTATCAAAATGAACAAGGGGGTTTTGCTTGCCTGGCACTTCTGAAGATAATATAGCTCTTCATCGGTGTCATCGATCACATCGCCGGTACACGTCTATCGAGAGGGGACAATTACCGGCAAACAAGGAAGAACACAATCAATGCAATGCGACAATACGATGCATGGATGTGACATGGCAATATGATGTGATTTGAGCTAATGCAACTAGCTATGATTTAAATGAAGTTGGTTTGAATACAAGATTCAAATTCAAACTCCATATATGATTATTTAAATGCCCTTAATTTGTTTTGTCCAAAACAGAGGACAAACATTGTTCAAACAATCATGAAAACGGTACAGATGGATTCCTTGAATTTTTCTGATAATTTTTCATATATAATTTATCTCATTTGGAGGTACGGTTGAATTTCTATGAATTTTAGAAGTTTAAACAATTTTCTGGAATTTTCTGAATAAAAATAATCCAGAAAATGATTTATTGCGTCAGCACTAGGTCATGCTGATGTCAGCAGGTCAACTGGGCGCCCCAGGTCAAACCTGACGTGTGGGGACCACACGTCAGTGACACAGGAGCTAATCCCGGTCAAACCCAGCGCTAACTGAGGTTTGACCAGGGGTGGGGCCCACAGTCAGTGGCCTAGGGGGTTGATTAGGGCGTCATTAGCGCTAATTAAGCGTGCCACGTCGGCAGTCGCCAGAGTATCGCCGGCGGCGACCATTCCGCACGGCGGCGCGGCTCAGACTCGAGCTAGGGGCGATGGTTTGGCGCGCGGTTTGGCTCATTGGAACGTCCGCGACGCGGCGCATCCAGCGGTGGCTGTGGCCGCGGCTGGGGTGGCCGGTAGCAGCAACTACGGCGAGCGAGGCGGCGACCGGAGCTCGGGCATCGCCTAAGACGATGCTATGGTGCGGCTACGGACGAACCGATGGGAGTTTTCGGCTCCTGGGAACATCTCGAGCCCGAGGGCGTGCTCAGACGCGAGCTAAGACACCTGTGGCCACGGCGGTGCCATGGCCGGCGGCGAGGAGCGCTCGGCAAGGTGGTTAGGGCGGCTAGAGTACGGGAACGAGCGCGAGGAGGAGGGGGAATGGAAGAGTAGCTCACAGCGGATCTGGTGGAGGCAACGGCGAGGCCGGGGAGGGGCTGGAGCTCGCGAATCCTCAAAAGTTCGCCGGCGGCTGAAGGTTGGGGGCGAGCTTGAGGACGACGCTGCAGGGCTTCCGGAAGGCCGTGGATCGGTGGGGAGGAAGAGGGGGTGGGGGCGGAGCTTCCTGGGGCGTCGGTGAGGCGTGGGGAGGCCGGTAGCCACGGTGGCTCTCGTCGGTGGCGGCGGCTCCGTTCGGGTGAGGAGAACAGAGGAGGGGGAGAGTGTTCCGGGGAGAGGATGGGGACGCGGGAGAGTGAGGAAGAGAGGCAGGGAGGTGCGTGGCGTCTCCGGGCGTCGAGGAGGAAGCAGGAGGTGGCCGAGAAGCAGGAGGTGGCCGAGGCCTCTCGGGCGCGCGCCACGCCTTGCCTCTGTTCGTCCTCCTGGCAGAGGAGGAAGAGGACAAGGGGGAGGAGGTGGGCTGGGCCGGCCAGATGGAGCTGGGCCAGGTAAGTGGCGCCAGGTAAGTGGCCCAGGTGGCTTTCTGCTCTGTTTTATTTTTTTTTCTTCTGTTTTGTTTTATTTAATTTATTTTGCCACTGTTTTGAATTTAAAATAATTCAAACAATGCCAAAAACTCCTCTGAATATTTTATATTGCTAGATGGACTTTTCCAAAAGCTTATAAAATATTTCAGGGGTATTTGAAATTATATTCTAATTATATGAATATAATTCAAATTCAAATAGCTAATGAATTAAATCCAAAGTCCCAAAAATAAATCCTTAAAAATGTTCAATATTTTGGTTGGACCAGAACCCTTACCAAAAATTATCAAACATTTAAGAAGAGCACTTTGGAGCAATGAATGAGATTTCTAGGGTTTTTGCCCTTCTTTTATTTAAGTTTTTGAGGCTTCCAAAATTCCTCAGTTCAAGTTTCGAAAATATAGACATGATGCACACATGAAGCTAGCCTAGAGCACTACCAGCAGCTAGGGATGTGACAGATGAATATAAGGATGATGATAGTGCACAAGAATTGTCTTACATATTTAGGAAGATAATTAAAAAATCCACATGCCGCAATGCCCGAAATACACAAGGGCAAAAGAAGAAGGAAGACGCAAACAACGATCTAGCTCGCTGATCTCTGCTTTCTTGATGCACTACAGGCCGCGGAGACTAGTTCTTGCGTTGAGCGGCAATGATCTCTTTCATGTCCTCAGCATGCTGCTTGGCAGCATCCACGGATTCCTCCACCAGCCTTTCACGTTGATAACCCACAAGTATGGGGGATCGCAACCGTTTTTGAGGGTAGAGTATTCAACCCAAATTTAGAGATTCGACACAAGGGGAGCCAAAGAATATTTGCAAGTATTAGCAGCTGAGTTGTCAATTCAACCACACCTAGAGATTAATTATCTACATCAAAGTGATCAGTAGCACAGTAATATGATAGTTTTGATAGTAGTAGCAACAACAGTAGTAACGGTAACAATGGTAGCAGTGATTTTGTAGCAAGTGAAACAATAACAATAGTAGTAGTAACATAGCAAGAACTATATGTAGGAAATTCGTAGGCATTGGATCGGAGGATTCGCTGGATGATATTCATCATATAACAGTCATAACCTAGGGCGATACAATACTAGCTCCAGTTCATAAATATAATGTAGGCATGTATTTCGTAAATAGTCATACATGTTTATGGAAAGAACTTGCATGAAATCTTTTGTCCTACCCTCCCGTGGCAGTGGGGTCCATAAGGAAACTAAGGGATATTAAGGCCTCCTTTTAATAGAGAACCAGAACAAAGCATTAACACATAGTGAATACATGAACTCCTCAAACTACAATCATCACCATAAAGTATCTCGACTATAGTCACTCTGAGGTTTACGGATCATAACACGTAATAGGTGAATATGACTTGCAAGATTGGATCTAGAACATAGATGTAATTGTGGAAACATAAAGGGTTCAGATCTGAAATCATGGCACCCGGGCCAAAGTGACAAGCATTAAGCATGGCAAAGTCATAACATCATCAATCTTAGAACATAATGGATACTAGGGATCAATCCCTAACAAAACTAACTCGATTACATGAGGAATCTCATCCAACTCTTCATCGACCAGCGAGCCTGCGAAGGAATTACTCGCTTCCAGTGGGGAGCATCATGGAATTGGGGATGAAGTAGGGTTGGTGATGACGAAGATCGAATACCACCCTCTCCGGAGCACAAAACGGACTGCACATCTAGCCTCCCGATTAAGAACAGGAGGTGGCCGCGGCTCCATATCGTGAAACAGGATAATTCTTCCTCCTTGATTTTTTCTGGAAATATAGGTACTTATGGAGTCGGAATTAGGGTCTGCGGGGGCACCAGGTGGGCACAACCCACCTGGGCACGCCTGGAGGGGGGCACGCCCTGGTGGGTTGTGCTCACCTAGGGCCCCCCCTCCAGTGGTTCTTGGCTCAAATATTTTTATTTTATTCTGAAAAAATTCTCCAAAAAGTTTCATTCCAATCCGAGAACTTTTATTTCTACACAAAAACAACACCATGGTAGTTCTGCTGAAACAATGTCAGTTCGGGTTAGTTTCATTCAAATCATGCAAATTAGAGTCCAAAACAAGAGAAAAAGCGTTAGGAAAAGTAGATACAATGGAGACGTATCATGCTCTTGATGCGAAACATGGCATTCTCGTCCAGAAGATTCTTGAGGATGACGCCCACCCTCTTCAACAAGGTAGTGGTCCCCTCGTGCTCTGCTACCTCTTGAGCACTGTGTTGGTTTTCCCTTGAAGAGGAAAGGGTGATTGAGCAAAGTAGCGTAAGTATTTCCCTCAGTTTTTGAGAATCAAGGTATCAATCAAGTAGGACACTACACCCAAGTCCCTCATACCTACACAAACAAATAAGAACCTCACAACCAACGCGACAAAAGGGGTTGTCAATCCCTTCACGGTCACTTACGAGAGTAAGATCTAATAGAGATAATAATAATAAGATAATTATTTTTGGTATTTTTATGATATAGATTAAAAATAAAGATTGCAAAATAAATGGTAATAGAAATAACTAGTTGACGGGAGATTAATATAATTGAGAATAGACCTGGGGGCCATAGGTTTCACTAGTGGCTTCTATCAAGATAGCATAAGTATTACGGTGGGTGAACAAATTACTGTTGAGCAATTGATAGAAAAGTGCATAATTATGAGAATATCTAGGCATGATCATGTATATAGGCATCACGTCCGCGACAAGTAGACCGAAACGATTCAGCATCTACTACTATTACTCCACACATCGACCGCTATCCAGCATGCATCTAGAGTATTAAGTTCATAAGAAGAGAGTAATGCATTAGGCAAGATGACATGATGTAGAGGGATAAACTCAAGCAATATGATATAAACCTCATCTTTTTATACTCGATGGCAACAATACAATACGTGCCGTGCTGCCCCTACTGTCACTGGGAAAGGACACCGCAATATTGAACCCAAAGCTAAGCGCTTCTCCAATTGCAAGAAAGATCAATCTAGTAGGCCAAACCAAACTAATAATTCGAAGAGACTTGCAAAGATAACCAATCATACATAAAAGATTTCAGAGAAAAATCAAATATTGTTCATAGATAAACTTGATCATAAACCCACAATTCATCGGATCTCGACAAACACACCGCAAAAAGAGTTACATCAAATAGATCTCCAAGAAGATCGAGGAGAACATTGTATTGAGATCCAAAGAGAGAGAAGAAGCCATCTAGCTAATAACTATGGACCCGAAGGTCTGAAGTAAACTACTCACACATCATCGGAGAGGCTATGGTGTTGAGTAGAAGCCATCCGTGATTGATTCCCCTCCGGTGGAGCTCCGGAAAAGGCCCCAAGATGGGATCTCTTGGGTACAGAAGGTTGCGGCGGTGGAAATAGGGTTTCGTGGTGCTCCTGGATGTTTTCGGGGTATATGGATATATATATATATAGGAGGAAGAAGTAGGTCAGTGGAGTCACGAGGGGCCCACGAGGGCGGGGGCTCGCCTAGGGGGCAGGAGCGCCTCCCTGCCTCGTGGCCTCCTTGTTGATTTCTTGACGTCCACTCCAAGTCCCCTGGATCATGTTTGTTCCAAAAATAACTCTCCCGAAGGTTTCATTCTGTTTGGATTGCGTTTGATATTCCTTTTCTGCGAAACACTGAAATAGGCAAAAAAACAGCAATTTGTACTAGGCCTTGGGTTAGTAGGTTAGTCCCAAAAATAATATAAAAGTGTATAAATAAGCCCATTAACATCCAAAACAGATAATATAATAGCATGGAACAATAAAAAATTACAGATACATTGGAGACGTATCAAGCATCCCCAAGCTTAATTCCTGCTCGTCCTCGAGTAGGTAAATGATAAAAACAGAATTTTTGATGTGGAATGCTACCTAGCATAATTCTCAATGTAATTTTCTTTATTGTGGCATGAATGTTCAGATCCAAAAGATTCAAGACAAAAGTTTAATATTGACATAAAAATAATAATACTTCAAGCATACTAACTAAGCAATCATGTCTTCTCAAAATAACATGGCAAAATAAAGTTCATCCCTACGAAATCATATAGTTTGGTCATGCTCCATTTTCGTCACACAAGAATGCTCTCATTTTGCACAACCCCGATGACAAGCCAAGCAATTGTTTCATACTTTAGTAATCTCAAACTTTTTTCAACTTTCATGCAATACATGAGCGTGAGCCATGGATATAGCACTATGGGTGGAATAGAATAATGATAGGGGGTTATATGGAGAAGACAAAAAAGGAGAAAGTCTCACATCGACGCAGCTAATCAACAGGCTAGGGAGATGGCCATCAATTGATGTCAATGCAAGGAGTAGGGATTGCCATGCAACAGATGCACTAGAGCTATAAATGTATGAAATCTCAACAAAAGAAACTAAGTGGGTGTGCATCCAACTTGCTTGCTAACGAAGACCTAGGGCACTTGAGGAAGCCCATTGTTGGAATATACAAGCCAAGCTCTATAATTAAATATCCCACTAGTATATGAAAGTGACAAAACAAGAGACTCTCTATCATAAAGATCATGGTGCTACTTTGAAGCACAAGTGTGGGAAAAAAAGATAGTAGTATTGCCCCCTTTTAATTTTTCTTTTTCTTCTTTTTTTGGGCCTTTTTTATTTGGCATTTCTCCTATTTTTATTTTTATTTGGGACAATGCTCTATTAATGATGATCATCACAGTTCTATTTATTTACAACTCAATGATTACAACTCGATACTAGAACAGAATATGACTCTATATGAATGCCTCCGGCGGTGTACCGAGAAGGGCAATGAATCAAGAGTGACATGTATGATAAATTATGCATGGTGGCTTTGCCACAAATACGATGTCAACTACATGATCATGCAAGGCAATATGACAATGATGAAGCATGTCATGAATGAAACGGTGGAAAGTTGCATAGCAATATATCTCGGAATGGCTATGGAAATGCCATAATAGGTAGGTATGGTGGCTGCTTT
Source organism: Triticum dicoccoides (assembly GCF_002162155.2). Classification (NCBI taxonomy): domain Eukaryota; kingdom Viridiplantae; phylum Streptophyta; class Magnoliopsida; order Poales; family Poaceae; genus Triticum; species Triticum dicoccoides. Next base: position 226,621,319 of record NC_041384.1, on the reverse strand, counting down.
GAGGAAGATATAAGGACGTTTATGTGTGACAGAGCGTATCATATCACGGGGTTTGGATGCACCGGCGAAGTTTGCACCAACTCTCAAGGTGAGAAAGGGCAATGCACGATACCGAAGAGGCTAGCAATGATGGAAGGGTGAGAGTGCGTATAATCCATGGACTCAACATTAATCATAAAGAACTCACATACTTATTGCAAAAATCTACAAGTCATCAAAAACCAAGCACTACGCGCATGCTCCTAGGGGGATAGATTGGTAGGAAAAGACCACCGCTCGTCCCCGACCGCCACTCATAAGGAAGACAATCAAAGAACACCTCATGTTTCAAATTTGTTACACAACGGTTACCATACGTGCGTGCTATGGGACATGCAAACTTCAACACAAGTATTTCTAAAATTCAGAACTACTCAACTAGAACACTCTAATATCACTATCTTTATATCCCAAAACAATTATCAAGTATCAAACTTCTCATAGTATTCAATGCACTTTCTATGATAGTTTTTCTTATACCCATCTTGGATGCCTATCATATTAGGACTAATTTCATAACCAAAGCAAATTACCATGTTGTTCTAAAGAACTCTCAAAGTAATATAAGTGAATCATGAGAGTTAATCTATTTCTTCAAAATAAAACCACCGCCGTGCTCTAAAAGGATATAAGTGAAGCACTAGAGCAAAATTATCCAGCTCAAAAGATATAAGTGAAGCACATAGAGTATTCTGATAAATTTCAATTCATGTGTGTCTCTCCCAAAAGTTCTGTACATCAAGGATGATTGTCGTAAACTAGAAAGCAAAGACTCAAATCATACAAGACGCTCCAAGCAAAACACATATCATGTGGTGAATAAAAATATAGCCTCAAGTAAAGTTACCAATGGAAGAAGACGAAAGAGGGGATGCCTTCCACGGCATCCCCAATCTTAGGCTTTTGGTTGTCCTTTAATTTTACCTTGGGGTGCCTTGGGCATTCCCAATCTTATGCTCTTGCCACTCCTTATTCCATAATTCATCAAATCTTTACCCAAAACTTGAAAACTTCACAACACAAAACTTAAATAGAAAATCTCATGAGCTCCGTTAGCAAACCACCACTTAAGGTACTGTAATGAACTAATTATTTATTTATATTTGTTTTAAATCTACTATATTCCAACTTCTCTATGGTTAATAACCTCCGATACTAGCCATAGATTCATCAAAATAAGCAAACAACACACGAAAAACAGAATCTGTCAAAAACAGAACAGTCTGTAGTAATATGTAGGTTTCGAATACTTATGTAACCCCAAAAATTCTAAAATAAATTGATGGATGTGAGTAATTTATCTATTAATCATCTTCAAAAAGAATCAACCTAATTGCATTCTCAGTAAAAAATGGCAGCAAATCTCGTGAGCGCTAAATTTTCTGTCTTTTACAGCAAGATCGCAAAGACTTTCCCCAAGACTTCCCAAAGGTTCTACTTGGCACAAACACTAATTAAAAGCATAAAACCACATCTAAACACAGGCTAGATGAATTATTTATTACTAAACAGAACCAAAAAGCAAGGAACAAAAATAAAATTGGGTTGCCTCCCAACAAGCGCTATCGTTTAATGCCCCTAGCTAGGCATAAAAGCAAGGATAGATCTAGGTATTATCATCTTTGGTATGCAATCCATAAGTGGCTCCCATAATAGATTCATAAGGTAATTTAATTTTCTTTCAAGGAAAGTGTTCCATGCCTTTCCTTAATGGAAATTGGAATCTAATATTCCCTTCGTTCATATCAATAATTGCACCAATCGTTCTAAGGAAAGGTCTACCAAGAATAATGGGACATGTAGGATTGCAATCAATGTCAAGAACAATAAAATCTACGGGCACATAATTACTATTTGCAACAATAAGAACATCATTAATCCTTACCATAGGTTTCTTAATAGTGGAATCCGCAAGATGCAAATTTAAAGAACAATCATCAAATTCACAGAATCCTAACACGTCACACAAAGTTTTTGGAATCGTGGAAACGCTAGCATCCAAATCACATAAAGCATAGCATTCATGATCTTTAATCTTAATTTTAATAGTAGTTTCCCACTCATCATTAATTTTTATAGGGATAGAAACTTCCAATTCAAGCTTTTCTTCATAAGATTGCATTAAAGCATCAACGATATGTTTAGTAAAAGCTTTATTTTGATTATAAGCATGCGGAGAATTTAGCACGGATTGCAACAAGTAAATATAGTCTATTAAATAACAATTATCATAATTAAATTCCTTGAAATCCAAAATAGTGGGTTCATTGCTATGTAAAGTTTTGACCTCATCAATCCCACTTTTACCAATTTTTGCATCAAGATCTAAAAACTCCGAATCATTGGGACGCCTTTTAACTAAAGTTGACTCATCTCCAGTCCCATCATTATCAAGATTCATATTGCAAAACAAAGATTTAGTAGGAGACACATCAATCACTTTTATATCTTCATCCTTATTATCATCAAAACTAGAAGAACACGATTTTATAGAGCAAACTTTTTTAGCACACATCCTAGTGGTTCTTTCTTTGCAATCATCAATGGAAATTCTCATGGCTTTGAGAGACTCATTGATATCATGGAATAGGTCTAAGTTTCAAAGAATCAACATCAAGAGAAATTATATCCATGTTCCTAGCCAACTCATCAATCTTAGACAGTTTTTCTTCAATCAAAGCATTGAAACTCTTTTGCGAACTAATAAATTCTTTAATATTAGATTAAAGATCAAAGGGCATCTTATTATAATTTCCATAAGAATTGTTGTAGGAATTACCATAATTATTAGAGGAATTACTAGGAAACGGCCCAGGATTAAAATTACCTCTATACGCGTTATTACCAAAATTGTTCCTAACAACAAAATTCACATCCATAGATTCATTATTATTCTCAACCAAAGTAGACAAAGGCATATCATTAGGATCATAATAAACACTCTTATTAGCAAACAACTTCAATAGTTCATCCATCTTTCCACTCAAAACATTAATTTCTTCTATTGCATGCACCTTTTTACTAGTAGATCTTTCAGTGTGCCATTGAGAATAATTAACCATAATATTATCTAGGAGTCTAGTAGCTTCTCCTAAAGTGATTTCCATAAAAGTGCCTCCCGTGGCCGAATCTAAAAGATTTCTAGAAGCAAAGTTCAATCCGGCATAAAAAAATTGTATGATCATCCAAAGATTCAAACCATGTGTAGGGAAATTTCGTATCATTAATTTCATCCTCTCCCAAGCTTGTGCAACATGTTCATGATCAAGTTGCTTAAATTCATAATATCGTTTCTAAGAGAGATGATCTTAGCGGGAGGAAAATACTTAGAGATAAAAGCATCTTTGCACTTATTCCAAGAATCAATACTATTTTTAGGCAAAGACGAAAACCAAGTTTTAGCACGATCTCTAAGCGAAAACGGAAATAGCTTCAATTTAACAATATCATTATCCACATCTTTCTTCTTTTGCATATCACACAAATCAACAAAGCTATTCAGATGGGTAGTGGCATCTTCAGTAGGAAGGCTGGAAAATGGATCTTTCATGACAAGATTTAGCAAAGCAGTATTAATTTCAGAAGATTCAACATCGATAAGAGGAGCAATCAGAGTGCTAATAAAGTCATTATTGTTGGTATTAGAAAAGTCACACAATTTAGTATTATCTTGAGCCATCGTGACAAACAATCCAACACACAAGCACACAAGAAGCAAGCGAAAAGAGACGAACGGAAAAGAGAAGGGGAATAGAGAAAGAGGGCGAATAAAACGGCAAGGGTGAAGCGGGGGAGAGGAAAACAAGAGGCAAATGGCAAATAATGTAATGCGAGGGATAAGAGTTTGTGATGGGTACTTGGTATGTCTTGACTTGTGCGTAGATCTCCCTGGCAACGGTGCTAGAAATCCTTCTTGCTACCTCTTGAGCACTATGTTGGTTTTTTGTTGAAGAGGAAAGGGTGATGCAGCAAAGTAGTGTAAGTATTTCCCTCAGTTTTTGAGAACCAATGTATCAATCCAGTAGGAGACTACACGCAAGTCCCTTGTAGCTACACAAACAAATAAGAACCTCGCAACCAATGCGACAAAGGGGTTGTCAATCCCTTCATGGTCACTTACGAGAGTGAGATCCGATAGAGCTAATAATAATAAGATAAATATTTTTGGTATTTTATGATGTAGATTGAAAAATAAAGATTGCAAAATAAATGGTAATAGAAATAACTAGTTGACGGGAGATTAATATAATGGAGAATAGACCCGGGGGCCATAGGTTTCACTAGTGGCTTCTCTCAAGATAGCATAAGTATTACGGTGGGTGAACAAATTACTGTCGAGCAATTGATAGAAAAGTGCATAATTATGAGAATATCTAGGCATAATCATGTATATGGCATCACGTCCGCGACAAGTAGACCGAAATGATTCTGCATCTACTATTATTACTCCACACATCAACCGCTATCCAGCATGTATCTAGAGTATTAAGTTCATAAGAATGGAGTAATGCATTAGGCAAGACGACATTATGTAGAAGGATAAACTCAAGCAATATGATATAAACCCCATCTTTTTATCCTCGATGGCAACAATACAATACGTGCCTTGCTTCCCCTACTATCACTGGGAAAGGACACTGCAAGATTGAACCCAAAGCTAAGCACTTCTCCCATTGCAAGAAAGATCAATCTAGTAGGCCAAACCAAACTGATAATTCGAAGAGACTTGCAAAGATAACCAATCATACATAAAAGATTTCAGAGAAGAATCAAATATTGTTCATAGATAAACTTGATCATAAACCCACAATTCATCGGATCTCGACAAACACACCACAAAAAGAGTTACATCAAATAGATCTCCAAGAAGATCGAGGAGAACATTGTATTGAGATCCAATGAGAGAGAAGAAGCCATTTAGCTAATAACTATGGACTCGAAGGTCTGAAGTGAACTACTCACACATCATCGGAGAGGCTATGGTGTTGATGTAGAAACCCTCCGTGATTTATTCCCCCTCCGGCGAAGCTACGGAAAAGGCGTCAAGATGGGATCTCTTGGGTACAGAAGGTTGCGGTGGTGGAAATAGGGTTTCGTGGTGCTCCTGGATGTTTTCGGGGTATATGGATATATATAGGAGGAAGAAGTAGGTCGGTGGAGTCACGAGGGGCCCATGAGGGTGGGGGCGCGCCCAGGGGGGCAGGCGCGCCTCCCTGCCTCGTGGCCTCCTTGTTGATTTCTTGACGTCCAATCCAAGTCCCCTGGATCATGTTTGTTCCAAAAATAACTCTCCCGAAGGTTTCATTCCATTTGGATTCCGTTTGATATTACTTTTCTGTGAAACACTGAAATAGGCAAAAAAACAGCAATTTGCACTGGGCCTTGGGTTAGTAGGTTAGTCCCAAAAATAATATAAAAGTGTATAAATAAGCCCATTAACATCCAAAACAGATATAATAGCATGGAACAATAAAAAATTATAGATACATTGGAGACGTATCATGCTCCTTCACGCCTCCAGCGATCTTTCCCTCAGCAGTTCATGCTCGGTGCGGAGCTTCACCTTATCCTACCCCAGTCCTTGAATGACGCCAGTAGCATTTTAAAACAAGGCATTCATCTCGTCCTGCAGCTTAATCCAGCCAGATATCCGACCTGTGAGAGTCCTCGCCTGCCCGCGAGACATTTTTCCAGGCCACCGCAGCGCCGGAGGACATCTCTGCTGCATTCACGGTGCGGCGAGACATCTTTGCTGCTTCCGTGGTGTAGTTGGACCAGTCTGCTGCATCGACGGCGTGTCGAGACCTATGTGCTACTTCGGCAGTGCGGCGGGACCTCTGTGCTACTACAACGGCGGGGCATGTGGGCTACTTTTGCGGCGAGGCGGGACATCTCTCGTGCTTCCGCTTGCATGCTCGCCTCTCCCTGGTAGTAATCTCTCGACCCAGAACTCATGCGGGCCATGGCAGACGCAAGGGAATGATGATGAAAGACTTTTTTTTGGATGAGGAGTTGAGGAGGAAAGTGCTGGCATCTTGGGGTAGGTCGTATTTATAACCGAGTACTAATATGCTCCTAAGTGGGAAACCGTTTAGGTTTTGATTGGTGTGATGTAACATCCCAAAATTCTAAATTTTGGAATGTTATAAACAAATAGATAGATTTGATTGATTGGTTGATTGATTGTCTGAAAGTGAGTGAAGTTCGAAACTTTTTGAAAGTTAAATGAGAGGGAACAAAAGGACTTTCCCAAACTTCCAACTTTTTCTTTTGATCCCCGAGAATTCAAATTCTTTTCATCACAAAACCCTAGAGAGAAGATGACATGACTTCTTCCATTTATTTAAATGACATGGGGTGTTGAAAATATTTGAATTTCATTTGGAAAATATTTCCAATTCTGAAACTTTACGCAACTCAATGACCCACGGAGAGAGTTGGGGATTTCGTTATTTTCATATTTGAGTTTTCTCAAATGTTGAGAATAAGATCATTTGATTTTATTTATTTTACCATCAATTATTTCTATTACAAAAATTATGACAGAGGGAATAAAATGACTTTCCCAAAATAAAGAAATATTGAGGATTTAATAAAAAAATCAAACAAGATTTTATTTCGGAGTTTTTCGGTGTTTTATTTGAATTTAGGAAAAATGTGCGTTTTACAAAATTGCGTTTAGGGCCCAAATAAATGTTCACCTTGTGCGGCTTGATTTTAGAAGCCCGTGAAAATTTATTTCGGAATTTTTGGAGTCCGTTTAATATTTATTTTTATTTTTCTTCTGAGCCGAATAATTAAAAAAAACGAACCGACTTCGGGCCGTACCCGAGCGGGACACCGCCCGGGGGCATCCTTTAAATAGCGCCGCCCCGAGCCGCCCCAGCCCATCAGCCCCGCCTCGATCCGCGTGTGCCGCCGGAGCCGCCGCCGCCGCCAACGATCCCGCTGCCCGAGGTTCATCGCGCCTCGTATTCCGTGCCGAAAAAAATTTCGGCGTTCGTCGTTTTTTTCTTTTTCTCGGATTAAATCCGCGATTTTTCTGATCGCGATTCCTGATCCGATTTTCGTTTTAGTTTAACTTTTCACTCGTTTATCGGAATCAGGCGATTCAAGCGCCTAGGGATTCGTCTCGAAACCGTTTATCTGTTTAACCAACTTAAACAAGATTTTGCTACTGTAAAATTTGCCCTAGATCCAGATTACTAGAACAAAGTTGTTTTCTTTCGCAGTTTGACTTTCGTTGCTTCGTTCGATTTGATTCTTTTTTGCCAACCGGAGTTCTTAAGTTGAACCTTCTGGGTTAGATCTCTTATTTGAGTTTTACCTGTGCATTAGATGAGTACTTATTGTATGCTTGTTTGTTTGTCTTCAATATAATACCCGAAGTGTGCCGCCTGTTACTTCGAATCGTTAGGTTTCGCGGATCTTCAGCAAGGCAAGTTCACACTTTGATCATATCCCCTTCATACCCAGTTTTCATTGCATTAGATCAAACCTCAAACATTGCATGATTAGGATCTAATTAAATTGTGGGATTGGGAAGTAGTTGATGATGTAGGAACCTATTGCCCTGTTACTATCAAACCCTTGGGAGTTACTTCTACATGTTGCTTATATTGCTATGCTATGCTCATAGACGTGGTTTGGGTATGAGTGAAATCCATGACAGATGTGAGATTGTTATTTAATGGTTCAACTTAAGGTGGCAACTTGAATACACATCTGGGTGGATTGCTAGGGGCACCCTGGGGATATACCAGTGGACTTGCCCGGACACCTGGGGATATACCAGTGTTGTCCTAGGAGATCCCGGGGATATACCGTGTGATCATCCTATGGTCCGCCACCCAGGTTCAAAGGGATCATAAGATTATTCATGCTAGAAACTTCCGTGTGCAGCCACAAGCTATTATGGGCTCTAGCATAGTTGACTAAGTCGTGCGAACTCTTACAGTGGTAGACTAGCAGATGTAGGGGATGTAGGTGGTATGGTCTACCCATCGTAAGGTGCTAGCGCTTCTGAAAGACTATGTCTCGGTCATCCGTCTTCTCAAACACCATGTAGTGCGAGAAATCAAACGGAGGCGATCGAGTCTTGTGGGGAAAAGTGCGCAAACCTCTGCAGAGTGTATAAACTAATCATGGTTAGCCGTGTCCCCGGTTATGGACATCTTGAGTATCTAGTTCTTGGACTATCCTGTTGATCTCATCATGTTACTTTAAATGAATATTGTTGGGTTTAATGATATTACTTAATTGGGATTAAGAATGCTGTCAACCATTCTCAATGTTTAATAACCACCATGATAGTTAAATAAAAATTTATTCCTTTGCAATATGGAAAAATTGGCTTTTCGCAAAAACCTTATAACCGTAGAGCTTTTCCACCAGCCAAATATGCATGTAGTGATAGCCATTATTCATCATTGCTCTACAGTGTGAATTTGCCAGTACATTCAATGTACTGACCCTGTGTGGCTGCAACGTCTCATGTTGCAGGATTTCTTACGACGAGTAAGTGATACATTAGGGTTATGATTTCTACACTCAACTTTGCCGTTGGTGTTTATGGGAATCCACAACCTTGTTACTTCCGCTATTTTGGATTAAGGTAATAGTATTTATGTTACTTTACACATGTGATTTACCTCTGTTATAAATCCTCGAGTACTGTGTGTGTCAGCATACCGATCCAGGGATGACACTTAAGCATAGAGACTTGATCCATTCGGGTCGGGTCGCTACAAGATGGTATCAGAGCACATGTTGACTGTAGGACGTGACCCTAGAAACTGGCAAGCCCATAACAAAGATTTTTCTCTACAACTTTCCCTTTCAAAAAGATATTTTACCTCTCTTCTCTTCTGAGCTTATTCAAATGTTCCCTTTTAGTTAGACCATACCCCTTTCCCTTTTGACTAGACGAGGATTTGACTGATGAGACCACTCTAAGAAGTACAAGATATTGGACAACTAAGACCGCTTCGGAATGAAGAGTATTTTCCGTGCATCTGAATAATGGAAACTACAACGGTTGAAGACTCTGAAGACAAGTAGAATTTGAAGGCTCTGAAGAATCCCTAGATTTGTATGACCTAGGAAGGTTACCCTTATGAAACTTGACAGATTATGGAAGTTGTCAATGCCCGAGATCAGGGTGTATCGGAGAAAGACCGGATCATGGAGAGTTAAAAACTTAAAGTTCTGTCAAGGAAAAATCCTAAGGCAGGAGATATCAACTATGGAGAGATAGCTCATGGAAATGACAAGAGCAAAAACACAGCTATCCATGATGTTATCGCCCGCTTATGCTCTTGTCACCGTGCTGAGTTAAGCATGCATATGCATGGAAGGATTGGATAGTAAAAGGCTGATGGAGCATCTATCAACAAGAGGTGAAGTTTTAACCTTAGCTAGTGTATCACCAGGATCTGGAGTGTTACATCAAGAAGTTTAAGGTGGAGCTCCATGAAGCCATATTAGACAAGGAAGCATTTCGTGAAGAAGTCAGGAACCAAAGGCTGAAAGTAGCCAAGCTGGAGGAGCTACAACCTCGAGATACCGGAGATTCGTTAAGAACTGAAGGACAGCAGGATCATGGTTTAGGTCGAGTTTGATGAAACCCAGAAGTTTGGAATGCAACTCCAGAATAATAAAGGACGTCACGAGAGACTTCGCATCAACAGAGTTGATCTGGAAAAAGAACTTGAGAAAGACAAGCATGATCGGAAGAAGCCATTGGAGGCATGAACAAGGCTTGAAGAGTTTGAAGAGTTGATGATTTATTGACCTTTAGAAGACCAAACCCCTGTTATATACCTACGTTAGATGCGACGTTTGTGAGCTGTCATTTGTTTGATGTTTTTTTCCGACAGCCACAATAAAATCCATCTTTTCAAAACTTTGTTTGTATTGTGTGTATCCCTCTCCCTCTCTCTTATCTTACCCCAAACCCCCATGGACCCAATAGACGATGAATGGAGATGAGCTCGTATTTGCTAAACCAATGAGTCAATTGGAGACGGACCGATGGATTCACAACATGGAAGATCACATGGAGAATAACCCTATAGTTGGAAATGATATGACCCAGCATGCTCTTCAGTGCTTTGAAAGAGGTGCTGCTACTTGGTGGAGGATATACCAAACCATGAATGGATGGCAAGGAGTAACCACCTGGGAAGAATTAAAGTTGACTTTGCCAAAGTCTTGGCTTGTGTCCCAGAAGTTGAAACCTTATGGAAAGGATATGAAGAAACCTTGTGCATGCAAGATTTGTGGAGAAATAGGACACACCCATAAAGAAAACAAGGATAAATGCCCTAATTGTGAAGGAAGTCACCAGTTGAAGAATGCCCAAATAGGCAGATTACTTGTTTCTTGTGTGAAGGGACTACCCACTATCCTGCTCAGTGTCACATTTACCCCATGGTACAACGAACCATCCAATAGAACAAAGAAGTAATGAAAGGAGCCCTCATGGAAATTTTAGAAGAAACTGTGATGAAGGAAGAGGTGGAGGACACGCCCAAAGAAGAACCAATTAAACCCTGCACCAAGTCATGCTATTCATGTGGAGAAGAAGGTCACATCTCCCAGAATTGCATGAATGGGGATCTAGTAGAATTCCCGACAGAGGAAGTAGAATATGACCCACAAGAAATAGAAGCCATGATTGGCATGGAAAGATCCAGGAAGAGAAGCAGAGTGGATTCCAGGAAGGATCTGAGTCATATCACCTGTTACAGGTGCAAGGAGTTAGGGCACTACCTCAACAGTTGCCCAAAAAGGAAACCTCGATACTTGTCAGAAGTAATATGTTTTAGTTGTAATGGAGCAGGGCACTTTGCTAGAGAATGCCCCAAGGAGAAGGAAACTTGTGTTAGATAGTTGAGTTTGCAACAAAAGAAATGGAGTAGTAGAAGTGAGAACATTTTTCTTTTATATTGAGGTGTTGAGTTGAGACATGTAATGGGGAAGCGAGAGATTGTAATCATTTGAGAATGAATAAAGTAGCATCGTTGGTAAAGATTTGGGTTTTATGAGTTGTTACTCTATGAAGAAGGATTTTGACCATTTTGAGGATATGAGAAATATGGTTTATGGAAGATTTGTGCATTTTAAGGGTGGTAGTACCCTGTAAGAACCCTTGACCCCTGGGAAAGATAAGGCTACTCCACTGAGTGGATTTTGGACAAAATGAATATGAATTTTGTCTCGATATGTGTGATACCCCAAGAGTATGTGGGATGAAGTTGGAGACCATCAGTTGTTTGGACCAAATGTGAACAAGGAGTCAGAAGAGAATGTAAGTTTATTCGAGATAGACTGAAGGTATCTCAGTCCAGGCAGAAGAGTTATGCAGACTTAAAAAATGCAATGAGGTAGTCTATGAAATTGGAGACAGAGCATGTCTTCATGTGTCCCCTCTGCGAGGAGTTAAACGATTTGGAGTTAAGGGACTGTTAGCCCCGAGATTTGTAGGACCATACCGACTCTTGGAGCATATTGGAGAAGTGGCCAACAAGTTGGAGTCACCCGAAGGACTGTCAGGAGTTCATGATGTGTTTCACATTTCCCAGTTGAAGAAGTGCCATGCAGAGATGGCCAATATTCCCTTGTAAGGACGCTTGACCCTGGAAAGGATAATGATGTTCCATGAAGTGGAGTATGGACTTCATAAGTTTAAGTTTTTAACTCGGTATGTGGGATATTCCACGAGGATGAAGAGATGAATTACTATTGCATATAAAGGAGGTATGATGTTGGAAATATGGATCAAGGGAAATTCCATGATGAGTCTGAGTACTCATGTCCGATTTTGGTGCAAATAGAAGAAAGGAAGTCAATACAATTGGATGGATTTAAGAATACTAGGAAGTTGGAAGTTGGAATAATGATCAGTTGCCCGATGATAAGTTCAAGGACTACAAGTGATGAGATGGGCCATAACCCACAGGCCCTAGGACCTGCCAAGAAGCAAGCACGTTCTTGCTGAAGGAAAAATCCTAGAAGAAGTTACGATTTTATCGATAGACGATTTTATAGTAGTAACGCAAAACCTGAGAGTTGTGAAGGAACGATAGATGCTTGTCTGGCTTGCAGAATCTATGGATATATCCGAACTTCGTTCGTCGACAAGAGAAATTCTGCAATGCTTGTGAGGATGACCAAGTGTTAGTATGTGAGATTCGCTAAACTGTATACATGGTAATGATTTGGGTGCGGGATGGATTGATCACCATACCGACTTACTCTTATTATTCGCCTTGCTATATGGGATGGTAAATCTGAGTGACTTACCTATAGTAGAGAGACGACGGTATTAAACCTTGTTTGAAGCCTTAGAATGGTATAGGTATTTTTTTCCTTGTACAAGGCAGCTTTGTCAACCGTAGGTTATACGGTGAGGATCAACCCAGACCCATTTCCTGCAGGAAAACCATAAATTGTTGACCACCATGAGATATCGATAGTTGTTTAGTTTTGGCGCCAGACCCGTCAGCTAAGAAGACCCAGTCTCGGAATAACCTTACCAAATGAAAGGACAGAAAAATTGTGGTAAAGATTATGCCACTACCGGAAGAGCTCAGAGAAGGAATTTCTCGAGGATCTGAGAAGACCGACACTGTCAAGAATAAGGATGGAGTATATGAGTTTTGATGGAACAGTAACCATGCTTCTAAGGGTGGTAGCACTCCAGACCCCATGTGATGATCGATGGATTTTGAGGAGACCCCAAACCCTAACCTATTTCTTGCTAGCCTCTCCGAATCTCGAGGACAAGATTCATTTTAAGGGTGGTAGGTTTGTAACATCCCAAAATTCTAAATTTTGGAATGTTATAAACAAATAGATAGATTTGATTGATTGGTTGATTGATTGTCTGAAAGTGAGTGAAGTTCGAAACTTTTCGAAAGTTAAATGAGAGGGAATAAACGGACTTTCCCAAACTTTCACCTTTTTCTTTTGATCCCCGAGAATTCAAATTCTTTTCATCACAAAACCCTAGAGAGAAGATGACATGACTTCTTCCATTTATTTAAATGACATGGGGTGTTGAAAATATTTGAATTTCATTTGGAAAATATTTCCAATTCTGAAACTTTACGCAACTCAATGACCCACGAAGAGAGTTGGGGATTTCATTATTTTCATATTTGAGTTTTCTCAAATGTTGAGAATAGGATCATTTGATTTTATTTATTTTATCATCAATTATTTCTATTATAAAAATATGAGAGAGGGAATAAAATGACTTTCCCAAAATAAAGAAATATTGAGGATTTAAGAAAAAATCAAATAAGATTTTATTTTAGAGTTTTTCGGTGTTTTATTTGAATTTAGGAAAAATGAGCGTTTTTCAAAATTGCATTTAGGGCCCAAATAAATGTTCACCTTGTGCGGCTTGATTTTAGAAGCCCGTGAAAATTTATTTTGGAATTTTTGGAGTCCGTTTAGTATTTCTTTTTATTTTTCTTCCGAGCGGAATAATTAAAAAAAAACGAACCGACTTCGGGCCGTTCCCGAGCGGGACACCGCCCAGGGGCAGCTTTAAATAGCACCGCCCCGAGCCGTCCCAGCCCATCAGCCCCGCCTTGATCCGCGTGCGCTGCTGGAGCTGCCGCTGCCGACGATCCCGCCGCCCGAGGTTTGTCGCGCCTCGTTTTCCGTGCCGAAAAAATATTCGGCATTCGTCATTTTTTTCTTTTTCTCGGATTAAATCCGCGATTTTTCTGATCGCGATTCCTAATCCGATTTTCGTTTTAGTTTAACTTTTCGCTCGTTTATCGGAATCAGGCGATTCAAGCGCCTAGGAATTCGTCTCGAAACCCTTTATCCGTTTAACCAACTTAAACAAGATTTTGCTACTGTAAAATTTTCCCTAGATCCAGATTACTAGAACGAAGTTGTTTTCTTTCGCAGTTTGACTTTTCTTGCTTTGTTCGATTTGATTCTTTTTGCCAACCAGGGTTCTTAAGTTGAACCTTCTGGGTTAGATCTCTTATTTGAGTTTTACCTATGCATTAGATGAGTACTTATTGTATGCTTGTTTGTTTGTTTGCGATAGAATACCCGGAGTGCGGCGCCTGTTACTCCGAATCATTAGGTTTCGCGGATCATCAGCAAGGCAAGTTCACACTTTGATCATATCCCCTTCATACCCAATTTTTATTGCATTAGATCAAACCTCAAACATTGCATGATTAGGATCTAATTAAATTGTGGGATTTGGAAGTAGTTGATGATGTAGGAACCTATTGCCCTGTTACTATCAAACCCTTAGGAGTTACTTCTACGTGTTGCTTATATTGTATGCTATGCTCGTAGACGTGGTTTGGGTATGAGTGAAATCCATGACAGATGTGAGATTGTTATTTAATGCTTCAACTTAAGGTGGCAACTTGAATACACATCTGGGTGGATTGCTAGGGGCACCCTGGGGATATACCAGTGGACTTGCCCGGACACCTGGGGATATACCAGTGTTGTCCTAGGAGATCCCGGGGATATACCGTGGGATCATCCTACGGTCCGCACCTAGGCTCAAAGGGATCATAAGATTATTCATGCTAGAAACTTCTGTGTGAAGCCACAAGCTATTATGGGCTCTAGCATAGTTTACTAAGTCGTGCGAACTCTTACAGTGGTACACTAGCAGATGTAGGGGATGTAGGTGGTACGGTCTACCCATCGTAAGGTGCTAGCGCTTCTGAAAGACTATGTCTCAGTCATCCGTCTTCTCAAACACCATGTAGTGCGAGAAACCAAACGGAGGCGATCGAGTCTTGTGGGGAGAAGTGCGCAAACCTCTACAGAGTGTATAAACTAATCATGGTTAGCCGTGTCCCCGGTTATGGACATCTTGAGTATCTAGTTCTTGGACTATCCTATTGATCTCATCACATTACTTTAAATGAATATTGTTGGGTTTAATGATATTACTTAATTGGGATTGAGAATGCTGTCAACCATTCTCAATGTTTAACAACCACCATGATAGTTAAATAAAAATTTATTCCTTTGCAGTAGGGAAAAATTGGCTTTTCGCAAAAACCTTATAACCGTAGAGCTTTTCCACCAGCCAAATATGCATGTAGTGATAGCCATTATTCATCATTGCTCTACAGTGTGAATTTGCCAGTACATTCAATGTACTGACCCTCTGTGGCTGCAACGTCTCATGTTGTAGGATTTCTTACGACGAGTAAGTGATACGTTAGGGTTATGATTTCTACACTCAACTTTGTCGTTGGTGTTGATGGGAATCCACAACCTTGTTACTTCCGCTATTTTGGATTGAGGTAATAGTATTTACGTTACTTTACACATGTGATTTACCTCTGTTATAAATCCTCGAGTACTGTGTGTGTCAGCATACCGATCCAGGGATGACACTTAAGCACAGAGACTTGATCCATTCGGGTCGGGTCGCTACATGTGAACAGGTTTGCAATTAAATATAGTGTGGTAGTAATTTGGAATGTGACAGGACGCAAGCTCAAAATTTATTGATGGTTCTAATTTCTAAGTGCGACACTATTCCTGGATGTCGTAACGTGGGCATGCGTTCTCGGCCGCGTACGTGGCGCTTGCACCATAGGGTGCACCACAATAGGCGATGTCAGCACACGTCTTGTTCCATCAACCGTGCGCGCTCGTTATTACCATCGCACACGCTTCTTTTAATTAGAATGTGTGCCCGTCTAGCACACATATGTTGATCTATCTAACTGTTTCCGTTTGTTGTGGCTAATCGCAAATAGTTCATCCGTGTGAAGTGTATGCCGTCAAACGCAAACACCTTGATCTGGCTAACCGATTCTATTGTGTTGCCTAATTGCAAATAGTTTATCTATGTGAAGTGTATGCCGTCAATCGCATACACCTTATCTGGCTGGCCGTTTCTGTTGTGTTGCCTAATCGCAAGCAGTTAATCCGACTGAATTGTATGTTGTTTATCGCACACACCTTCATCTGGCTGCCCGTTTGTGTTCTTCTGCCTCATCACAAATAGTTCATTGAACTGAACCGTATGCCCCGCATCGCCCACACAACTAACATATGAACCGTGTTTGATGTATCCGCCATCACAAATGTTTTGCATCTTTTTATGGTTTTTTTACATCATCGTTTGCGATTAATGCTCACACACAGTTTCGTCAAAGGGTCTTTGATGTAGTGTCGCGTTAGCAGCATCCTGCAGTAGTGATTGGATCCTCAAAGTGGTCCATTGAAACCAATACGGCTTCATCAAGACGCACACTATACAGGACTATCTAGGATGGGCATTCAAATACTTGCATCAATGCAAACAGTCCGACAGAGAGACAGTCATCCTTAAACTTGATTTTGAAAATGCCTTTGACATAATGGACATTCTTTTATCTTGAACATGCTCAAATGCAAGGGGTTCGATGATAGATGGTGCATGTGGATCAAAATGTTACTTGACTCAGGCTCTTCGTTGTTTCTTCTCAATGGCATAACGGGGACAAAATTTAAGTGCAAACATGGAGTGAGACAGGGTGATCCGTTATCCCCTTTACTTTTTGTGTTGGTGGCGGATTTACTACAATCTTTAATTAACAAGGCCTAGTCGGAAGGACCCATTAACCTTCCAATTAATCAGCCCGCCTTGGAAAACTTCCCGGTAATTCAATATGTGGGTGACACAATAATTGTGCTTCCAGCCGATAGTAATGAGCTGCAAACAATCAAAGCAATAATGCATTCTTACGCTAAAGCCACATGTTTGAAAATTAACTATGAAAAATCCAAATTAATGTTGATCAATGTGTGAGAAGAAAAAACAAGCGAGCTTGCTTGTTTGTTGGGGTGCCAAGTTGGGGTGATGTCGTTCATGTACCTTGGCCTTCCACTTGGAACCACTAGGCCTATAGTCAGGGATTTAATGCCACTGGTGGATAGAATTGAAATGATACTTATAGGAAAGGAGAATTTGCTATCCTATGGAGAACGTGTGCAACTGATTAACTCGGCCCTTTCTTCACTTCTCTCCTTTTCCATGTGTGTGTGCTTAAACTCCCTTTGAAATTGACCGAAATATTTGACCGGGCTAGAAGACATTGCCTTTGGAGAAAAGAGATAGACAGAGATGCTAAAACCCACTCCCTTGTAGCTTGGGATTTAGTTTGCCGACCCAAGAAAAAGGAGGTCTTGGTGTTCAAAATTTGCAAATACAAAATAAGGCACTCCTGCTCAAATATGTGCATAAGTTTATACACAAGCACGACACACCATGGTTGATGATTATATGTGATGCATACTATGATGACACTCCACCTCATGCAAAACCTAGCTGTGGTCTTTTTCGTGGCATGATATTTTCTCTTTGGAAGGATGTCTGGCATGGGGATCAGCCTCTGATGGATTCGCATGAGCATCTATTCTCCTATGCTCGAGGCGATGATATATTGCCGACACAATTCTACAACAAAAACACGCCTTTATAAAACTTTGAGCTTCTATTGTCCATGGAAGCGAGGGCTGAATTGGATGACTTATAGGATACATGGCAAGCATCTCCTTGGAACCTATGGCCACGGATGAATGGATCTTGTGCTGGGGGGACACAAAATTCAAGCCAAGAAAGTTTTACAAATTCATGTTCAGAAACATCACCTCGCCACAGTACATTACCTCCACTTGGAAGACTAAGTGCATCATGATACATAAGGTTTTCTCCTGGTTAATGCTACTGGACAGAGTTAACACCAAGGACATGCTGCTAAGAAGACATTTCAATATTGGTGAAGATCATTCATGCCCCTTGTGCAATTCGGGAGTTTTAGAAACCAATTCCCACCTCTTCTATGAATGCCCATTTGCCACCCGATGGCGGGAGATAATTGGTACTAGATGGAACACCTACCTGGATGCTCAAGCCAAATTTGACCAAGCTAATATAAACTTGGCAAAAACCATTATTCGAAGAGGTGACGATCCTAGCATCATGGAATATTTGGATGCAAAGAAACAAGGTGGTGTTCGATGGTGATATAGCTACTCACTTTTACTAGCTCAGGAAGCTCAAAGAAGATTTCCTTATTCTTGGATTTAGGCTTCCACCTCATAAGTTGACATTCTTAGAGGGCTTTGGGGATTCACTTGTACTATAAACTTATTTCCACAGGGATAAGGCTAGAGTTTCTCTGAGAGGGGTTGCCCCTGGATTTGATTTAACCATGTAAATACTTGTTATTCCCTATTAACCTTGGGTTAACTTCTATAAAAGCAACAATAGGAGCCTCTCCTGCTGTTTTAATTGCTAAAAAAAGATATAAAGTGCTTCGTTCATCCCAGTGTAAAGAAGATAGTGCTGATCCACTAACAAAAAATTATATTAGTAAATAATTTATCCAAATATATATAGAAATCAGAGGAGAAATAGAAAGAAAACAACATAACAAATAGGGATTATACTCAAAGATACTATTGTGATACAATTTGCTCATCTCCACCTTGAATGAATTTCTAGCTTTAATCTTTCTTGTATACAGAACTTCATCCATCTTACTGCCATGTATAGTTAACATCCGGAATGCCAACATACTTGTGGAAATTTATGTTGGAAACGATACAAATGAAGGTGCGGACGAACCTAGCTTGAAGAGCCAGACTTAAAGACTCTTTCTCGTACTATGTAGGGTGGAGCGGTTTCTTAGCAGTGGTGATGCGGCGTTATGACCTGCTCTTAATATTAAGAGATGAGGGAGGCACATGTATGTGTGATCTGTTGGGTTACATGATGCAGCGATAGAAGGCGAGCCATATGGCCCAGATCAAGTGCCTCGTTGTGCAATTCTATGGTTCCATAGAGATAGGCATGACAATTTCCTCAGAAGCGATATTAGCACCTCACCATTTCACCCACTTCTCCACAACACTGACACCGTCCATGGCCAAAACAACATCTTCGGCGCCGACATCTTCCCTCGTGATGTTGGTGTCCGAGCCTGCAAGTACGTACCAACATTGATCTGGGTTTAGAGAGATATATTACGAAAGGGATCGAGAAAGGAAATGAAAAATACATGAATCCCTTATTTGTTGGAGAGGCCTTCATGGAAAAATTGACCTCAGTGATGAGCTTGTTGCTAGTATTTAGGAAGACATCTTGTGAGAAGGATGTCTTGCAGAGTATGACCAGCATGAAGCATCTCTGGTCGAATGTATTTAAACGCAAAAACAGTCCCTCGGTGCTGATACGTCTCCGTTGCATCTATAATTTTTGATTGTTTCATGCCAATGTTATACAACTTTCACATATTTTTGGCAACATTTTATATGATTTATTGGACTAACCTATTGATCCAGTGCCTAGTGCCTGTTTGTTGCATGTTTTTTGTTTTGCAGAATATTGATACGTCTCCGTCGTATCTACTTTTTCTAACGCTTTTCCTATTGTTTTTAGTCTAATTTGCATGATTTGAATGAAATTAACCCAGACTGACACTGTTTTCAGCAGAACTACCATGATGTTATTTTGTGCAGAAATAAAAGTTCTCGGATTGGAATGAAACTTTTTGAAGAATTATTTCAGAATAAAATAAAAATACTAGAGCCAAGAACCACCGGAGGGGGGCCCTGGGTGAGCACAACCCACCAGGACGCGCCCCCTCCAGGCGCGCCCACGTGGGTTGTGCCCACCTGGTGGCCCTGCAGACCCTAATCCCGACTCCATAAATACCTATATACAGAGAAAAAACCAGGGAGGAAGAATTATCTTTTTTCACGATTAAGAGCCGCCGCCACCTCCCGTTCTTCATCAGGAGGCCAGATCTGGAGTCTGTTTTGGGCTCCGGAGAGGGGAATCTTTTATCTTCATTAGCACCAACCCTCCTTAATCACCAATTCCATGATGCTCCCCATCGGGAGTGAGTAATTACTTCGTAGGCTCGCTTGTCGATGAGGAGTTGGATGAGATTCATCATGTAATTGAGTTAGTTTTGTTAGGGCTTGATCCCTAGTATCCACTATGTTCTGAGATTGATGTTGTTGTGACTTTGCCATGCTTAATGCTTGTCACTTTGGGCCCGGGTGCCAAGATTTCAGGTCTGAACGGTTTATGTTTTCACCATTATATCTATGTTCTAGATCCGATCTTGCAAGTCATATTCACCTATTATGTGTTATGATCCGTAAACCCCGGAGTGACAATAGTCAGGATACTTTCTGATGATGACTGTAGTTTGAGGAGTTCATGTATTCACTATGTGTTAATGCTTTGTTCTGGTTCTCTATTAAAAGGAGGCCTTAATATCTGTTAGTTTCCTTATGGACCCCGCTGCCACGGGAGGGTAGGACAAACGATGTCATGCAAGTTCTTTCCATAAGCACGTATGACTATTTGCGGAATACATGCCTACATTATATTTATGAACCGGAGCTAGTCTTGTATCACCCTAGGTTATGATTGTTATATGATGAATATCATCCAATGAATCCACCGATCCAATGCCTACGAATTTCCTATATATTGTTCTTGCTAAGTTACTACTGCTGCTGTTACTTGTACAACTGCTACAAAAATCATTGCTACCACAGTCACTGTTACTATTGCTGATACTACTACTATCAAAACTATCATATTATTGTGCTACTGATCACCTTGCTGCAGATAATTAATCTCCAGGTGTGGTTGAATTGACAACTCAGCTACTAATACTTGCAAATATTCTTTGGCTCCCCTTGTGTCAAATCTATAAATTTGGGTTAAATACTCTACCCTCGAAAACGGTTGCGATCCCCTATACTTGTGGGTTATCAAGACCTTTTTCTGGCGCCGTTGCCGGGGAGCATAGCTATATTTGTCGAGTCACTTGGGATTATTATTTATTTATCACTATGAAGAATCTGAAGGATACAAAAACCAAGATTGTTCCCTCTAGGACGAGGGGAGATAAGGAACTTCCATCACACTCTACACTTGATCCACCTTCTCTTTTGAGTAGATTTGCAACAACACCACATGCTATTAATCCTGATATGTCACAAGTTATTGATGATGCTACTTCTATGAATTCTACTCATGATGATGCTAGTACTTTGCTTGATTATAATATGCCACTAGGTGAATTTCTTGAGGAACAAATTGCTTGAGCTAAAAATATTGAGTGCTGAAACCGATGAGATAATTGAACCTGATGAAGTACTTGAATCTGAAAATCTTGAAACGCCTATTAGACCTAGCTCTCCTATATATGAATTTCCTAAGATACCTGAAGGTTATGTTATGGATGAGGAGATAACTAGCGACTTTCTTGCTTGCAATGATAGAGATGTTCTTAAGAAATTATTATGCAAACTGAAAGAAAAATCTTTGAATGCTAGAATGAAAAGTGATGATAAGGATTATAAGGATTATGAATTCTCTGTCGACTCAGAGTTAATTACTTAGGTTGAATCTGATCCTTTCCATGGTTATGAAAATGAAACTGTCATGGCACACCTTACTAAATTGAATGATATAGCCACCCTTTTTGCTCATGATGAGAAAATTTGCTACTATTATATCCTCAAGTTATTTACATTTTCATTAAACGGTGATGCTAAAATTTCGCAGAATGCTCTTACTCCTGGTTGTGTGTGTAGTCCCCAGGATATGATTTATTATTTCTCTGAAAAAAAATTCCTGCTCATAAGAAACAAGTTGCCTTACAGGAAATATTTAACTTCGTGCAAATTGAAGAAGAGAGTCTCCCACAAGCTTGGGGAGGCTTCTCTAATTGCTTAATGCTTTGCCTGATCATCCACTTAAGAAAAATGAAATACTTGATATCTTCTATAATGGACTAACCGATGCTTCTAGGGGTTTGCTAGATAGTTGTGCTAGTTATGTTTTCAGGGAACGAACTATTGAAGAAGCTGAGAAATTATTGAATAACATATTGAAAAATTATGATGGTTGGACTCTTCCTGAACCACCGCCTAAACCCACTCTGAAGAAGAGGGGTATCTTGTATCTCAGTCCTGAAGATATGCAAGAGGCAAAGAAATGTATGAAGGAAAAAGGTATTAAAGCTGAAGATGTCAAAAATTTACCTCCTATTGAAGAAATACATGGACTTGATACAAGGTGGTAGAGGTGAACTCTTTAATGAAATTTGATGAAAAGGACAACCCTTATAATGTGCATCCTAGTCAATGCCTTTATGAGTTTGATAACTACATTAGGAAACAAAATCGCTTCAATGAAAATGTTATGAAACAATTGAAATACAATTCCGATATGATTTCCCGCTTGAGTGACTTGTTATTTAGAATCTCTAATGATGTTAGAGGTATAGGAAAACATGCTTCTATGGTTCATACTCAGTTAGAACAAGTTGCTAAATCTGAAAGAGAACTACTTGATGAAATGAACAATAATATCAATGATCATGTTGTGAGAGTAATGACTAAAGGAGGTAGAATGACTCAGGAACCACTTTATCCCAAGGGACACCATAAAAGAATTTCACAAGACTCTCAAAGAATTAACACTGATGCACCTAGTCCTTCTAAAAGGAAAAAAGAAAAATGACAGGACTTTGCATACCTCCAGTGGACGTGAAATAGAAAACCTCCTAAAGATAATAATGATGTTTCTATCTCTGATGCCGAAACTCAATCTAGTAATGAATTTTCACCTAGTGATAATGAAAAAGATAATGATGGTGTTCATGAAGACACTCAACCAAACAATGATAAAGAACCATATAATGAAGTTGAGATAGAACCTGCTGTTGATCATGATAACCCACAACCTAAACATAAAAGATATGATAAAAAGAGACTTTGTGGCTAGAAAACATGGTAAAGAAAGAGAACAATGGGTTCAAAAACCCATGCCATTTCCACCTAAACCAACTAAGAAGAAAGATGAAGAAGAATTTGAACACTTTGCTGAAATGCTTAGGCCAGTCTTTTTGCGCACTCGCTTGACTGATATTTTAAAGATGGCCCCTTATACATGAAAGACATCATCACTAATAAAAGAAAGATACCTGAAGCTGAAATCTCCACAATGCTTGCTAATTATTCTTTTAAGGATGGAGTACATAAAAAACTTGGAGATCCGGGGATACCAACTATACCTTGCTCCATCAAAAGAAATTATGTTAAAACTGCTTTGTGTGATTTAGGAGCTGGTGTTAGTGTTATGCCTTTCTATTTATACAAAAGACTTGATTTGAATAAACTCACACCTACTGAAATATCTTTGCAAATGGCTGATAAATCAACTGCCATACCTATCGGTATTTGTGAGGATGTGCCCATTGTTGTTGCAAATGTTACTATCTTAAATGACTTTGTTATACTTGAGATGCCCGAGGACGATAACACGTTGATTATCCTTGGTAGACTCTTTTTGAATACTGCAGGGGCTGATATTGACCGCAAAAAAGCAAGGTCACTTTTCATATCAGTGGTAATGATCATACGGTGCACTTTCCGAAGAAAAAATTTCCAAGTGAATGGTATTAATGTTATTGAAAAATCTCCGACAATCACTATTGGAACTTTTGAACAACCTCTACCTAGTGCCAAAAAGAAATACGATATACTTATTGTTGGGGACATGCATATCCCTATTGAGGTAACTTAGTGTTTTATGAAAGTTCTTCGGTTTCATGCTAATCGAAGGTGGTTGTTAATAAGACTTGATCAACCGTATTAATGGATCATTTTTGAGAAGTATGAAGTTGATGAATTTAGTGGGCACCACCTTCTGTCCTTACCTTTTGTTTTCTGTTTATCTTAGTTAAATAAATAAAATGCCATTTTATCATGTTTTTGGATTTTCCATGCAATAAAAAAATGACGCAAAAATAAAAGTGCTCAGAATGCCCTAAAAATAAATACGATTTTTTCTGAATTTCTAGTACAAAACATCAGAGGGGGTGCACCAGGTGGGCACAACCCACCTGGGCACGCCAGTAGCCCCAGACGTGCCCTGGTGGGTTGTAGTCCCCACGTGGGCCCCCTCACTTATCTCTTTAGCACATGTCATCTCCGACTTCCAGAAAAAAAAATCACCATTGCTCTCTCCCTCGTGTTCTTGTTCTCAAACCCACGAATTTCAATCTCTTTGCTCGAAGCTCCGTTCCCAAAACTGTTTTGGGGGATTGCTACTTGGTATGTGACTCCTCCATTTCTCCAATTAGTTTTTTCTTTAGTGAACTATATTTTGAATAATTAGCTACTCTTGGTGCTGCTCTAGATGAGCTTGCAAGTTTAATTCTTAGATTCGTAAGTAGTTTAAATGCTTGATATGTCCTCTATGCATCCCTATGAGTAGTTGCTATCAATCTTGTGAAGTTTTGTTGTCAAAAATTTTGTGGACTAAATTTTTTAGAATTTTCTCTTAGGAATAAGATGAGTTTCTTTAGGAGTTCTTCGAGGAGGAGGTCTTTGGAGGCATTATCTAGCAGTAGCTCAGTGCGTCGGTCTTATGTTGAACCAAGCGCAAGTTCAACACGGGAAGCCGCTATCAAATCCTGCCTGTGGCTGTGCAATGATTTTATGGCGAGTGCAGGTATTAAAGAAGAATTTGAGCAATATGTTCACAACACCGAGCTCAGTCCCTACATTGAAGATAAGTGCAAGCAACATCTCAGCCTCACATAATCATTTACTAAAGAATTTAAATTTCATCCTCGTGAGTCTAGAGTGTCGTTTAAACTGTATGACTGTGCATTTACCTTACCTAGAGAAATTTTCTAATTTCTGCAAAATTCCATTTTGGGGTTCACTAGATGAGCCACCAAGATCTGAGTATGATACATTCTTAACTAGACTTTGCTAGGGAGTGGATAGAGGATTGACACAAGGTAGAATAAAAAGGATTGTATTGTAGGCAAGAAGGATTGCAACACACTATGTGCCTCTGACTTGAGCCTCATACAGACTGCTCTGATTGGAATTAAATGTTATAATCTTGGAGCGATTGTTGCACACAAATTGCAGCACAACGTTGGTAGTGGTTATTTTTATGGTGGGATTTATGCTTCTCGGTTAGCTAAAGAGGTGGGTGTTACACCTCTGCCTTATGACCCCATCTCACCTACTCACTACTTAGACTTTGAGGCCATGAAGCACCATAAGTTCATTACTGATTATACTTATAACATGAGGTTTAATAAAGAAACCATTGTGCATATTGCGTTGCCTATGCCTGCTCTTTTTTATTTTGACAACAAAATGAGATATCATGTTTCTAAGAGAGAGGCCCGTGCGCACAACGCGGAGGTCGCGGCTGCTTGGCGGGCTGAGGAGGCTGCACCGAGAGCCTCTGTGAGCTACCACTCTGACTATTATGCAGGCCGCGGGTGGTGATTACCAAGCTAGGACAAAAGCCTGAGCTTGGGGGAGTACGTATTTCCAGCGACATTACATTTATGCTCACACATTTCATTCCAGTTGTCGGTGTCCACAATTTTTCATTGTATTATCCATTTTAGATTTAGTTTTTTCTTGCTCTCTTCTTGTGTGTTTGAATTTTTTTGAGAAAATCCAAAAATATGTTTCTTGTTTCTTTTCAATTTTTCTTTCTAGTTTAGTTAGTGGTAGTATTAAAATAAAACCCAAAAAAATTCTTGATTCGTCTTCTTGCTTGTTGGGAGCTCTCCCGTGTAAATAGTTTTTCTCGCCTTTGTTTTCTTCCTTTAATTTGTTGCCCTCAAGAAAAACTAAAAACTCCAAAAATATTTCAATGTGTTTCTTTGAAATTATTTTCTTTTTGTTGAGTCATACCAAGGAGAAGACCACAATGAAAATGTTTAGTGGCTCCCATGTGCATTATTGCTGATCTAATAGAGAGCCTGTATTACCATGTCTTCTCCTTTCGAATAAAATGTTTGCAGATTCCAGCTTAGTCCACGACACTCTTGGACTATTATTATTTTCATATCATTCGATCGTGCAAGTGTAAGGCAATAATGACGATATTTGACGAACTGGCTGTGGCAGAGAGAAACGGGTATGAACTCAACTTGTTCTATTTTTGTAAATATGTTTAACCTAGTATCCATGATTCGGCCTATTATGATCAAACATGTTTGCAATGACAATTAGAGCTTATAGTTTCTCATGCCATGCTTAAGTAGCTAGGAGTGGATAATGACTTATCTTATATGTCAACATTGCGTTAAAATGATTGTGATGTGGTATGATGATATGATATGATATCCTCCTCTGAATGTTTCAAGTGGCTTGACTTGGCACATGTTTATGCATGTAGTTGAATCAAAACCAACATAGCCTCTATGATATTTATGTTCATCGTGTCCTGATATGTCTCCGTCGTATCTATAATTTTTGATTGTTTCATGCCAATATTATACAACTTCTATACACTTTTGGCAACATTTTATATGATTTATTTGGACTAATATATTGATCCAGGTGCCCAGTGCCAGTTCTTGTTTGTTGTATGTTTTTTGTTTCACAGAAAATCCATATCAAACGAAGTCCAAACGCGATAAAAATTTATGGAGAATTATTTTGGAATATATGTGATTTTTGGGACTTGGAATCAATGCAAACGGGGGCCCATGGTGATCACAACCCACCAGGGCATGTCGGGCACCACCTGGCGTGCCTAGTTGTCTTATGCCCTCCTCATAATTGGTTGGGGCCCTTCTTTGGGTGCAAGAAATATAATTTATGGATAGAATCGTGTACAAATTTCAACGCAATCAGAGTTACGGATCTCTAGGAATTTAAGAAACGGTGAAGGGCTAGATCTGGGGAACACGAAACAGAAGGGAACAAAGAGAGATCCAATCTCGGAGGGGCTCCTGCCCCTCCGCCACCATGGAGGCCATGGACCAGAGGGGGAACTCTACTCCCATCTAGGGGGAGGCCAAGGAAGAATAAGGAGGGGGCTCTCTTCAACAATATTGATGGTGATCTACATCAACAATATTGCTACCGTCAACACCAACTCCCTCCCCCTCTATGCAGCGGTGTAACCTCCCTTCTACCTGATGTAATCTCTACTTAAACATGGTGGTCAACTCCAAATATTATTTCTCAATGATATTTGGCTATCTTATGATGTTTGAATAGATCCGTTTTGTGTTGGGGAACGTTGCAGAAAATTAAAATTTTTCCTACGGTTTCACCAAGATCCATCTATGAGTTCATCTAAGCAACGAGTCAAGGGAGAGAGTTTGCATCTACATACCACTTGTAGATCACGAGCGGAAGCTAGCCAAGGGGATGGTGATGATGGAGTCGTACTCGAACGTGATTCGGATCACCGATGTCCAAGTGCTGAACGGACAACACCTCCGCGTTCAACACACGTACGGGACGGGAGACGTCTCCTCCTTCTTGATCCAGCAAGGGGGAAGGAGAGGTTGAGGAAGATTGCTCCAACGGCAGCACGACAGCGTGGTGTAGTTGGTGCAGCAGTACTCCGACAGGGCTTCGCCAAGCATATACGGAGGAGGAGAGGTGTTGGGGAGGGGAGGGGCTGCGCCTTGGCTTGTGTTAAGCTCCCATGCGCCTCCCCACTATATATAGGGGTGGAGGGGCTGGTTTCTTGCCCTCCAAGTCCATTGGGGCATTGGCCAAGGTGGGAGGAAAGAAATCCCATCATTTCCTTCCCCACCGATTGTTATCCCCCCTTTTTAGGGATCTTGATCTTATCCCTTCCGGATATGATCTTATTCCTTATAAGGGGGGATCTTGGTGCGCCTTGACCAGGGGTGTGGGGCCTTTCCCCCACTACTCACGTTCATGTGGGTCCCCCCATGCAGGTGGGCCCCACTCCGGAACCTTCTAGAACCTTCCCGGTACAATACCGAAAAATCTCGAACATTTTCCGGTGGCCAAAATAGGACTTCCCATATATAAATATTTACCTCCGGACCATTCCGGAACTCCTCGTGACGTCCGGGATCTCATCCGGGACTCCGAACAACATTCGGTAACCACATACAAACTTCCTTTATAACCCTAGCGTCATCGAACCTTAAGTGTGTAGACCCTACGGGTTCGGGAGACATGTAGACATGACCGAGATGTTCTCCGGTCAATAACCAACAGCGGGATCTGGATACCCATGTTGGCTCCCACATGCTTCTCGATGTTGTCATCGGATGAACCACGATGTCGAGGATTCGATCAAACCCTGTATACAATTCCCTTTGTCAATCGGTACGTTACTTGCCCGAGACTCGATCGTCGGTATCCCAATACCTTGTTCAGTCTCGTTACCGGCAAGTCACTTTACTCGTACCGTAATGCATGATCTCGTGGCCAACACTTTGGTCACCTTGAGCTCATTATGATGATGCATTACCGAGTGGGCCCAGAGATACCTCTCCGTCATACGGAGTGACAAATCCCAGTCTCGATTCGTGTCAACCCAACAGCTACTTTCGGAGATACCTGTAATGCACCTTTATAGTCACCCAGTTACGTTGTGACGTTTGATACACCCAAGGCACTCCTACGGTATCCGAGAGTTACACGATCTCATGGTCTAAGGAAGAGATACTTGACATTGGCAAAGCTCTATCAAACGAACTAAATGACCTTTGTGCTATGCTTAGGATTGGGTCTTGTCCATCACATCATTCTCCTAATGATGTGATCCCGTTATCAACGACATCCAATGTCCATAGCCAGGAAATCATGACTATCTGTTGATCACAACGAGCTAGTCAACTAGAGGCTCACTAGGGACATATTGAGGTCTATGTATTCACACGTGTATTACGATTTCCGGATAATACAGTTATAGCATGAATAAAAGACAATTATCATGAACAATGAAATATAATAATACTTTTATTATTGCCTTTAGGGCATATTTCCAAGAGTCTCCCACTTGCACTAGAGTCACCAATCTAGTTACATTGTCATGAATCGAACACCCATAGAGTTCTGGTGTTGATCATGTTTAGCTCGCGAGAGAGGTTTAGTCAACGGATCTGGGACATTCAGATCCGTATGTACTTTGCAAATTTCTATGTCTCCATCTTGAACATTTTCACGGATGGAGTTGAAACGACGCTTGATGTGCCTGGTCTTCTTGTGAAACCTGGGCTCCTTGGCAAGGGCAATAGCTCCAGTGTTGTCACAGAAGAGTTTGATTGGCCCCGACGCATTGGGTATGACTCCTAGGTCGGTGATGAACTCCTTCACCCAAATCGCTTCATGCGCTGCCTCCGAGGCTGCCATGTACTCCGCTTCACACGTAGATCCCGCCACGATGCTCTGCTTGCAGCTGCACCAGCTTACTGCTCCACCATTCAACATATACACGTATCCGGTTTGTGACTTAGAGTCATCCGGATCTGAGTCGAAGCTAGCGTCGACGTAACCCTTTACGACAAGCTCTTCGTCTCCTCCATAAACAAGAAACATGTCCTTTGTCCTTTTCAGGTACTTCAGGATATTCTTGACTGCTGTCCAGTGTTCCTTGCCAGGATTACTTTGGTATCTAGCTACCAAACTCACGGCAAGGTTTACATCAGGTCTGGTACACAGCATGGCATACATAATAGATCCTATGGCTGAAGCATAGGGGATGACACTCATATCTTCTTTATCTTTTGCCGTGGTCGGTGACTGAGCTGAGCTCAATCTCACACCTTGTAACATAGGCAAGAACCCCTTCTTGGACTGATCCATTTTGAACCTCTTCAAAATCTTATCAAGGTATGTGCTTTGTGAAAGACCTATGAGGCGTCTCGATCTATCTCTATAGATCTTGATGCCTAATATGTAAGCAGCTTCTCCAAGGTCCTTCATTGAAAAACACTTATTCAAGTAGGCCTTAATGCTGTCCAGAAATTCTATATTATTTCCCATCAAGAGTATGTTATCTACATATAATATGAGAAATGCTACAGAGCTCCCACTCACTTTCTTGTAAACGCAGGCTTCTCCATAAGTCCGCATAAACCCAAACGCTTTGATCATCTCATCAAAGCGAATATTCCAACTCCGAGATGCTTGCACCAGCCCATAAATGGATCACTGGAGCTTGCATACTTTGTTAGCGTTCTTAGGATCGACAAAACCTTCCGGCTGCATCATATACAGTTCTTCCTTAAGATGCCCGTTAAGGAATGCTGTTTTGACGTCCATCTGCCATATCTCATAATCATAGTATGCGGCAATTGCTAACATGATTTAGACGGACTTTAGCTTCGCTACGGGAGAGAATGTCTCGTCGTAGTCAATCCCTTGAACCTGTCGATAACCCTTAGCGACAAGTCGAGCTTTATAGATGGTGACATTACCATCCGCGTCTGTCTTCTTCTTAAAGATCCATTTGTTTTCTATCGCTCGCCGATCATCGGGCAAGTCTGTCAAAGTCCATACTTTGTTTTCATACATGGATTCTATCTCGGATTTCATGGCTTCAAGCCATTTGTTGGAATCTGGGCCCGCCATCGCTTCTTCATAGTTCGAAGGTTCACCGTTGTCTAACAACATGATTTCCAGGACGGGGTTGCCGTACCACTCTGGTGCGGAACGTGTCCTTGTGGACCTACGAAGTTCAGTAGCAACTTGATCCGAAGTACCTTGATCATCATCATTGGTTTCCTCTTCAGTTGGTGTGGGCATCACAGGAACATTTTCCTGAGCTGCACCACTTCCCGTTCGAGAGGTAGTACTTCATCGAGTTCTACTTTCCTCCCACTTACTTCTTTCGAGAGAAACTCTTTTTCCAGAAAGCATCCGTTCTTGGCAACAAAGATTTTGCCCTCGGATCTTAAGTAGAAGGTATACCCGACAGTTTCCTTAGGGTATCCTATGAAGACGCATTTTTCCGACTTGGGTTCGAGCTTTTCAGGTTGAAGTTTCTTGACATAAGCATCGCATCCCCAAACTTTTAGAAACGACAGCTTAGGTTTCTTCCCAAACCATAATTCATACGGTGTCGTCTCAATGGATTTAGACGGTGCCCTATTTAAAGTGAATGTAGCTGTCTCTAGAGCGTATCCCCAAAATGATAGCGGTAAATCAGTAAGAGACATCATAGACCGCACCATATCCAATAGAGTGCGATTACGACGTTCGGACACACCGTTTCGCTGAGGTGTTCCAGGCGGCGTGAGTTGTGAAACGATTCCACATTTCCTTAAGTGTGTGCCAAATTCGTGACTTAAATATTCTCCTCCACGATCTGATCGTAGGCACTTTATCTTTCGGTCACGTTGATTCTCCACCTCATTCTGAAATTCCTTGAACTTTTCAAAGGTCTCAGACTTGTGTTTCATTAAGTAGACATACCCATATCTACTTAAGTCATCAGTGAGAGTGAGAACATAATGATATCCTCCGCGAGCCTCAACGCTCATTGGACCGCACACATCGGTATGTATGATTTCCAATAAGTTGGTTGCTCACTCCATTGTTCCGGAGAACGGAGTCTTGGTCATCTTGCCCATGAGGCATGGTTCGCACGTGTCAAACGATTCATAATCAAGAGACTCTAAAAGTCCATCAGCATGGAGCTTCTTCATGCGCTTGACACCAATGTGACCAAGGCGGCAGTGCCACAAGTATGTGGGACTATCGTTATCAACTTTACATCTTTTGGCATCTACACTATGAACATGTGTAATATTACGCTCGAGATTCATTAAGAATAAACCATTGACCATCGGAGCATGACCATAAAACATATCTCTCATATAAATCGAACAACCATTATTCTCAGACTTAAATGAGTAGCCATCTCGTATTAAACGAGATCCAGATACAATGTTCATGCTCAAACTTGGCACTAAATAACAATTATTAAGGTTCAAAACTAATCCCGTAGGTAAATGTAGAGGCAGCGTGCCGACGGCGATCACATCGACTCTGGAACCATTCCCGACGCGCATCGTCACCTCGTCCTTCGCCAGTCTCCGTTTATTCCGCAGCTCCTGCTGTGAGTTACAAATATGAGCAACGACACCGGTATCAAATACCCAGGAGTTACTATGAGTACTAGTAAGGTACACATCAAATACATGTATATCAAATATACCTTTGGTTTTGCCGGCCTTCTTATCTGCTAAGTATTTGGGGCAGTTCCGCTTCCAGTGACCCTTCCCCTTGCAATAAAAGCACTCAGTCTCAGGCTTAGGTCCATTCTTTGACTTCTTCCCGGTAACTGGCTTACCAGGCGCGGCAACCTCCTTGCCGTCCTTCTTGAAGTTCTTCTTATCCTTGCCCTTCTTGAACTTAGTGGTCTTATTGACCATCAACACTTGATGTTCTTTCTTGATTTCAGCCTCTGCTGACTTCAGCATCGAGAACACTTCAGGAATGGTCTTTTCCATCCCCTGCATGTTGTAGTTCATCACAAAGCTCTTGTAGCTTGGTGGGAGCGACTGGAGGATTCTGTCAATGACCGCCTCATCTGGGAGGTTAATGTTCAGCTGGGTCATACGGTTGTGCAACCCAGACATCTTCAGGATGTGCTCACTGACAGAACTGTTTTCCTCCATCTTACAACTGTAGAACTTGTCGGAGACATCATATCTCTCGACCCGGGCATGAGCTTGGAAAACTAGTTTCAGCTCTTCGAACATCTCATATGCTCCGTGATGCTTAAAACGCTTTTGGAGCCCCGGTTCTAAGCTGTAAAGCATGCCGCACTGAACGAGGGAGTAATCATCAGCGCGAGTTTGCCAAGCATTCATAATGTCTTGGTTCTCTGGGACGGGAGCGTCACCTAGCGGTCCTTCTAGGACATATTGTTTCCTGGCAGCTATGAGGATGATCCTCAGGTTCCGGACCCAGTCCGTATAGTTGCTGCCATCATCTTTCAGCTTGGTTTTCTCTAGGAACGCGTTGAAGTTCATGTTGACATGAGCGTTGGCCATTTGATCTACAAGACATATTTGCAAAGGTTTTAGACTAAGTTCATGATAATTAAGTTCTAATCAAATTATGAACTCCCACTCAGATTAGACATCCCTTTAGTCATCTAAGTGTTACACGATCCGAGTCGACTAGGCCGTGTCCGATCATCACGTGAGACGGACTAGTCATCGACGGTGAACATTCTCATGTTGATCGTATCTTCCATACGACTCGTGTTCGACCTTTCGGTCTCCGTGTTCCGAGGCCATGTCTGCACATGCTAGGCTCGTCAAGTTAACCCTAAGTGTTTTCGCTGTGTAAAACTGTCTTACACCCGTTGTATGTGAACGTAAGAATCCATCACACCCGATCATCACGTGGTGCTTAGAAGCGACGAACTGTAGCAACGGTGCACAGTTAGGGGAGAACACTTCTTGAAATTTTTGTAAGGGATCATCTTATTTACTACCGTCGTCCTAAGTAAACAAGATGCATAAACATAATAAACATCACATGCAATTATATAGTTGTGACATGATATGGCCAATATCATATAGCTCCATTGATCTTCATCTTCGGGGCTCCATGATCATCTTGTCACCAGCTTGTCACCATGATCTCCATCATCATGATCTCCATCATCGTGTCTTCATGAAGTTGTCACGCCAACGACTACTTCTACTTCTATGGCTAACGCGTTTAGCAATAAAGTAAAGTGAGTTACATGGCGTTCTTCAATGACACGCAGGTCATACAAAAAATAAAGACAACTCCTATGGCTCCTGCCGGTTGTCATACTCATCGACATGCAAGTCGTGAATCCTATTACAAAGAACATGATCTCATACATCACAATTCATCATTCATCACAACTTCTGGCCATATCACATCACATGATCAATCGCTGCAAAAACAAGTTAGACGTCCTCTAATTGTTGTTGCATCTTTTACGTGGCTGCAATTGGGTTCTAGCAAGAACGTTTTCTTACCTACGAATAACCACAACGTGATTTTGTCAACTTCTATTTACCCTTCATAAGGGCCCTTTTCATCGAATCCGCTCCAACTAAAGTGGGAGAGACAGACACCCGCCAGCCACCTTATGCAACTAGTGCATGTCAGTCGGTGGAACCGGTCTCACGTAAGTGGACGTGTAAGGTTGGTCCGGGCCGCTTCATCCCACAATACCGCCGAAGCAAGAAAAGACTAGTAGAGGCAAGTAAGATGACAAAATCCACGCCCACAACAAAATTGTGTTCTACTCGTGCAAAGAGAACTATGCATAGACCTAGCTCATGATACCACTGTTGGGGAACGTTGCAAAAAATTAAAATTTTTCCTACGGTTTCACCAAGATCCATCTATGAGTTCATCTAAGCAACGAGTCAAGGGAGAGAGTTTGCATCTACATACCACTTGTAGATCACGAGCGGAAGCTAGCCAAGGGGATGGTGATGATGGAGTCGTACTCGAACGTGATTCGGATCACCGATGTCCAAGTGCTGAACGGACAGCACCTCCGCGTTCAACACACGTACGGGACGGGAGACGTCTCCTCCTTCTTGATCCAGCAAGGGGGAAGGAGAGGTTGAGGAAGATTGCTCCAACTGCAGCACGACGGCGTGGTGTAGTTGGTGCAGCAGTACTCCGACAGGGCTTCGCCAAGCATATACGGAGGAGGAGAGGTGTTGGGGAGGGGAGGGGCTGCGCCTTGGCTTGTGTTAAGCTCCCATGCGCCTCCCCACTATATATAGGGGTGGAGGGGCTGGTTTCTTGCCCTCCAAGTCCATTGGGGCGTTGGCCAAGGTGGGAGGAAAGAAATCCCATCATTTCCTTCCCCACCGATTGTTATCCCCCCTTTTTAGGGATCTTGATTTTATCCCTTCGGGATATGATCTTATTCCTTCTAAGGGGGGATCTTGGTGCGCCTTGACCAGGGGTGTGGGGCCTTTCCCCCACTACTCACGTTCATGTGGGTCCCCCCATGCAGGTGGGCCCCACTCCGGAACCTTCTAGAACCTTCCCGGTACAATACCGAAAAATCCCGAACATTTTCCGGCGGCCAAAATAGGACTTCCCATATATAAATCGTTACCTCCGGACCATTCCGGAACTCCTCGTTACGTCCGGGATCTCATCCGGGACTCCGAACAACATTCGGTAACCACATACAAACTTCCTTTATAACCCTAGCGTCATCGAACCTTAAGTGTGTAGACCCTACGGGTTCGGGAGACATGTAGACATGACCGAGACGTTCTCCGGTCAATAACCAACAGCGGGATCTGGATACCCATGTTGGCTCCCACATGCTTCTCGATGTTGTCATCGGATGAACCACGATGTCGAGGATTCGATCAAACCCTGTATACAATTCCCTTTGTCAATCGGTACGTTACTTGCCCGAGACTCGATCGTCGGTATCCCAATACCTTGTTCAGTCTCGTTACCGGCAAGTCACTTTACTCGTACCGTAATGCATGATCTCGTGGCCAACACTTTGGTCACCTTGAGCTCATTATGATGATGCATTACCGAGTGGGCCCAGAGATACCTCTCCATCATACTGAGTGACAAATCCCAGTCTCGATCCGTGTCAACCCAACAGCTACTTTCGGAGATACCTGTAATGCACCTTTATAGTCACCCAGTTACGTTGTGACGTTTGATACACCCAAGGCACTCCTACGGTATCCGGGAGTTACACGATCTCATGGTCTAAGGAAGAGATACTTGACATTGGCAAAGCTCTAGCAAACGAACTAAACGACCTTTGTGCTATGCTTAGGATTGGGTCTTGTCCATCACATCATTCTCCTAATGATGTGATCCCGTTATCAACGACATCCAATGTCCATAGCCAGGAAATCATGACTATCTGTTGATCACAACGAGCTAGTCAACTAGAGGCTCACTAGGGACATATTGAGGTCTATGTATTCACACGTGTATTACGATTTCCGGATAATACAGTTATAGCATGAATAAAAGACAATTATCATGAACAATGAAATATAATAATACTTTTATTATTGCCTCTAGGGCATATTTCCAACAGTTTGTCCAATGGGTTAATCATGATCTTGGTTGGTATGAGTGTATATTTTATTTATGGTGCTATCCTACGGTGCCCTCCGCGTCACGCAAACGGAGGGATCCTCTTTGTAGGGTGTTGCAATATTTCATGATTCGCTTATGGTGGGTGGCGTGAGTGATAGAAGCACATACCCGAGTAAGTGGGTTGTTGCGTATGGGAGTAAAGAGGACTTGATACTCAATGCTATGGTTGGGTTTTACGACCTTAATGATCTTTAGTAGTCGCGGATGCTTGCTAGAGTTCCAATCATAAGTGCATATTATCCAAGTAGAGAAAGTATGTTAGCTCATGCCTCTCCCTCATGTAAAATTGCATGAATGATTATCGGTCTAGTTATCGACTACCTAGGGACAAATGACTTTCTTGTTGACAAAAGCTATCTACTTTTATTACCTTGCAATTTATTCGTACTTTTAATCTTGCAAAATACTTGTAGTTTTATTCTTGCAAAATAGTTTCATACTTGTTTTAGGTAAAGCAAACATCAAGTGTGCGTAGAGTTCTATCAGTGGCCGGTAGAACTTGAGGGAATATTTGTTCTACCGTTAGCTCATCGTTGGGTTCGACGCTCTTATTTATCGAAGAAGGCTACAAACGATCCCCTATACTTGTGGGTTATCATGTCCATATCCTACTCATGCTAGTATCCAATGTTCATTATTCATAATGCATGTTCATGACCGTTTTCGCTCTCTAGCTAGTTGTTTCTCAACCTATTTGCTAGCCTTCGCATGTACTATACGGGAAATATTGCTTGTGCATCAAAATCCTAAAACTCAAGTTTTTCCAGATGAGTCCACCATATCTACGTATATGCGGTATTACCCTATAGTTCTAAGTAAATTTGCATGTGCCACATCTAAAAACTTTAAATAAACATCTGTTTTTGTGTGCCTGGATTGTTCATAGAGCGACATGGGGTAGTCGGTATCTTCCATGCTAAGCGGGTTATTCTGATGATGAGTGTTTATTCAATCGTCCTTGCACGAGAGGGGCGGCAATATGGATTCCCAGTCCCGAAATCAAAAAT
This sequence comes from Triticum dicoccoides, assembly GCF_002162155.2. NCBI lineage: Eukaryota > Viridiplantae > Streptophyta > Magnoliopsida > Poales > Poaceae > Triticum > Triticum dicoccoides. The sequence continues at coordinate 226,584,318 of NC_041384.1, read as the reverse complement.
TGCAAATAATTAAACAAAACTCCTCCAGGACTGATGTTGGTATGGATGGTACCCGTGGATTCCGCTAGCCATGGAGTGTGTTTCTTGGTGGAGGGGGAGTAAACCTTTAATTTTATTGCTTGCGAACCGCCACTAATGTTTTTAGCATGGAAGATATTGATAACTTTCGGTCATGAAATAAATAGGAAGGGTGCATTTCCCAAAATTTCATTTATCTCTGTTCTAAAACTCTGAGCTCTGGCACCGCTACAAATCCCTGCTTCCCTCTGCAAAGGGACTATCTATTTACTTTTATGTTGAGTCATCACCTTCTCAAATAAGCGCCAGATTTGAGAGCACTATTTTCATCGTCATGCATTGTGTATAGTTAATGTTGGATGCATCATGACTGGATCTTTCCTACTATGAATTACAATGTTTAGTCGCTGCTTGAACTTTGGAGGTGCTCTACATTTATGTTTTGCGGTCTCAGAAAGGGCTAGCGAGAAACCACTATTGTCATATTATATCATGATTGTTTTAACAAAATGTTGGCATTTGATACATCTTATTAGTGCTAGCTAGTTGATTATGCCATTGATATGAGTTAATATAATTTCTAAAAGTTATTGCTATGGTTAATCATGATCTTTGTTGAAAACCTGGGTGCTACTTAAGCTTATTTATGTAAACAAGAGCAAAAGAGTTCGTAAAAGTTTTTGTTTTTCACTTTCAGTTTATCAACTGAATTGCTTGAGGACAAGCAAAGGCTTAATCTTGGGGGAGTTGATACGTCTCCATCGTATCTACTTTTCCTAACGCTTTTCCTCTTGTTTTGGACTCTAATTTGCATGATTTGACTAAAACTAACCCGGAATGACGTTGTTTTCAGCAGAACTACCAAGGTGTTGTTTTTGTGCAGAAATAAAAGTTCTTGGATTGGAACAAAACTTTTTGGACAATTATTTCATAACAAAAGAAAAATACTTGAGCCAAGAACCACCAGAGGGGGGCCTGGGTGAGCACAACCCATCAGGGCACGCCCAGGTGCGATGTGCCCACCTAGTGGCCCCACAGACCCTGATCCCGACTCCATAAATACCTATATTCGTAGAAAAAATTATGGAGGAAGAATTACCTCGTTTCACAATCGGGAGCTGCCGCCACCTCCTGTTCTTCATCGGGAGGCCAGATCTGGAGTCCGCTTTGGGCTTTGAAGAGGGGAATCTTTGATCTTCGTCATAACCAACCCTCCTTCATCACCAAGTCCATGATGCTCCCCACCTGGAGTGAGTTATTCCTTCGTAGGCTTGCTGGTCGGTGAGGAGTTGGATGAGATTCACCATCTAACCGAGTTAGTTTTATTAGGGCTTGATCCCTAGTATCCACTATGTTCTGAGATTGATGTTGTTATGACTTCGCCATGCTTAATGCTTGTCACTTTGGGCCCGGGTGCCATAATTTCAGGTCTGAACCATTTATGTTTTCACCATTATATCTATGTTCTAGATCCGATCTTGCAAGTCATATTCACCTATTACTTGTTATGAACCGTAAACCCCAGAGTGACAATAGTCGTGGTACTTTCTGGTGATGACCTTAGTTTGAGGAGTTAATGTATTCACTATGTGTTAATGCTTTGTTTCAGTTCTCTATTAAAAGGAGGCCTTAATATCCCTTAGTTTCCTTGTGGACCCTGCTGCCACGGGAGGTTAGGACAAAAGATGTCATGCAAGTTCTTTCCTTAAGCATGTATGACTATTTACAGAATACGTGCCTACATTATATTTATGAACTGGAGCTAGTCTTGTATCGCCCTAGGTTATGACTATTATATGATGAATATAATCCAATGAATCCACCGATCCAATGCCTACGAATTTCCTATATATTTTTCTTGCTAAGTTACTACTGCTGCTGTTACTGTTACAACTACTACAAAAATCATGGCTATCACTGTCACCGTTACTATTGTTGCTACTACTACTACTATCAAAACTATCATATTACTGTGCTACTGATCACCTTGCTGCAGATAATTAATCTCAAGGTGTGGTTGAATTAACAACTCAGCTGCTAATACTTGCAAATATTCTTTGGCTCCCCTTGTGTCAAATCTAGAAATTTGGGTTGAATACTCTACCCTCGAAAACTGTTGCGATCCCCTATACTTGTGGGTTATCCAATATCCATATAAAACAAAGCCCAAATAAAATAAAAATTAACGGAGAATTATTTTGTAATATTTGTGATTTTTGGGAAGTGGAATCAACGCAAATGGGGGCCCACAACCAACACAAGACACCTAGGCATGTCAGGCAGCCCAGGCGCATGTTGGTGTACCGTGCCGTCCTCGTAAGTCGATTAGAGCTCTACTTCATGCTTAAGGAAGCTCATATCTGGAAAAAAATTGTTTTAAAATCTCAGCGCAATCGGAGTTACGGATCTTTGGGAATATAAGAAACGGTTTTCGGTCAGAAAACAGGAACACGAAACAGAAGAGAACAAGAGGGAGAGATCCAAAGTCAGAGGGGCTCCCGCCCCTCCACCGATTTGGAGGCAATGGACTAGAGGGGGAACTCCCCTCCCATCTAGGGGGGCAAGGAAGTAGAAGAAGGGGGGCTCTCTCCCCCTCTCTCCTGGTGGCGCGGGAGCGCCAACGGGGCAAGGATCGGGTTGATAGATGATCGTGGTTGGTGTGAGTTGTATATTTTATTTTGGTGCTATCCTATGGTGCCCTCCATGTCACACAAACGTGAGAGATCTCGACTGTAGGGTGGTGCAATACGTTCATAATTCACCTATAGTGGGTGGCGTGAGTGACAGAATACACAGACCTGAGTAAGTGGGCTATTGCGTATGGCAGTAAAGAGGACTTGATACTTAATGCTATGGTTGGTTTTTACCTTAATGATGTTTTGTAGCTGTGGATGCTTGCTAGAGTTCCAATCATAAGTGCATATGATCCAAGTATGGAAAGTATGTTAGCTCATGCCTCTCCCTCATATAAAATTACAATATTGATCACTGGTCTAGTTAGCGATCACCTAGCTAGGGACAAATAACCTTCTTAATTGACAAAAAGCTATTTACTAAACAACTAACTTTTATTATCTCGCAAAGTACTCGTAGTTTTATTCTTGCAAAGTAGTTTTAGCATCTCACCTACAAAATAGTTTCATACTTGTTCTAGGTAAAGCAAACGTTAAAGTGTGTGTAGAGTTGTATCGGTGGTCGATAGAACTTGAGGGAATATTTGTTCTAACTTTAGCTCCTCATTGGGTTTCACACTATTATTTATCGAAAAAGGCTACAAATGATCCCCCATAGTTGTGGGTTATCAAGACCTTTTCTAGCGCTGTTGCCGGGGAGCAATAGCGTGGGGTGAATATTCGCGTGTATGCTTGTTTGCTTTATCACTAAGTAGTTTTCATTTTCTTTCCTAAGTTGTTCTCTATCTTTAGTTATGGATATGGAACACGAAATACCAAAAAAATTAGTCGTACTTGCTACTCATGGAGATGGGGAACCTACTAAAACCCTTGATGCTCGTTATGTGAAAAATATTAAACAATAGTTTGATAATCCTGAGAAAACCCCATTCAACTTGATAATGGGAGTAATGTTGGGTCAACATGAATACTTTAGGGATTATCGCTGGACTCAAAAAGGAAAACTTTTATGGGATCAAATTGAAATGTTGCAATGGTATGCTTGGAATATATGCTCGAGATATGATTATACTTGTTGCTCTAGGATGAAGGCTCGACACCTTCCCTTTTCATGTGAATTTAGTGATAATGAAACCTTGGATTCTTATGCTAATGGTAGATATGATTACTATGATGTGGAACGAATAGAAGAATTTGTTGCTTTTAAGGGTGCTTATGAAATTGAATCTCTATTTGAAAAGTATGAACATTATGATGATTCTCTTTATAGAATTGAAAATTTTGCTATATTTAAATTTTTCTATGAGAATTATAAATACAATGCCAATATTGATGCGTCTATTGAGAAAGTCTCTGCTATCCAAGAAGCGATTAATATTTTGCAGGAAGCTATGGAAGAAGAAATAGATGAAACTATGAGCTCATTAGATGAAAAAGATGATGTGGGCAGTGAAGAACAAAAGGAGGAAGAGCGGATTGATCACCCGTGCCCACCTTCTAATGAGAGTAACTCTTCAACTCATACATTATTTAATTTCCATTCATTCTTACCAAAGGATGAATGCTATGATGATTTCTATGACCCCGTTGATTCTTTTGAAATATCCCTTTTTGATGAACTTGATGCTTGCTATGCTTGTGGCCAAGATGCCAATATGAATTGTGCTTATGGAGATGAACTTGCTATGGTTCCTTATGTTAAGAATCAAATCCTTGTTATTGCACCCAAACATAATAGTCATATTATCTTTTTGAATTCTCCCAACTACACTATATCGGAGAAGTTTGCACTTATTAAGGATTACATTGATGGGTTGTCTTTTACTGTTGCACATGATGATTTTGATGAATACAATATGCATGTGCTTGCTTCTCCTACTTGCAATTATTATGAGAGAGGAACTACATCTCTGCCTCCCTATGTTTCCAACACAATAAAATTGCAAGAAACTGCTTATGCTATGTATTGGCCTTTACTTGATGTGCATGAATTGTTCTTTTATGACATGCTGATGCATAGGACGAGAATTAGATCTCGTCATTGCATGATATATGTTGCTTTGTGCTCACTACTAAATTATAAATCATTTCTAATTAAAATTGGCTTTGATATATACCTTGGGATCCGGGTGGATCACTTACTTGAGCATTTTATGCCTAGCTTAATGGCTTTAAAGAAAGCGCCGCCAGGGAGACAAACTAGAAGTTTTAGAGAGTCATTTTATTTTTTTGTGTGCTTTTGTGGCACCCCGGCTCAGAGAAACCGGAACACCCCGTATTCCAGCCCAGAGATCAAGTCTTCTGGAATACGGCACTGCTTGACATAGAACAAATCAGCTCTTATTACAAAGGATAATGGATACAAGGGATCTGATGTTACAAAGGATCACATCAGCACTGCGACACTATGCCTGCTAAGGTAGCTCTATGCCAGCAGCGGAAAACTCCTAGCAGCTAAACAACGACGATGGTGGCGAACTCCACTCTGTAGGGACTATGGATGGGAGACGATCTAGCTCACATGAACAGAAACCTCGACAAGCAATCAATCACAGCATTACCTGCAATATGGCATGACACGCCAGTACATTGAATGTACTTGCAACCTCACAACAACCATAAACATCAAGGAAATACAATAACATAGCATTAACAGGTTAAGTTATCAACAACTATTATGAGGAAGCATGATATCAAACTACTAGAATACCAAGATCTCAGATCTCAAGAACCATCTCACTCTTGTCCATCCTGCCAAGCAATATATCACCTCGATCACTTCATGATCAAAACCTCCACATGATCACCGCGTGACCATATCACAAACTGAATGACCATCCTCGAGATCATCCCATCATCGTCAACATCCTGCGAAACTATTACTGCTCACAAAATAAACATATAAGTCATCTATAAGTCATTCCGTCATCGTGAGTGTTGATCGAACGGTGTGACCTAGTACGAACTGTGCCCATGACCAAGGACACGGCTATCAATAGATTAAACACACACTCTACATAGGTTAGCACACTGTACCCACATCACAGAACCCATGGCCTCGTGCTCCCATTCAGGTGGACCAATATCATTCTGACAAAACCGATCTATTGCCATGACACTCTCTTGGCCACTCCAACCAACTCCCCATTGGGATCAGTCCTGGGTGGCCCCGATGTCACCTCGTGACACCCAGCGGCAACTATCGTGGCAAAAACAAAAATGGTCCCAAACGGGGACAAAGGGCCCTATCCAACTACAAGCACACAAGGCTTATGGCTGCCTACCTGATCAGGGTAGCACACACACATAACCTTCCCTAGTTGGAGGCACCGGCGAGAGGCATAACAATAGACCGCATTAGGGCGTCCCCATAAAGGCAAATGTGGCTGCATTGGAAAAGCACAGTCCGGTGGCACCTGACCAACGAAATGATGGAATTTATCCCCAAGGTAGATCTGTGAGAACTGATACTCCGATATCATCTACCAACCTAAAATACACGTCTTAGCAATATCCAACAAATAATCCATAATATCGTCATATCTTAATACTCCAAGTGTAGCATATCAACTAGGGTCATGATGAATCCAAGCATATTGATACTACTAAACCAATATCAATATCAAGAGATTGACCTAACATTCACACGATAGCATCAAATCCAATATAATACTCCAAATCATAGTATCCAATATTTTCATGATGAAAACAATAACCATAGCCACTATTAATCCAATGGCAACATGTAATCCACCATCTGCAAAGTATTAGTCCTAGAAATCCAAGCAATACCATGGTAGTAGCAAGATCAATATAGCTCCAAGAAATGCCATGAATAAATCATATATATCATTGCATTCCAATCATGTAAATGGAGGGTGTAGCTTGCCTTGCTCCAAGAAGAAGTGGAAGGCTCTTGGTCTTCATCAAGCACACAAAACCTACTGAAAAACATTTTTAAAAGATTTTGTAAATCATCCGTAATGCATTTTCTCTGTCCAGCAAATCTAGACAGCAGAGAAAAATACCAAATTCTAGCAGAAAATAGAGGAGCTCAAAAGAAAAATAATGCAAAAAGAATTAGTTCGTTTGTAATTATAGTTTAGGAGTTATTCAAGGTCAAAGATGTGGTGAAATTGGATTTAAATGGATTTAAACTGAATTTCAGAAAATCCTCAGGGGGTGATGTCGAAGGCGTATTCCTGGAATACGCTTCCACTTAGAAAACGGTTTGGGGGGATGAGAGACTGACGAGAGTGGCCCGCTTGGCAGGTTTAAGAGAGGGAGGGAACAGAAGGACGGCGGCTCACCGGCAATGACTGGCCGGCGTAGAGGCCACGGCGGAGCTGGGCGACTGCGGGGATCGATCGGGAGCTTGATGGTGAGTACTCCCGTATCCGCATCTCGTTGGGAGATTGTCGGAGGACTCCGCGCCCTTCTTCTCCGGCGGCTGCACCCTTCGCGCGTAGGCTAACTCCTGGGTTCCGGTGACGACAGCCTCGGGGAAGAGGTCGAGGAGGACCAGTGGACGAAGAGGAACTTGATGGTAGTGGTGGCTGGAGCGGAGATGCACTGGAGGAGTCGGGCCAGAGCAGAGATTGCGCGGAGAGGCACCTCACCGGAGAGGAGGAGGAGGGCTCGCTGGCCTCGTTGCTGGACTCAAGAGAGAGATGGAGGGGCAAAGAGAAACGAGCTCGGGCGTGTCTTAAAGAGCCGGGGCGATGGTGCCCATGCCAGAAGCCGCCGCGGGCTCGTGATCATCTCCGGTGATGACTGGATGCTTAACGGGGAGGATGGAGGGGACGGATGAGAGGAAGGAGAAGTCATGGGGCAGAAGATGGCGCCAAGGGGGAGGAGGAAGACGACAGGCAAGCACACAAGGCCGGTCGGGCACAGTGCACCCATGGGCGCACGGCCCCAGCGCCGGCGAGGAGGCTTCCAGAGGGGGCAGGGATAATAGAGCGATGGGAGAGGGAGGAGAGGTCAGATCGACACTCAGAGACGCGCGAGCCTTGCCGGGAAGTCGCGGGCCGACGAGACCCGACGCGCGGAGTGCGTCTGCTGCAGCCAAAGCGCGTGCATACGCAAAATTCCAGGTGGTCACCACCTGGCATGGCAAGGAGGGGAAGCAAGAGCCTGCCAGTTCATGTCTAGGCTGTTGTCCCTACATCAGAGGGGCTGTGGGAGTTGATGGATCATCAAAAGAAACCAAGGTGGGATGTGAAGCATCACTAGAAGTTGACTGTATCAAATTTTGACCATGACATTGTGCTCAACAGAGAAGTGATTGGAGCCAAATTCGATGTCTGGTGGGTTTAGCATAAGAAGGACTATCATCCTGTGGATTTAGGAAATAAATGGACCAGGAAACAACAAGGTTGCTTTGTAACTACTAATTTGGTACAGAAACTTGGAATAATTTTGGTGTGAAAATGGTTTTATGAAATGATCCCAAATTTGGTGGAGAGTAGGTATTTTGGTAGGATCATAATCTGGTAATTTCTTAGAATTAATGAAGCAATATAAAAGGTACTTTCTTCACAAACTAAAAATATTGTCAGAAAAATATATTTGAAGGTGTGCTCACATAGTTTATTGGATGGGGATGAAAATTGGAGGAGTGTGATGATATGAGCACATGAAGATGCATGAAAGTTTCAACTCATTTTCATAACCCTAGCTAGTACTTCCTTCACAAAGCCTCTGTCTGAACAAAGACTTTGAAAAACCACTGAGGAAGATTCACTAGGCAAATGGAGTTGAATTTTTACATGAGGCAATGAGTTGGATGAGAGATGATGCCCAAAAAGTTTGGGAGCAATTAAGAAAAGATAAATGACACTTCCTTCACAAAGTGTCGTTCAAGGCAGAATAGGAAAAGGAATATTAATGGATTATTTTTAAACTAGGCAAGGCAGGGTTTTGACATATTTGTGGAAGATATCACTCAAACAATTTAAGATAATTATTTGGGAATTTTGGGAGTGACAGAAATATAGGTTGCTTCACAACCTAGGGAAACATGACTATTCCTTTAATAGAAAATGAAATATTCCAACAAAAAGAATTTTGTGGTTGGTCTAGAAATGAAGTGACATGATCTTTGGAAGGATTTGGGACTGATGGGTCACTTTAGAGAAGAAGAAATGCTGATCTCCCAAGTTTCAACTCCATAGAACTGCTCCAAAAAGAATATCAGAGCCAAAACCAATTAAATAAAAAAGGAAAATAAAGGGCCAAAAATTAGGGTGTTACAATTTTTATAAAGTTTATAAACAAAATATAGAGTGGAACCTAAAATTTTACAAAAATAAAAGTGAAAGTGAGAAAGACGAACACCGTTGAAGTGGGGGACATCCTTGAACTTTGTTCATGCCCATGGAAACTTTGTGAATCTCGATTACAAAAACTTTTCAACAAAACTAATTTTCCCCTTGTATAAATCCATTGTATTATAAAATTTATGTTCCAAGATTTGCCTTTAGGATGATTAGATTGCTTGTTGGTATGGCGGTGCAAAAACAGAAACTTTGGCTGTAGTGCATGAATTTTCATTTTTTTACTGGAACGTCAAAAGTTTCTGAAATTTTTACACAGTACTGCCATGCAAATTGTTTATGTTTTCCTAATTTTTCAGAATTTTGGAGTTACATAAGTATTTTAAATGTTCAGATTACTACAAAGTGTCTTGTTTTTTAACAAATTCTGTTTTAACAGATTCTGTTTTTGATGCATTGTTTTGCTCGTATTGATGAAACTATCGATTATGTCGGTGGTATAAGCTATGGATAAGTTATAATACAGTAGCTAGAATGCAAAAACATAATATGAATGGGTTTGCAACAATACTTAAAGTAGTGATTTGCTTTATTATACTGACGGATCTCACCGAGTTTTCTATTAAGTTTTGTGTGGATGAAGTGTCCAAAGATCGAGGAGGTCTCGATAATAGGAGAAGGAGGAGAGACAAGAATTCAAGCTTGGGGATTCCCAAGGCACCCTAAGTAAATATGCAAGGATACTCAAGCGTCTAAGCTCAGGGATGCCCTGGAAGGCATCCCGTCTTTCTTCAACAAGTATCGGTATGTTTCGGTTTTTGTTTCGTTCACGTGATATGTGTAATTCTTGGAGCGTCTTTTGGGTTTATTTTTCATTTTTATTTTATACACCATGCTGGTATGAGATATTCCATGGTTGATTTATAGAATGCTATTTGCACTTCACTTATATCTTTTGAGTATGACTTTATCGAATGCTCCATGTGCTTCACTTATATCATTTGAAGTTTGGATTGCCTATTTCTCCTCACATAGAGAACCTCAGAATGATCTTTTGCTTCACTTATATTTATTAGAGCATCGTCTTTTTAGAAATAATTAAACTCTCATGCTTCACTTATATCTATTTAGAGAGTCATCGGGAATTGGTGGTCAGTCATAAAATCCTACATAAAACTTGTGGATCACTGAGTATGATATGTTTGATTCCTTGCAATAGTTTTGCGATATAGAGATGATAATATGTGGGAGGTACTAGTGGATTATCGTGTCTAGTAAGATATTGGGGTTAAGGTTTGTGATTCTCGAAGCATGCACGTACAGTCTCCCGTTATGATATGAAATTGGAGCATGATTTATTATTGATTGTCTTCCTCCGCATGGAAGTCAGGGGCGCATGATGGTTACCAACCTCCCCCTAGGGGCATGCATAGTAGTACTTTGCTTCGAGGGCGAATACAATTTTGTGATAATTATATGAGTTCTTTATGACTAATGTGGGTCCATGGATTATACGCACTCTTACCTTTCCAAAATTTGTTGGCCTCTATGGTACCGTGCATTGCCCTTTCTCACCTCAAGAGTCCGTGCAAAGTTTGCCAGTGCATCCAAACCCCGTGATATGATATGCTCTATCACACATAAGCCTTATTATATCTTCCTCAAAACAGCCACCATACCTACTACCTATTATGGCCTTTCCATAGCCATTCCGAGATATATTGCCATGCAACTTCTACCACTTCCGTTTTGATGACTTGAGCATTCATTGTCATATTGCTTTGCATGATCATATGATAGCTAGCATGATATTTCCATGGTTTGTCCGTTTTTTGATATCATTGTTACGCTAGATCATTCCACATCCTGGTACAAAGCCAGAGACATTCATATAGAGTCATGCTTTGTTCTAGGTATCAAGTTGTAATGTTGAGTTGTAAGTAAATGTAAGTGTGATGATCTTCAATATTCATTATTAGAGCATGTCCCAGTGAGGAAAGGATGATGGAGATTATGATTCCCCCACAAGTCGGGATGAGACTCCGGACAAAAATAAAAAAATAAGAAGAAAAAAGTGAGGCCAAAAAGGGCACAAGAAAAAGAAAAAAATGATGAGAAAAGAAGAGAGAAGGGGCATGCAAATTCCACACTTGTGCTTCAAAATAACACCATGTTTCTCAAATAGAGAGTCTCCTATGTTGTCACTTTCATCTACTAGTGGGAATTTTTCATATAGAGTTAGTTGCACACCCACTTAGTTTTCATGTTCAGCTTTCATACACTTATAGCTCTTAGTGCATCCGTTGCATGGCAATCCCTACTCCTTGCATTGATATCAATTGATGGGCATCTCCATAGCCCTTTGATTAGCCGCGTTGATGCGAGACTTTCTTACTTTTTTATCTTCTCCAAATTAATCTCTACCACTGTATTCTATTCCGCTCGTAGTGCTATATCCATGGCTTGCGCTCATGTATTGCTTGGGAGTTGCAAAAGTTGAAGCGCGTTAAAAAGTATGAACTAATTGCTTGGCTGACACTGGGGTAGTACATGATAATTATAAATACTTTGTGTTAAGAAGATGGAGCATGACAAGACTATATGATTTTGTAGGGATAGTGTTCTTTAGCATTGATATTTTGAAAGATATGATTATTTGTTGGGATGCCTGAGTATTGATGTCTTTATGTCAAATTATAGACTATTGCTTTGAATCATTCGTGTCTTAATATTCATGCCATGATTAGATATATGATCAAGATTATGTTAGGTAGCATTCCACATCAAAAATATGTTTTTTTATCATTTACCTACTCGAGGATGAGCAGGAATTAAGCTTGGGGGTGCTGATACGTCTCCGTCGTATCTATAATTTTTGATTGTTTCATGCCAATATTATATAACTTTCACATATTTTTGGCAACATTTTATATGATTTATTGGACTAACCTATTGATCCAGTGCCAGTTCCTATTTGTTGCATGTTTTTTGTTTCGCAGAATATCCATATCAAACAAAGTCCAAACGCAATAAAAAATTATGGAGAATTATTTTGGAATATTTGTGATTTTTGGGAAGTGGAACCAATGCAAACGGGGGCCCACAACCACCACAAGACACCTGGGCGCGCCAGGCATCCCAAGCGCGTGGTGGTGTATCATGGCCTCCTCGTAAGTCGGTTGGAGCTCTACTTCTGGCGCAAGGAAGCTTATATCCAGAAATAAATCATGTTAAAACTAGCCCAATCGGAGTTACGAATCTTCAGGAATATAAGAAACCGTTTTCAGCCAGAAAATAAGAACACAAAACAGAAGAGAACAGAAGGAGAGATCCAAGCTCCCGCCCCTCCGCCGCCATGGAGACCATGGACCAGAGAGGGAACTCTCCTCCCATTTATAGGGGAGGCCAAGGAAGAAGATGGAGGGGGCTCTCTCCCCCGGTAAGGATCGTCACGGCGATCTACATCAACAACCTCACCGCCGTCAACACCAACTCTCTCCCCCTCTATGCAGCGGTGTAACACTCCTCCGCATTGTAATCTCTAATTAAGCATGTTTCTCAATGCTATATATTGTTTCCCAATGATCTATGGCTATCTTATGATGTTTGAGTAGATCCATTTTGTTCTATGGGTTGATAGATGATCATGGTTGGTGTGAGTTGTATATTTTATTTTGGTGCTGTCCTATGGTGCCCTCCATGTCGCGCAAACGTGAGGGATCCCCGCTCTAGGGTGTTGCAATACGTTCATAATTCGCTTATAGTGGGTGGCGTGAGTGACAGAATAGACATACCCAAGTAGGTGGGCTATTGCGCATGGGAGTAAAGAGGACTTGATACTTATTGTTACGGTTGGGTTTTACCTTAATGATCTTTGGTAGTTGCGGATGTTCGCTAGCATTCCAATCTTAAGTGCATATGATCCAAGTACGGAAAGTATGTTAGCTCATGCCTCTCCCTCATATAAAATCGCAATAATGATCACCAGTATAGTTATCGATCACCTAGGGACAAATAACATTCTTAAGTGACAAAAATATATTTACTAAACAACTAACTTTTATTATTTCACAAAGTACTCCTAGTTTTCTTCTTGCAAAGTAGTTCTAGCATCACACCTACAAAATAGTTTCATACTTGTTCTAGGTAAAGCAAATGTTAAATTGTGCGTAGAGTTGTACCAGTGGTCGATAGAACTTGAGGGAATATTTGTTCTACCTTTAGCCCCTCGTTGGGTTTGACATTCTTATTTATCGATAAAGGCTACAAACGATCCCCTATACTTGTGGGTTACCAGTGCCTTCATCTTTTACTCCAGATTGGTATAATGGAGAAGTGAAAGAGCCATGAGATAGTGGGGATACGAAGAGAGGGATGGTTCATAAGTGTCAAGGGAAAAAAAGAAAAGTGATGACATGCATCAGGATTGAGAAGGAAAAACGGTAGTGGGATGTGCTATTGGTAACGAAAATGATGACATAACATACGTGTTGTGGTGGACTCTATGCATGTTGAAAGAATTGCTTGTAGCGGGGATGAACTTCTTAAGAAAAGAGGATGCATAAGTAGTTGCTAAAAATAACTAAATCTAATGAAAAGAAAGTATATGCTTGAAAATCAATAAAAGAAAGTGTCTAAAACTAGAATAAAAACTTTTAAATTATAATTAAAATGTCATTTCGAACAAAAATGTGAAGGATGGCTGACATGAATATATGATGTGGTAGTATTACATGCACAGACTGAAGCAAAAATAATTGCAATTTATAAGTTAAATGCATGGCTAGCATATGTGGCAGATTTTGCATGACTGAGTGGAAGAGAAGACTTAAATGCATTGCTTAGTGGGATATTGAGGTGGACACTTCGCATGTTGAGAGAATTGGGACCAACTTCTTAAGAATGTAAAATTCAATTCGTACAAATGAATACATTCTTATGAGGAGCAATAAAAATAATACTCCAATTAACTTGTCTCGGCATGTACATTGATAGACATACTACCTCCATCCCAAATATAATCTGTTTTTGCTAGGCTAAATTTGGCATAGAGGAAGTAACATTTATATCATCTAGAAAGAAAACATATACTCCTTCTTTGTACTAAAACCATGATACGTCTCCAACGTATCTATAATTTATGAAGTATTCATGCCATTTTCACAATAATTTTATATGGTTTTGGTATGATTTGGATGGAACTAACCCGGACTGACGTTGTTTTCAGCAGAACTACCGTGGTGTTGTTTTTTGTGCAGAAATCAAAGTTCTCCAAATGCAACGGAACTTTTTGACGATTTTTTTTGGAAGAAAAGAGAAATAATGGAGCTAAGAACCACCAGAGGGGGCCCCTGCTACCCACAAGACACCAGGGAACGCCAGCCCCCTGGTGCGCTATGGTGGGTGGTGGGGCCCCTAAGGCCTATCTTCGCATGATTCCAACACCGAAAAATCCTATATATACAGAAACCTCCAGAAATAACCCTAGATCAGAAGGTCCTCTGCCGCAAGCCTCTATAGCGATGAAAAACCAATCTCGACAATGTTCCGGCACCCTACCAGAGGGGGAAATCATCACCGGTGGCCATCTTCATCATCCCGGCAGCCACCATGATGAGGAGGGAGCAGTCCACCCTCGGGGCTGAGGGTTTTTACCAGTAGCTATGTGTTTAATCTCTCTCTCTCGTGTTCTTGAGTCGGCACGATCTTGATGTATCGCGAGCTTTGTTAATATAGTTGGATCATATGGTGTTTCCCCTCTCTACCTTGTTGTGATGAATTGAGTTTTTGTAAGTGCATCTAGTGCCACCCCTAGTTGGTTTTGGAGTATTGACGACAAACCTAGTTGAGGGACTAATGTGTTTGTGAGAATTGCAGGATAACACAGGTAGAAGTCCCTCATTGATTCGGTTTCCTACCAGAGATGACCCCTAAAAATATATGAAGACATTGATGTCAAAGGTGGTATATGAAGATATTCACATCGAAGACTATGACAAGAGAAGACATCGCATGAAGCCTATGGAGCTTGAAGACTTAGATCTTTCGTAGTTCTTTTTCTTCTTTGTTGAGTCATAGGAACCACCGTACTGTTAAGTGGGGTCCAAGAGAACCAGTCAGAATGACTGAAGTGATGCTTAACCAAAACCTATGTCTTCGAGTGAAGACTATGAGAGCGAATCTTGTCCAGAGTCGGACAGCTTTGCTTGTAGCCCAAGTAAAGTTGCCGTGTGAGTTTGAAATCTGACCGTTGGAACACGTGTCAGTTCCTTAGTGACCCAGGGTCATTTCAGACAAATCAGGTCGGGTTGCCTAGTGGCTATAAATAGCCCACCCCCTACAACCATAAATGGTTGGCTGCTCAGAGTTAGTGTACGGCTTTTGTCGTTTGAGAGCAACCCACCTCGAAGCCTTTGAGAGAGAATTCCTTGCGAGGATAAAGCCCTAACCACCCAGAGCCAAAGAGAGTTAGGCATCACTTAAGTCTTCTTGTCTGTGTGATCTGAAGACTTATTACACTTGAGGACTGTGAATCCTCCAGCCGGTTAGGCGTCGCGTTCTGAGCAGCCAAGAGACATTGTGGATCACCGGTGAACGAAGTCTGTGAAGGTTTGGGAGTCTCCGTTGAAGACTTACCAGAGTGATTGGGCGAGGTCTGTGTGAACTTAGCTCAAGGGGAATACGGTGAGGACTGGGTGTCCTGAGGTGCGTGTTCAAGACTGGGTGTCCGGGACTGTGTGCCCTCAGGTTTAAATACCTAGCCGCCCTAACCAGATGTACAGTTGTCACAGCAACTGGAACTGGTCCAACAAATCATTGTCTTCAACGAGTCACTGGTTTCATCCTTCCCTTCCCTTTACTTACTGGTGGTCCTTGTGAAGTCATTGTATGATTGCACTATCTTTTGTCTTCACTGAGTGACTTCATGTTCTGTTTGGCTTCATAATATCTTCCTACCTGATCCTTACTACCTAGCTGCTATTAGTCATAGTGCTTTCACTTCATTGAATGCTTGACTATGGTTTGCCTAGTGTAGTCTACCTTCCGCTGCATGGTAATAGGTTTATTTCTATCGTTTGTCTTCGAAACTTCCACGTTTTGAAGACTTCCATAAAAATCGCCTATTGACCCCCCCTCTAGTCGATATAACACACTTTCAGTTTTCCCTTTGAGATTTCATTGTATTGGATTGAATACTTTTACGGATTTGAGAGCACTTGATGTGTGTCTTGCTATGAATACAGTGACAATGGGGTATTGACGATGTCATTAACCAAGGGTAGGGTCATAGGTCTGACCTAGACACCCTACCCAAGGTCACTACTCTAGAGTCAAAAATATTCAAAGTACAACAAAGGATACCGACTGAAGTAACCTTGGAGTGCAATCCACTCGACCAATTATCTCACTCGGATACCCCAATTCCATTCGACCAAGAAGAATTCACTCGACCATACAAGAAATCACTCAGAGTACGGAAGATCTAAAGCCACTCAGGATGGCAACGGTCAGGCGTACACTCCACAGTCTTTAAGATCATTTATATCTCTTTATAGTTGGCGTTATCAGTAATGCCCTGTCTTAATGTACATCGAACCCTGTGGAATGGGTGATGGATGGGGTCCTGGTGCACTCTATATAAGCCACTCCCTCCTATGGCACAAGGGTTCGCACCCCCTATAACTTTCACGCATAATCCAGTCGACCAAGCCTTCGGGCACCAAGACGTAGGGCTATTACTTCCTCTGAGAAGGGCCTGAACTCATAAACCTTGCGTGCATAACCTCATCGTAGCTAGGACCATGCCTCCTCCTACGTACCCCCTATTCTATTGTCAGACTTACTCCCTCAACAGTTGGCGCCCACCGTGGGGCAGGTGTCTTAGCGACTTCTGATGAGGTTGCAATCTTTTCGATCTTCATCAACATGGTTTTTGGCGGTGATTTGGCTTTGGGCCCCGAGATCCGACTCGGCGCGCTCGTCTTCATTGCCGACGACTCCGCCTGGTTACAAGAGGGCCCCCTCGACATCGAGGCCCTTCCCGTCCGCAGGGCGGCGCACTTTCGAGCGAGTGCCTGTGGCGTCCTCATGCGGCAGCCGTCGACCCAGTATCGGTCGGCTCTCGCGTCGACCACCCTTCCAGCTATACGCCATCGCAACAGATCTGGTTAATCGCGGCTTCAGCGCTGGGTGAAACATGCGGTGGCCCGCTAGACGACCACCCCACAAGTCACGGCAATCGTGCCCGACGAATCTATCTACTAACTATTCAACTTGTCGACTGGTTTCGCTGAGACTTTGTCCGAGTGCGGGAGCAACGACCCGGTGGCGGAGGTCCTGATGGTCGACACGCCGTGCAGCCCGCCCGGTTTCCATAGCAGTGGCGGCGGCGATGGTGGCGGCGGTCCATCGCGTGGTCATGATGAGTATCACCCTGAAGCTCTCACTTTGGAGCAGAGGGAAGAGTTGCATCGTCGCAACATGGAGGCGCTCTGCACTCCCATCATTGGTGAGACCTCTGAGGCTCGGGCCTTGTAGGTTGCGCGCCTAGCCACCTTGGCCGAGAGCGCGCGTCTGGAGAATCTTCAACATTCACTCGACGAGTGCGCCCGTCGTCATATCTCAGAATCCAGTCGATGGAATCGACAATTGTGTCCGCCTGAACCTCAGGTATATCGTACACCGATACAGAATCTTGCAGCTGCAACGCATATAGCATAGTCGATCCAACCGTCCCGTTCAGAAGCTGGTAGAGGTTTGCTGCAGATCCGTGCGCTGCTCCGGGCAGCAGGTGAACGAAATTCCGCCGTTTCTCAGTCACACAACATGATTCATAGCAGGTCCGTGGTTGCAGATACAGTTCAGTCGGCTCATAGTACAAGATCGCCCTCGCAGCGTGAGGATCGTGGGCACCGCCAAGATCAGCACATGGGTCGGGGCCATGGACTGTACGATCATCGAGTCGACCGTGATGACCACCGTCGAGTGCCGATGCCTCCTCCGAGAGGCGGATCGTATGCGCCCCGGCGGTATGATGACAGGCCCCATATGGTGATGAGTGGAGAGCTCCGGTCGACCCAAGGGAACCCGGATTTGATGCGAGATCTCTTCTCGTACAAAATCTAGTCGACCGGAATCGGGCATACAGAGAAGGACAAAATTTTCACCACCCGAGTGGAAGCCGAGTGCATGTTTCTGGTCCCGAGTGCTTTAGTAGAGCTATCCGAGCTGCAGAGATCCCGCCCAAATTCAGATTGGCGACGGGCATGAGCAAGTTCACCGGTGAGTCAAAGCCCGATACTTGGTCAGAAGATTACCGAGTGGCAGTGCAGATTGGCGGCGACGATGATGTATCAATGAAGCACCTCCCCCTGATGCTTGAAGGTTC
Organism: Triticum dicoccoides; assembly: GCF_002162155.2. NCBI lineage: Eukaryota > Viridiplantae > Streptophyta > Magnoliopsida > Poales > Poaceae > Triticum > Triticum dicoccoides. Next base: position 226,566,001 of record NC_041384.1, on the reverse strand, counting down.
GGCCAGAGCTTGGTTGAATCAGTTGGCTCCTGGTAGTATCTTCAGTTGGGAAGAATTGGCCCGAGTGTTTGTCAGGACATTTGAAGGCACCTGCAAATGACCTGCAGGGCTGACCGAATTACAACATTGTGTCCAGAAACCGAATGAAACTTTGAGAGATTACATCCAGAGATGGACCACTCTTCATCATACCGTGGAGAATGTGTCAGAGCATCAGGCAGTTTGCGCCTTCCAGGAGGGCGTTCGGTATAGAGAGCTCAACCTGAAATTTGGTCAGACATGAGACATGTCCCTGGCTCAGATGATGGAAGTAGGCACTCGTTATGCTAACAGTGAGGAAGAAGACTAACTCCGCAGTGGAAGAACAAACCAGTCGCCCAGGACAACGAAGGAGGAAATTCCGGTCGGAAGCAGAAGCGCAAAGCCAAGCCCGCAGGTCCTGGTGAGGCCGCAGTTGTGAACCAAGGGAAATTTAAAGAAAAGCCAAAGGGGCCATGGATCCCAAAGAAAGTGAAAGATCAAGCAGGAAATGATGTGCTTGATTTGCCGTGTCACATACATACCAAGAAAGATGAAGAGGGAAACCTGATTTACCCCAAGCATACCACTCGACAATGTCGACTCCTAATTCAGAGCTTCCGCGAGGGTCAGCACAGTGAAAAGGAAAAGGAATCTGATAAGGATGAGGACAAGGAGGATGATGATGGTTACCCCAATGTCAATGCCACTTTAGTGATTTTTGCTGACATCGAGAGCAAAAATCGACTAAAATTTATCAACAAAGAAGTAAACATGGTTGCTTCGGCAATGACGATGTATCTGAAATGGTCAAAAACTCCCATTACATTCGACCAGTCCGATCACCCAGTGCATGTTGCTACCCCCAGGAGGCAAGCATTGGTGGTCGACTCAGTCATTGGGGGCACCCGACTGACCAAGGTTCTGATGGATGGTGACAGTGGCTTGAACATTCTATACGCTGAGACCCTCCGAGGGATGGGCATTCCGATGTCCAAGCTCAGTGAAAGCAACATGAGATTCCACGGAGTCATCCCAGGAAAGAAAGCCGATTCACTCGGCCAAATCACTCTTGATGTGGTTCTCGATGATTCAGAGAATTACCGTAAGGAAAAGTTGACTTTTGAGGTGGTGGATTTCCACAGTGCCTATCATGCTATTCTGGGTAGAACTGCGTATGCTCGTTTTATGGCTCGACCATGTTATGTGTATCTCAAGTTGAAAATGCCTGGCCCCAAGGGCGTGACCACGGTCACAGGAAATCGTCAAAGGGCTCAAGAGTGCCTCCAGAAGGGCTCGAAGATTGCCGATGAGAAAATGGCCACTGTGGAAATGGAAGAGTATCAGAAAAATGCAGACCCGAATGATTTGTAGCGAGCTATGAAGCCTGCTTTAGAGTCCGCATTTCAGTCATCTGATGAGACAAAACCTGTGCATGTTCACCTGACCGACCCCAATGCCGCTCCGACCCACATTTCAATGACACTCGATAGCAAATAGGAAGAAGCGCTCATCCAGTTCCTCCGTGAGAACTGGGACATCTTTGCATGGAAACCATCTAACATGCCGGGTGTGCCCAGGGGACTGGCTGAGCACCGTTTGTGCGTTGACTCAAAAGTGAAACCTGTCAAAGAGCATCTCCGTCGGTCCGCCATGGAGAAGAGGAAGGCAATTGGGGAAGAAGTGGCTCGACTTCTGGCAGCTGAGTTCATCCGCGAGATATACCACTCCGAGTGGCTCGCCAATGTTGTTATGGTCCCTAAGAAAGATGATTCACTTGGTATGTGCATCGATTTCAAACACATCAATCAGGCCTGCCCGAAAGATCATTTCCCTCTGCCTCGCATCGACCAGATTGTCGACTCGACTGCGGGGTGTGAGCGCTTGTCCTTTTTGGACGCATATTCCTGGTACCATTAGATCCGACTATATGGGCCCGACGAAATAAAATAGCCTTCATCACCCCATTCGAGTGTTTTTGCTATATTACCTTGCCTTTTGGTCTTAAGAATGATGGTGCCACATTCATGCGCATGATTCAGAAGTGCCTGCTCACTCAAGTAAGTCAGAATGTGGAAGCATACATGGATGACATCGTGGTCAAGTCACATAAAGGTTCTGACATACTGACTGACCTCGCTAAAACCTTTGCCAACTTAAGAAGATATGATATCAAGCTCAACCCGTCAAAGTGCACATTCAGAGTCACAAGGGGAAAGTTACTCGGTTTCATTGTTTCTGATCAAGGGATCGACACAAACCCGGAAAAGGTTGGAGCGATCCTCCGAAAGAAACGCCCCATGTGTGTGCACAACATCCAGAACCTTACTGGTTGTTTGGCTGTGTTGAGTCGGTTCATCTCTCGTCTTGGTGAAAAGGCATTACCTCTTTACCGACTGATGAAGAAGTCTGACAAGTTCGAGTGGACTCCTGAAGCCGAAGCAGCCGTTGTAGAGCTCAAAGCCCTGCTTTCCACCCAGCTGGTGCTTGCTACCCCAATTAGCAATGAGCCTCTACTGCTGTATAATGCAGCCACTGGACAAGTTGTCAGCTCAGTGCTCATGGTCGAGCGGGAAGAAGAAGACAAAGCCTATAAGGTTCAAAGCCCAGTGTACTATATTTCTGAAGTCTTGACTCCATCAAAGCAGAGATATCCGCATTATCAGAAGCTTGTCAATGGAATTTACTTGAATGCGAAGAAAGTTACACACTTTCTTAGATCACTCAGTTTCAGTTGTCAGTGATGCTCCATTATCAGAAATTCTAAACAATCGGGGTGCAACTGGTCGAGTGGCCAAATGGGCGATTGAATTCCTTCCTTTGGATATCAAGTTCGAGGCAAAGAAGGCAATCAAGTCTCAAGCAATATCCGATTTCCTCGCCGAATGGATTGAACAGCAGCAACCGACTCAGACTTGCTCGAAGCACTGGACTATGTTCTTTGAGGGATCCAAGATGTTGAATGGTTCTGGTGCTGGTGTGGTCCTGGTATCCCCAATAGGCGATAAGCTCAGCTATGTCCTCCAGATTCAGTTTGATTCTTCGACAATGAAGCCGATTATGAGGCACTTTTGTATGGGTTGCGTATGTCTATCTCACTCAGCGTCCGTCACCTGATGGTTTATGGAGACTCAGACTTGGTGGTTAATCAAGTGATGAAGGAATGGGGTATCAAGAGCCCGGCTATGACTGGTTATTGCAACACAGTAAGAAATCTGGAGAAGAAGTTTGAAGGGTTGGAGGTCCACCACATACCTCGGATCAAGAATCAAGCTGTTGATGATCTGGAAAATTTAGGATCCACTCAGAAACTTATCCCCAATAATGTGTTCTTGGAGCATCTCCATACCCCGTCTGTTCAAGAAGATCCCTTTACAGAAGAGCCCCCACAACCGATAAGTTCAAACAATCTGACTGAAATTGAGTCCCAGCTATAGTCGACCTGATCATGAAAATTTTGGTAATCACCCGACTGGACGGTACCATATATTACGTATCTACTTAGAAAGGAACTTCCAGAGGATGATGATGAGGCCTGTCAGATCGTCCGTCGATCTAAAGCCTTCAAAGTGATAGGTGGACAACTTTACAGAGAAAGTGTTACTAGAGTTGCTCAGTGTTGCATCTCCCCAGAAGAAAGTCGGATGATCCTAAATGAGATCCACTCGGGGACCTGTGGTCACCATGCGTCCTCTCGGACCATCGTGTCTAAAGCATACCGAGCAGGATTCTACTGGCCGCGTGCAAACGAGATGGCGAAAGATATAGTCGACAAGTGCGAAGGCTGCAAGTTCTACTCAAACATGTCTCACAAGCCTGCATCTTCTTTGAAGACTATTCCACTCATCTGGCCATTTGCAGTCTGGGGGTTGGACATGGTTGGACCTTTCAAGACTGGCAGAAGTGGTTTCACTCATTTTCTTGTGGCAGTCGACAAATTCACCAAATGGATTGAAGCTAAGCCTATCAAGAATCTTGATTCAAACACATCCATCAGTTTCATCAGAGAGCTGATATTCAGATATGGAGTCCCTCATAGTATTATCACAGATAACGGCTCCAACTTTGATTCTGATGAGTTCAGAGAATTTTGCACTTCCCAAGGCTCTCGGGTTGACTACACATCTGTTGCACACCTGCAGTCGAATGGGCAGGCAGAAAGGGCGAATGGTTTGATCCTTCAAGGGCTATAACCCAGATTGATGCACGATCTCAAGCATGCCGCTGGAGCCTGGGTGACTGAATTGCCATCAGTCCTATGGGGACTAAGAACAACTCCCAACCGGTCGACTGACCGAACTCCTTTCTTCATGGTGTATGGTGCTGAAGCTGTAATGCCGAGTGACTTGCTGCACAATGCTCCCAGAGTGGAACTCTTCTCACAAGCAGAAGCAGAACAGGCATGCCAAGATGCGGTTGATCTCTTGCAAGAAGAACGAGAGATGGCTTTGATCTGGTCGACCATCTATCAACAAGACCTGCGTCGATTCCATGCCCATAATGTCAAAGGTCGAGCATTCCAAGAAGGAGACCTTGTGCTCCGAGTGCATCAGAAACGACCTCACAAACTCGCTCCGGCCTGGGAAGGCCCCTTCATCATCAACAAGGTGCTCCACAATGGGGCGTATCACCTCTACAACATAGCCAAGAAAGAAGATGAGCCACGCTCGTGGAATGCGGAGCTACTCTGCCGTTTCTATACCTAAACACTCGGATCGACGACTTGTAATAAGAATCCTTCAGTTTGCTTATCAAAGACAAGATTTTTTTGCAGTATCTTAATGATTGTTACCCATCAAGCATATGTGTTCAAATCCCCCAGTGGGTGGCTTAGCCGCGAACCCGATTCACCTAAGTTTCAAAAACATTCCGAGTGAAGAGCAACCCTCTCAATCGGGAGCTTAGCTGCGAACTCGACTCGCCTAAGTTACAAAACTACTCCGAGTGGAGAGCAATCCTCCCACTCGGGGGCTTAGCTGCGATCCCGTACCCGCCTAAGTTAAAAAACTACTCTGAGCGGTGAGCAATCCTCACACTCGGGGGCTTAGCTGCGACCCCGTACCGCCTAAGTTACAAAACTACTCTGAGTGGAGAGCAATCCTCCCACTCAGGGGCTTAGCTGCGACCCTGTACTCACCTAAGTTAGAAAACTACTCCGAGTGGAGAGTAATCCTCCCACTCGAGGGCTTAGCTGTGACCCCATACTCGCCTAAGTTACAAAACTACTCCGAGTGGAGAGAAATCCTCCCACTCGGGGGCTTAGCCGCAACCCCGTACTCGCCTAAGTTAAAAAAACTACTTCGAGCGATGAGCAATCCTCCCACTCGGGGGCTTAGCTGCGATCCTGTACTCGCCTAAGTTAAAAAAACTATGAGGAGTGGAGTGATCTCCTCCCACTCACCGGCTTGGTTACACTCGAAGCTACGCCACAAGTACGACATCTGGTTGCACTCGGAGCTGCACCACAGGTACAACATTCGGTTGCACTTGGAGTCGCGCCACAAGTACAACATCTGGTTGCACTTGGAGCTACGCCACAAGTATAGCTTCCGGTTGCACTCGGAGCTGCACCACAACTACAATGTCCGGTTGCACTCGGAGCTGCGCCACAAGTACAACGTCCGGTTGCACTCGGAGCTATGCCACAAATACAATGACTGGCTGCTGTCAGAGCCACATCACAAATACAACCTCTGGTTGTACTCGGAGCTACACCACAAGTACAACATCAACCCCGAGTGAGGAGTGACCCATTCGCTCGGAGTTTCAGCTATTATTCCCAATTCACTCAAAGTCAAAAAACTCAAAGGTGATGAAGACAAAGCAACCATATTCAAAGAAAAACCAGGTTTGGATAAATCCAGCAAGGTTTAGAACAACGAACATAAGTACTTGGGCGTCATGCCCGAAAGAGTTTAACGGTTACAAAATCACTCAGCATTTCGAGGCAAATAAAAGTGAGGCATCAAGTTTGTTCACTCCGCAGGAGGAGGCTAGCTGGCTCGACGAACTCGTCCGGATTGATTCCATCAGCGATGCGAGTAGCAGCCTCGATGAAGGTCTCCATAAAGGGCTGGAATTGAAGCTTCTTGGTATTGGCGACCTTGAGGGCCGTTAGCTTCTCTTCTCTAGCTTCTTTGCAATGAACGCGGACCAGAGACAGAGCCACGTCAGCGCTGCGCCGAGCAGAGGACTTCTTCCACGCCTGCACTCGACCAGGGATTTCATTGAGTCGAGTCATCAGAGACTCAAGGTCATTTTGGAACGTCACTTTTGGCCAGAGTTCTGTGTCGATCCATGACATCACCACTTTCAGTCGTGCAAGATACTCCATAACGCTGGTGAGGCGACATTCCAGTCGCAACACGCTCATCATAGCTTCATCTTTGATGGGGGAGTTGATGGGGTCCAGACTTGTCTCAATCCGCCCAGTCTCTTCCTCAAAATTTTGAGAGAATTCTGCACACACAGGAAAATAATAAGTTGACAGTCACATGATGAGTCGGTAGTTGCAGATCAGTCGGACAAGGGAAAGTAACTTCAAGCATAAGGAACATCTTCTTGGCGAGTCCTCCCAGATAAGCCTCCAGTTCGTTTCTCTTCTGAGTGAGATCTCCGACCTTGTCAGTCAGGGCCACCTTGTCCTTTTTCAACTGCACGACTTCTTTGTTGGCTTCATTAATGGCAATCTTCCGCTTGGCATTTTCCTCTTCCAACTTGCCGAATGAAGCCAGCTTCTTGTCAGCAAGTTCAATTTTCTCTCGCACCGTCTTCTACACCGCTGCAAGTTCGAGGTCCTTCTGCTCCAAAGCCTGCTTCATTATGTCTAAAGAAATAACATTCTTCAGACGAGCTTGGAGTTGTCTGTTTTCACTACGCACATCTGTTCGAGTAGAGTCACTTAGTTCAAAAATGAAAGAAAAAGATGACAAGGCAAATAGTCGACAAGTTATTACCTCCCATGGCAGCTGCTTCATCCTTAGCCCTCTGCAAGTTCTCCTTTGCCAGCTCCAAGGCGAGGTTGAGCTGGAGCTGTTTCTTCTCCAAGTCAGCAAGCTAAACCCCGAGTTCACAAGATTTCTGCAATCAACGAATAAGACACGTCAGTCGACAGGAACAAAGATCAATTGCTTCTGAGCGATAAGATACAAGTTCAGGTCATTAAGGCAAAAAGAGTTCTAAGACTACTGCCGAATCGAACATTCAACAGTAGTCTTGAGGATTACAGCCAGTGGGTGCACTTGGCGTTCCCCCACTGATTCGACTTTCCACTCGACATGGTTCGTCTAGTCGGAGTAAAAAAAAGAGACAACAATTATTCTCAGACCACCGCCGACTGCCCGTAGTCGACCACGGTCTTAGGGGCTACACTTGGTGTGCCCCCACTGGTTCAGATAGCACTCGGCACGACCTATTCGGACCGGTGGAAGAACTCTAAAGAGACATTTGACGAAGACCCCCACCGAATCAAACATTCAACGGCGGTCTCAAGGACTACCCCCAGTGGGTGCACTCTGCATGCCCCCACTGATTCAAGAGTACACTCGACGTGACCTAGTTGACTCAAGTGGAAGAACTATACAACAAAAGTTAAAGCACCCAGTGAGTGAACAGATGCAAGGTGCAGACTCATGATAGATGCACATTAAAGGTTTGAAAACGTTCATCCACGGACATGTTATGAATAATGAAGGAGCAGTTTTCAAGTACCATATCCTAACAGAGCAAAGATCAAGCTGAAAGATTAGTCGGAAATCAATTCACCTGGAAATTGGTTTGAAGAGCAGAGCTGGCATCATAGGAAGCCTTGCTAGCTTCATGCACCACCTTCATTTGCTCCATCATAAGGCCTGCTTGGCGTATAGCTTCCTTAGCAGTGCTCACTGGGTCCTCTGGGACATGATGGGTAACAAAGAGTGGAGTTGGTGGAACAGTCGAAGCAGCCAGGGGATCTGAGGCATGGAGTTGCACGGACGGAGGGCGGTCGACGCCAAAGGATGATCAGTTGACACAGGATCGACAAAAGAAATAGAAGCCCGAATTGGATCTCTGGATTGCTGGATCGCAGGTTCTGGCACTGATGTCGACTAAGGTACCTTGCTAGTAGGCAACCTCCTGCTCGAAGTCCTGCCCTTTCTCCTCATGGTCTTCTGAGGCACATCTTCGTTGTCGTCTGGAAGATCAATGACATTTGGTGGTGCTGTAAAAGACTCGACAGCAAGAGTTCAGTCGACCGACAGTACAATTGACAAAATGGGGGAAAGATTGTAGAGTTGTACCCACTTTGGAAGTGGCCGCGTCTTTAGTCTTCTCATCATCTTGATCCTTGTAAATGTCCATGGAGGTCGCAGAAGTAGCAGCGCTGAAAGTTTCAGAACTCACTCGGTCAAGCTAGAGAATGAGTCGACAGGAACATAGAAGTTGCCGAACGACGCAAAAGCAAAGAGAGAAAGTAAAGCACTTACGCAGAAGCAACGGGAACATCCACATTGATCTTGGGCAAGGCCTTCCGAGGCTTTGAGGGGGCGGTCTTGAGCTGCTTGGTGGCCTTTTCGGACGGTTCCGGAGATGAAGTCCGAGTGCATTTTTGCACTTGTGTTCTTGGAGGAGCTGCCTTGCCACGCCCGCCTGCGGGGTCTTGAGACTATTTGGATCAGCGTTCTGAGCGAGGTGGTGAGTCGACTTCCTCATTGCCGTCTGAGTCGTTGCTGTCATCTTCATTGTCATCGGGGGATTACCAGTCGCCACTCTCATCTGTGCTCTCCATTCCCTCCTGGACTTGCTCCCCGTTTGGCATCGAGTACATCTTAGTATAAATCTGCAAGGCAAGAAGTTAAACAAGCATCAATCAATTCAGGGACAGTTGCAAAACGGAATAAAAATGCACTCGGTAACAAAGGTCAAACCTTGTTCGGCTCGTTTTCGGTGTCGAATGGTGCAACTCTTCTGGACCCCTTGGGGTTGTCTTTGTTTCCAGCGATGCTCCGCAGCCACTACGCCACCGTCTCCTCGGTGACTTCCTCTGGGTCAACCCGAGTGGTGTCACTAGGGCCCGAGTACATCCACATAGGATGACCGCAAGCTTGGAGAGGCTGGATGCGTCGACTGAGAAACACCTCCAACAAATTCATGCCAGTCATGCCGTCACGGACTAATTGGACTACCCAGTCGACTAGCATAGACACCTCTCCCTTCTCTGCTGGAGTCATGGTCAATGAAGAGGGTTGGCGGACTCGATCCATGGTGAAGGGGGGAAGACCAGTTGACTGACCAGTAGTCGAAACATCTTGGCAATAGAACCAGGTCGACTGCCACCCTCTAACTGACTCGGGAAGGGTCATAGAAGGAAACGTGCTCCTACCCCTCATCTAAATCCCTAAAACCCCGCACATTTGGATCACGTGCGTCTTTTCGTCATTCGGATTTGCCTTCTTTACAGTTTGAGAATGGCAAGTGAAGATGTGCTTGAATAAACCCCAATGTGGTCGATAACCCAAGAAGTTTTCACATAGAGAGATGTACGCAGCGAGATATGTGATTGTGTTGGGGGAGAAGTGATGAATTTGGGCACCAAACAATTTCAAGAAAAACTTGAAAAAGGATGTGGAGGCAGAGTGAAACCACGGTCGACATGGGTGGCAAGGAGGACGCACTCACCCTCCTACGGCCGAGGCTCGGTCTCGTTCCCCGGCAACCTCCCAGGCTCGTGGGCAATCAAGCCTCCACTGCCCAGATCCTCCCAGTCTTCCTTCTGGATCGTGGATTGAATCCAGTCCCCCTGGATCCAACCAAGCGGCAAACTGGACCTGGACGACGACCCCTAACTAGTTTTCTTGCCCTTCACCGCTACCGCCTTCTTCGAGCGCTCCAGGACGCCGTCTTGTCCTTTCCCATGGCGACGGAGTGTGTGCGGGCGAGCAGAGACGACGAAGATGGCGGAGAGCGCAGTGGAGAAGCAGAGGAGGAAGAGGGCGATTGGGAGGCACTGTGCGTTGCATCGGCCCGGGCGCTATTTATGAGACCACTTCCGAGTGGCTGACGAGTGGGCCCGAGCGATCTTATCATATCCCGCAGTAGACGATAGCCTGATAGATGGCAGAAAAGGCGGCGCAAAGATCGAGGTGCCCCATCTATCCACTCCGATTACTGTGGCACGCTCCATCCCGCGCGCTTCCCCAAAATTTCGAATCGCATGAAATCTGGGAACGACAAAGCAACCAATCGAGCAGAGGATTTAGTACCATAGCTCACTTGAAGATTATCAACATAACTCACTCGACGACCTCTGAATTGATAAAGGCAACTGCAACGAAGCTGAAGCCCCAGCCTGACTCCCTGATTCCGTTGAAATGCCTTCGAGGCGTGGAATCGAGTCAGAACTGACTTCAACTCTCTTTTCTCACTCGGACTTCAATCCATTCGGGGGCTAATGATGATGCCATTAACATAGGTTAGGGTCATAGGCCTGACCTAGACGCCCTACCCTAGGTCACTACCCTAGAGTCAAGAACATTCAAAGTATAACAAAGGATACCGACTGAAGTAACCATGGAGTGCAATCCACTCAACCAATTATCTCACTCGGATACCACAATTCCGTTCAACCAAGAAGTCACTCGAGCATGCAGGAAATCACTCGGAGTATGGAAGATCTAAAGCCACTCAGGATGGCAACGGTCAGGCGTTCACTCCACAGTCTTTAAGATCATTTATATCTCTTTATAGCTGGCTTTATCAGTAATACCCTTTCTTAATGTACATTGAACCCTATGTAATGGGCGATGCTGGGGTCCTGGCGCACTCTATATAAGCCACCCCCTCCTCTGGCACAAGGGTCTGCACCCCCTATAACTTTCACACATAATCTAGTCGACCAAGCCTCTGGGCGCCAAGACATAGGGATGTTACTTCCTCCAAGAAGGGGCTGAACTCATAAACCTTCTGTGCACAACCTCACCGTAGCTAGGACCTTGCCTCCTCCTATGTACCCCCTATTCTATTGTCAGACTTACTCCCACGACAGGTATCATATTGATTCACTTGATATATGTTTTGGCACTCAAATCGTGGATTCCTGAGGTGACATTGGGGTAACCTAGCTATGCATAGGGGTTGACGCATGTTCTCGTCTTTGTTTCTCCAGTAGAAATCTTGGGGCACTCTTTGAGGTTCTTTGTGTTGGATTGAGTATGATGAATTTGAAATTATTTGATGCATATCGTATAGCCATCTCCCGGATACTCTCGATGACGTTGGAGTATCTAGGTGACATTAGAGTTGGTTGATGTGTATCATATGGTGTTATTTTAGTACGAAATCTTGGATAGATCGATCAGAAAGAATAGCTTGGTGTTATTTTAGTACGAACTCTAGGATAGATTGATCGTATCCTACAAACAATTTCTTCTTATGTTCTCTGCTAGATAGGAACTTTGGAGTGATTCTTCATCGCATGTTGAGGGATGGTTATATGATCCAATTATATTAGCATTGTTGAGAGATTGCACCAGTGAAAGTACGGACCCTAGGCCTCATTTTCAAGCATTGCAATTCCATTTGTGCTCCGTTTTATCAATTTCTACGTGGTTGTTTTCTATTGTTCATATTACAAAAATCAATATCTACTATCATTACTATGCTTGTATCACCATCTCTTCGCTGAACAAGCGCACCTATACAAATTACCATTGTATTTGGTGTGTCAGGGACACAAAAGACATTTTTGTTATTTGGTTGTAGGGCTGTTTGAGAGAGACCATCTTCATCCTATGCCTCCCACGGATTGATAAACCTTAGGTCATCCACTTGAGGGAAATTTGCTATTGTCCTACAAAACTCTGCGCTTGGAGGCCCAACACGAGTCTACAAGAACAAGTTGTGTAGTAGACATCAAACCACGACATTTATTTTGAATCGGAGGGAAGATTATATTTCCGTTGTTGGTACTTTTGGTCATAGGGAGTGGGATGGCATGTATCTCAATTCTCTATAAGGAAAGATATGCCATTTTATGCATGGGGTATGGATTTTTTGAGTGGGTCTAGCTAACTACTTTTCTTTGAAATATGAAGTATTGGTTAGTATTCTACATGGAAATAGGCATCCATTCCTACAAACCAAATGGTTTCAAAGAAATTTTTCCTACGAAGTTTCTATCTTTTAGAGTTCCTTTGAAGTTTGTGTAAACGAATGGAGGACTTCGACCAACTTTGCATTTGTATTTTCATATTCAGGCTCGGAAACTGATTTTGTATTACTAGGGGTCCAATTCAGTTGTTTTGATGTGCTCTGTATTACAACATTGAAACTTTGCCCAATACTGAGCTCAAACGTCCACATGCGAGTGCACCTTCCCACAATATGGAGTCCAAGAGGATCCGAATTTTACTTAATTTGCCTTGCTCTATTCACGTAAAATATAGGACCCTCGCTAGCCGGCGAAAGGTCGCAAGCTAGCGTGGCACATGCTAACACTCGAGTGGCATTTTTAGTGTATATGGGGTTGGCATTTTTCAAAACTACCATGGAAGTTCCTTCCATTTTGGTCCAAATTTAGTGTATTTTTGTAGAAAACTGTCACCCTTAGATCCAGATCGGAGGGTCCAGGGAGTGTTCGCACGAAATTGCTCCCTGGGGAACATGCCAGATAACATTTTCCAAAACATATCGGTTTGTTCTCCTAAAAAAATAAATTGAAAGGAGGCGAGAAGCGCGGCAGAGGAGGAAGATCTGCAGCCAACCAAGGTCGATACGGGCATCAACGGTCGCATCCTGGCCCTCTATCTTGTTCACTCCACCATTGGAGCATTGTCCTCTCCATGGCAGTGCCCTACACCATGTCCAGCATGGAGAGCATTGATGCCCTCCGTAGTCGGCACATCCCCTCCTATCGACATCTCCTCCGGTGAGGTAACGTTCACATAGCCTTCCCGATTCGTTTCTCCCCCTCCTGACTCCTCCAGAAAGTGATGTAGCCCTCCCCTAGCCTCCTCGATGTGGCGACTACCACACTTCGACACATTGGCCACTCAATCCAGGAGGCTGACGATGAGGACAAGTCTAGGAGGTTGGCGACTAGCGCCAAGGTGGGTCCAGGTGGTCAGCGGCTGGCACCGAAGTGGTTCTAGGAGGTGGTGTTGGCGTCGGGGCGGGTTAGGTGCCATCTATCATTGTGGCAGATGCTATTCCCTTAGGGCACCTCCAACGCCGACCCTCAAACCACCTGCAATGGTCCGGATCGCATGGTTCGGACGCGTTGTGCCATCCAATGCGGGCATGTATCGGTCCGCTCGGCGGTCCGGACGCACTTTGCCCCCCAAACCGGAGACAAAGTAGAGGGAGCTTTGCGATCGTCCGGACCGTTGCTTGATACATCTACAACATATCTATAATTTTTTATTGTTCCATGCCATTGTAGTATAAATCTTGGATGTTTTATATGCTATTTTATATCATTTTTGGTACTAACCTATTAACCTAGTGCCCGGTGCCAGTTGTTTTTTTCTTGTTTTTGGCTCTTTATAAAATCAATATCAAACGAAGTCCAAATGGAGAAAAATCTTTGGATTAATTTTTTAGACTAGAATGGACCCATGGAGGTTTGGGAGAAGACCAGAAGAGTCACGAGGGAGTAACAAGCTCATAGGGCGTGACCCGGGGGGGCTGAGCTTGTGGGCACCTCGTGGCACCTCCTGACCTAATTCCGCCTCTATAAATTCCCAAATATTTCCTATATACCAGAGAGACACCTGAAACACTTTTTTCACTACCGCAACTTCCGTCATCACATTTGGAGGCCTTTTTCGGTACTCTGCCAGAGGGGGATCGATCATAGAGGGCTTCTACATCATCATTTCTACCTTTTGATTATTCGTGAGTAGTTCACCACAGACCAACGGGTCCATAGCTAGTAGCTAGATGGCTTCTTCTCTCTCTTTGATCTACAATACAATGTTCTCCTCGATGTTCTTGGAGTTCTATCCAATGTAATCTTCTTTTGTGGTGTGTTGGGATCCGATGAAATTGTGGGTTTATGATCTAAATATTCATGAGAAGTAACTGAGTCTTTTCTGAACTTCATTATGCATGATTGTTATAGCTTTGTATTTCTCTCCGATCTTTCTGTTTGGTTTGGCCAACTAGATTGATTTATCTTCAGCAGGAGAGGTGCTTTCTGATGGGTTCGATATTGCGGTGCTCTATCCTAGTGACATAAAGGGACAAGGCACGTATTTGTATTGTTTCCATTAAGGGTAAAACGATGGGCTTTATTCATATTAGTTGAGTTTAGTTTGTCTACATCATGCCATCTTGCTTAAGGTGTTACTCTATTTTATTAACTTAATACCCTAGATGCATGTTGGATAGCGGTCGATGGGTGGAGTAGTAGTAGTAGATGCATGCAAGAGTCGGTCTACTTGTCTCGAATGTGATGCGTATATACATGACCATTTCCTTGTATATCGTCATGACTATGTGTTTTTCTATCAATTGCCCAACAGTAATTTGTTCACCCACCATATGCTATGTGTTCGAGAGAGAAGCCTCTAGTGAAAACTATGGGCCCTGGGTCTACTTTTATCATATATAAAATCCAAAAATTCCTTATTGTATTTTTTATCTTTTTTTCAATTTAGTTTATATATCTACCACTACAAGATTTAATCCTTGGAAGTAACGAGTTCAAGGGGATTGACAACCCTCTTGCCCGCGTTGGGTGCAAGTATTTTCTTTTGTGTGTGTGTGTGTGTGTGTTGGTGCTGTTCATGAGGCTTTGCGTGATTCTCCTACCGGATTGATACATTGGTTGTCACTGAGAGAAATACTTATCTCTACTGTGATGCATCTCCTCTCCTCTTTGGGGAAAATCCGAACGCAGCTCATAAGTAGAAGGAAGAATTTTCTAGCGCCGTTTCCGGGAGACATCATCAAAATCTATCAAGTACCTTCACACAAACTATCATCTACTTGCTCTACTTTTATTTGCCTTTACCTCTCGTTTTCATCTCCCCCACTTCTATTTTTTTACAAATAGTCAAATTCAAAAAAATATAGTTGTTTGCTCGTTTGCTTGTTTGCTTTGCCATTATGGCTAGTTCTTGGCTTGTTGCTTGTACTCCCAAGAATGAAGAGCTTACTTTTAAACAAATGGGAGGATAAAGTTTAAGAGATGTGTGGCATAGGATTTGCGATGCCCAAAGTAGATCCACTCATGAGCAATCCACTACCGTTCTTCTTCACAATTTTTATACGGGTATATCAATCCCCTCGTAAGCAACCCACAAGCATAGGGATCAAACCGTTTTTGAGGGTTTAGAATTTAACCCAAATATATTGATTCGACACAAGGGGAGCCAAAGAATATTTGTAACTATGAGCAGTTGAGTTGCCAATTCAACCAGACCTGGAGAACTATATATCTACAGCAAGGTGATCAGTAGCACTTTAGTATGATAGTTTGATAGCAATAGTAACAGTAACAATAGCAACGATAACAATAATAGTAGTAGTTTTTGTAGTGATTGTAACAACAACAACAAAAGTAACTTAGCAAAGATCAATATATGAAAAGTGTAGGCATTGGATTAGTGATGAATATAAGTGTTGGATGGCATTCATTATATAACAGTCACAACCTAGAGCGATACACAATAGCTCCAATTCGCCAATGTAATGTAGGCATGTATTCTGTATATAGTCATACGTGCTTATAATAATAACTTGCATGACATATTTTGTCCTACCCTCCCGTGGCAGCGGGGTCCATAAGAAACTAAGGGGTATTAAGGTCTCCTTTGAATAGAGAACCAGAACAAAGCATTAACTCATGTTGAATACATGAATTCCTCGAATTACAGTCATCCCCGGAGAGTATCCCAAACAATTGTCACTATGGGGTCTACAGATCATAACAATAACAAGTGCATATGACTAGCATATAGGATCAAGAACTCAAATATATTCATGAAAACATAGAGGGTTCAGATCTGAAATCATGACACTCGGACCCTAGCGACAAGCATTAAGCATAGCATAGTCAAAGCAATATCAATCGCAAAACATAGTGGATACTAGGGATCAAGCCCTAACAAATTTACTCGATTGTCTAGCAAGCTTACGAAGGAGTTACTACTATTACTCATGATGACGACGAATCCCCCTCTCCGGAGCCCCAAACGGACTAAAATCTGGCCTCTCGATGAAGAACAGGAGGTGGCAGTGGCTCCGTATTGTAAAACGCGATGAAACTTCTTCTCTTATTTTTTTCATGGGGAAAATGAATTTATAGGCTTGAGATTAGTGTCAGTGGAGGCACGTGGGCCCCACAAGACATGCCCTGTTGCCTTGTGGGCAATAGGTGGCCCCCTCTGGTGGGTCTTGGCTCCAGTATTTTTTTATATATTCCATAAAAAATCTCCAGAAAAATTTGTCCAATGCAGAGCACTTTTATTTTTGCACAAAAAATAACACCATGGTAGTTTTGCTAAAAACAGCGTCAGTCCGGGCTAGTTTCATTCAAATCATGCAAATTAGAGTCCAAAACAAGAGCAGAAGTGTTTGGAAAAGTAGATACGACAGAGACGTATCAGCATCCAAACCCCATGATATGATACACTCTATCACACATAAGCCTCCTTATATCTTCCTCAAAACACCCACCATACCTACCTATCATGGAATTCCAATAGCCATTCCGATATATATTGCCATGCAACTTCCACCGTTCCGTTATTGTAACATACACCTTCATTGTCACACTTCTTTGCATGATCATATAGCTGACATGGTATTTCTAGCTCAGCCACCATTCATCATTATCATACATGTTACGCTAGCATGATTACACATCCTGGTACACTGTCAGAGGCATCACATAGAGTCATATTGTTCTAGTATTGAGTTGTAAGTAAATAAATTTTGATGACCATCATCATTAGAGCACTGCCCCAGTGAGGAAAGGATGATGGGGACGATGACTCCCACACAAGTCGGGATGAGGAACCAGATAAAATAAAGAGAAAAAAGAGGCCAAAAAGAGCCCAATAAAAAATGAGAGAAAAAGAGAGAAGGGGCAATGTTACCATCCTTTTTCCACACTTGTGCTTCAGAGTAGCACCATGTTTTTCATATAGAGAGTCTCATATGTAGTCACTTTTATATACTAGCAGAAAATTTTAATCATAGAAATTTACTTGTATATTCCAATGATGAGCTTCCTCAAATGCCCGAGGTCTTCATGAGCAAGCAAGTTGGATGCACACCCACTTAGTTTTCATGTTGAGCTTTCACACACTTATAGCTCTTAGTGCATCTATTGCATGGCAATCCCTACTCCTCGCATTGACATCAATTGATGGGCGTCTCCATAGCCCGTTGATTAGCCACGTCAATGTGAGACTATCTTCCTTTTTTGAATTCGCCTTATTGATCTCTATCACCGCATTCTATTCCACCCATAGTGCTATATCTATGGCTCACGCTCATGTATTGCGTGGGGGTTGAAAAAGCCAAAGCGCATTAAAAAGTTTAAACCAACTACTCGACTTGTCATTGGGGTAGTTCATGATTAATACTTTGTGTTAGGAAGATCGAGCATGACACGACTATATAGGGATAGCATTATTTAGCATTTTTATTTTGAAAGGCATGATTGTTTGTTGGTATGTCTGAGTATTGATGTTTTTATATCAAATTATAGACTATTGCTTTGAATCATTCAAATCGTAATATTCATATCATAAAAATAGATTACATGATAAACATGTTAGGTAGCATTCCACATAAAAAATTCTGCTTTTATCATTTACCTACTCGAGGACGAGGAGAAATTAAGCTTGGGGATGCTGATACGTCTCTAATGTATCTATAATTTTTTATTGTTCCATGCTATTATGGTATCAATATTGGATGAATTATATGCTATTATATGCTATTTTATATTATTTTGTGGGACTAACCTATTAAATTAGTGCCCGGTACTAGTTGCTATTTTTTGCTTGTTTTTTGCTTTTCAGAAAATCAATATCAAACAAAGTCCAAACGGAGAAAAATCTTTGGATTAATTTTTTCTGGACCAGAAGGGACCCATGAAGGTTCAGAAGAGTAGAAGGGTCACGAGGGAGCGACAAGCTCGTAGGGCGCGCCCCAGGGGGTGCCCCTGAGCTTATGGGCCCCTCGTGGAACCTCTTGACCTAATTCCGCCTCTATGAATTTCCAATTATTCACATTATACTAGAGATCCACCCAAAACACTTTATCCACTGCCACAAACTTCTGTTCTTCCGTGATCGCATGCTTTTTTCAGTACTCTGCCAGAGGTGGGTTGATCATAAAGGGCTTCTACATCATCCTTGCTGCCTTCCGATGATGCGTGAGTAGTTCACCATAGACCTACACTACAAAAAATACACTTTCATGATGATACGTGTTTGTCACAGTAGGCCACGTTTCCTGTCATGCATGTACATCCAAGATGATTTTATGACATAATCAAGATAGTCATACCTATGCTATCGTAGAAGTGTTCCATGACAATACCAAAATTATCATCACGGAAGTGTCCATTTCCATGATGATAAATGGTGTGTCATGGAAATACTTTCGTCAAGGGTAACTGAGACGTGGCATCCACCGTAACGGGCCATCGTTAAGCTATCGGGTTCCGGTTTGGATCCGATAATCCATTAATAGCCCGGACCAATGGGGATTTTCCACATGTAAAATTCTCATTCGCCGATGGATCCATGTGTCGGCTCAGTGTTGGGGCTGACGTCATCCAGCGAATGGACGAGACACACCTATGATACGTGGACACATGACTCGGCCCAACAATTGTCCATTCAGGTCAAAAGGCTGACCTGTTTGACCTGGTCCAAAGGTAACGACCTGGCCCACTGAAAGCCTGTTAACGATCTGCTCGCATATAGCCCATTTACAACCCGCTAACTCACGGCCCATTATGTCCTATCCGAATAAGGCCCAATAGCATCATATGGGCCGTCCAATATGATTCCATCCCATTTTAACTTACAGCCCATGTATGGCTCAAGATGTCTTTCGGCCCATATGAGGACCTTTGTAACTCTTGGCCCATTAATGGCCCGTGGTGAAACAGGCCCATAATGAACAGTATATTGCTACTTCATGAGCTTGCGTTGGGTTTTCCCTTGAAGAGGAAAGGGTGATGCAGCAAAGTAGAGTAAGTATTTCCCTTAGTTTTGAGAACCAAGGTATGAATCCAGTAGGAGACAATGCTCAAGTCACCGAATACCTACACAAACAAACACCAACTTGCACCCAACGCGATAAAGGGGTTGTCAATCCCTTCATGGTTATTTGCAAAGTGAGATCTGATAGAGATGGATAAATGGTAAAGTAATATTTTTGGTATTTTTGGTTTATGGAATGGGAAGTAAAATATTGCAAAGGAAATAAATAGGAAACTAAAATAGTAGATCGGAAACTTATATGATGGGAAGTAGACCCGGGGGCCATAGGTTTCACTAGAGGCTTCTCTCGAGATAGAAAAATATTACGGTGGGTGAACAAATTACTGCCGAGCAATTAATAGAAAAGCACAAAGTTATGACGATATCTAATGCAATGGTCATGAATATAGGCATCACGTCCGTGTCAAGTAGACCGAAACAATTCTGCATCTACTACTATTACTCCACACATCGACCGCTATCCAGCATGCATCTAGAGTATTAAGTTCATAAAGAACAGAGTAACGCATTAAGCAAGATGACATGATGTAGAGGAATTAACTCAAACAATATGATGAAAACCCCATCTTTTTATCCTCAATGGCAAATACAATATGTGTTGGTTCCCCTTCTGTCACTGGGATCAGGCACCGCAAGATTGAACCCAAAGCTAAGCACTTCTCCCATTGGAAGAAAAACCAATCTAGTTGGCCAAACCAAATCGATAGTTCGAAGAAACTTGCAAAGATATCAAATCATGCATATAAGAATTCAGATAAGATTCAAATAATATTCATAGATAAGCTGATCATAAATCCACAATTCATCAGATCTCGGCAAACACACTGCAAAAGAGTATTACATCGAACAGATCTCCAAGAACATTGAGGAGAACATGGTATTGAGAATAAAAGGGAGAGAAGATGCCATCTAGCTACTAGCTATGGACCCGTAGGTCTGTGGTAAACTACTCAGGCTTCATCGGAGAGGCAATGGTGTTGATGTAGAAGCCCTCCGTGATCGAATCCCCCTCTGGCAGGACGCCGGAAAAGGCCCCTAGATGGGATCTCACGGGTACAGAAGGTTGCAATGGTGGAAACGTGTTTTCATGGCTCTCCTGGTTCTTTGGGGAATATTTGAGAATATATAGGCGGAAGAAATAGGTCGGTGGAGTCACGAGGGCCCCACAAGGGTGGGAGTGCGCCCTACCCCCTGGGTGCGCTCTATGTCCTTATGGCCACCTCGTGGCTTTCCTGACATGTACTCCAAGTCCTCTCGATGTCTTCTAGTCCAAGAAAAATCATCGCAACAGTTTCATTCTGTTTGGACTCCGTTTGATATTCCTTTTCTGCGAAACTCTAAAACAAGGGAAAAAACAGGAACTAGTGTTATTGCTCTAATCAAGTTACTGACTACTCAACTTTTCAGGATCCAAGAGAAACTCCAATGCCACAACAGGTTCCTTTTGCAAAACTTGTTTGTTTAACTGCTTTGCTGCTGCAACCGGTTGCTCTAATCACGTTACTGGCTACTCAACTTTTGAGGATCTAAGAGAAACTCCAATGCCACAACAGGTACCTTTTGCAAAACTTGTTTGTTTAACTGCTTTGCTGCTGCAACTGGTTACAATGATGTTAATAACTTCTTTTCAGCATCCAATTGAAACTCTTTAATTCCTTGTTTGTTTAACTGGTTTGTTGTTATAACTCCCAGTTGAGATGTTTTGCTAACCTCAACTTTTCGGAATCCAATCGGAACTTTAAAGACAAAACAGGTTAGCCTAAGATCAAAGAGCAAGGTCCCCATGGACGTTGTATCATCCCACAGTAGTGGCACTGGCCCAATCGTGCATCATGAATTGCCAACTACTGATGCTCTAGAGGATAAACTATTGGTAGAAACAGATTCTGCTTCTGCACTTAAAGATGAAGTTGACATGTTGATGAAGCAAACAACACAATCACAAATTGTACTCAAGACAACCATTAAATATTTGGTAGATTTCAAAATGAAGCAAGCTGAGACTGACCGCATTGTTAATGTCCTGAAGGAAAAAAGGAAATTAAATTCCTACTTGGTAAATCATAGGTGAAATGTTCTTTCCATCGTTGAATAACCTTTGTGTTGTTTGTTCATGTAATCGATCAAACCATTTGTTTTAGAGATCATGTAATATTTTTTTGTTTTTTGGTTTGTAATTTTTTGAGCACAAGTTTGTATTGATTGATAAGACTCTGAGACATTTCATTTTGATTGTTGTGCCAGACCTACAAATATGCCAATCGGGCTGAATGTGCATTCAGCAATAATAGTAGTATAGATGGACCTTAAGTGGCACACAACGGAAAGGGCCAAGGTGTTGTACTAGCTTTGCTAAAAAAACGATGCTCTTCTAGCAAAAGAAGTACAGCGGCCTGGCCTATGTATGTTAGTTGGTATTATTGATCCATATACTCTATACGTGTTTATATGTGTGTTAGTTTTGTACATTATTGGTTGATTGACTCGGTATTTGAATCTTGATACATCGCTTGTGGACATATCTAAATGGGACTACACATTATGCTGCATGTGACACTTGAGTTGGACATGAAGTGGTTTCAAATATTTGAATTCACCTTAAACTGGATTCTAACTTCTGAATGCTAGTATCGGCATTTGCAAATCATATTCATATATGACAGTGGAATACATCTTTGTCGTGCTTTTGAAGATATATAAAAACACATAGAATGATTTATAAAGATTCGTATAGGAATACAAAATGGATTCAAATTTAGTTGCCAGGGTAAACGTGGATGCTTATTGTCCCAAAATTCGAAAGAAGCGACAAAAATGTCCACTCCCACGTCGGCTGCCCGAAGCCAAGTGTTTGGGAGATGGAAATTACTATCTGCCCCTTACACGGACAATCCATCGGCCCGATTTCCACTGCTCTCAATAGGGGTAGGTTAGTAACTTCAATTAGATGTGACACGACTGCCTGTGAGCCCATTCCGACACGGTGGGCGCCAAACATGGGTGGCAAAACACATTTGATCCAAGCTCATCCGAAAGACCTATGTCTCTCCCTCCATTTCCCCATTCATACACGGTGGTCGTCAAAACAAACTCGACTCGGCCGAAATCGATGTAGGAAAATATTTTCAATAGGGCCAGGTTTATAACTTCACTTAGACGTGACACAACCGCCCGACATGTCAGCCCCGTCCATACACCGTGGGCGCCAAAATACCCTCTCCTCGCCCGAAATCGCTCTGGGCAAATATTTGCGAGATGCGAGATTACTGTCCTATCCCCAACCGATGAGACGTCCTAATTTTAAACGGTGCTAAGTTCATAACTTTCCCATATTTCAGACAGGCACGTCCCAAAAACATGGTTCCCCGCACTGTTGGGGAACACAGTATTTCAAAAAAAAAAATCCTATGATCACGCATGATCTATCTAGGAGATGCATAGCAACGAGAGGGGAGAGTGTGTCTACGTACCCTCGTAGACCGAAAGCGGAAGCATTTAGTAACGCGCTTGATGTAGTCGAACGTCTTCGTGATCCAACCGATCAAGTACCGAATGCACGACACCTCCATGATCTGCACACGTTCAGCTCGGTGACGTCCCCCGTACTCTTGATCCAGATAAGGTTGAGGGTGATTTCCATCAACACGACGGTGTGTTGACGGTGATGATGAAGTTACCGACGCAGGGCTTCGCCTAAGCACTACGATAATATGACCGACGTGTAAAACTGTGGAGGGGGCACCGCACACGGCTAAAGATCAACTTGTGTGTCTATGGGGTTCCGCCCTCCCCCGTATATAAAGGAGGGGAGAAGGAGGCCGGTCGGCCACAAGGGCCGCGCCCAAGGGGGGGAATCCTAATTCAAGTAGGAATAGCCCCCCTTTCTTAGTCCAAGTAGGAGAAGAAGGAAGGAGAGGGAGAGGGAGAGGGAAAGAGGGGTCGCGCCCCCTCCCCTAGTCCTATTCGGACTCCCCTTGGGGGGCGCGTGCCACCTCCTGGCTGCTGCCCTCTCTCTCCCCTAACACCCACAAAGGCCCATTACTTCCCTGGGGGGTTCCAGTAACTGCTCTGGCACTCCGGTTTTATCCAAAACTATCCGGAACACTTCCAGTGTCCGAATAACATGGTCCAATATATCAATCTTTATGTCCTGACCATTTCGAGACTCCTCATCATGTCCGTGATCTTATTCGGGACTCTGAACAATCTTCGGTACATCAAATCACATAACTCATAACACAAATCGTCATCGAACGTTAAGCGTGTGGACCCTACGGGTTCGAGAACTATGTAGACATGACCGAGACTCATCTACGGTCAATAACTAATAGCGGAACCTGGATGCTCATATTGGTTCCTACATATTCTACTCATATCTTTATCGGTCAAATCGTATAATAACGTACATTGTTCACTTTGTCATCGGTATGTTACTTGCCCGAGATTCGATCGTCGGTATCGTCATACCTAGTTCAATCTCCTCACCGGCAAGTCTCTTTACTCATTCCGTAATGCATCATCCCATAAGTAACTCATTAGTCACATTGCTTGCAAGGCTTATAGTGATGTGCATTATCGAGAGGGCCCAAAGATACCTCTCCGTCAATCGGAGTGTCAAATCCTAATCTCGATCTATGCCAACTCAAAAAACACCATTGGAGACACCTGTAGAGCATCTTTATTATCACCCAGTTACATTGTGACATTTGATAGCACACTAAGTGTTCCTCCGATAATCGGGAGTTGCATAATCTCATAGTCATAGGAACATGTATAAGTCATGAAGAAAGCAATATCAATAAACTGAATGGTCATAGTGCTAAGCTAACGGATGGGCCAAGTCAATCACATCATTCTCCAATGATGCGATCCCGTTCATCAAATGACAACACATGTCCATGGCTAGGAAACTTAACCATCTTTGATTAACGAGCTAGTCAAGTAGAGGCATACTAGGGACACTTTGTTTGTCTATGTATTCACACATGTACTAAGTTTCCGGTTAATTTAATTCTAGCATGAATAATAAACATTTATCATGATATAAGGAAATATAAATAACAACTTTATTATTGCCTCTAGGGCATATTTCCTTCGGTCTCCCACTTGCACTAGAGTCAATAATCTAGATTACACAGTAATGATTCTAACACCCATGGAGTCTTGGTGCTGATCATGTTTTGCTCGTGAGAGAGGCTTAGTCAACGGGTCTGCAATATTCAGATCCGTATGTATCTTGCAAATGTCTATGTATCCCTCCTTGACTTGATCGCGGATGGAATTGAAGCGTCTCTTGATGTGCTTGGTTCTCTTGTGAAATCTGGATTCCTTTGCCAAGGCAATGGCACCAGTATTGTCACAAAAGATTTTCATTGGACCCGATGCACTAGGTATTCCACCTAGATCGGATATGAACTCCTTGATCCTGACTCCTTCATTTGCTGCTTCCGGAGTAGCTACGTATTCCGCTTCACACGTAGATCCCGCCATGACGCTCTACTTAGAACTACACCAACTGACAGCTCCACCATTCAATAAAAATATGTGTCCGGATTGTGACTTAGAGTCATCCGGATCAGTTTCAAGCTTGCATCGATGTAACCATTTACGACAAGCTCTTTGTCACCTCCATAATCGAGAAACATATCCTTAGTCCTTTTCAGGTATTTTAGGGTGTTCTTGACCGCTGTCCAATGATCCACTCTTGGATTACTTTGGTACCTCCCTGCTAAACTAATAGCAAGGCACACATCAGGTCTGGTACACATCATTATGTTTGAGAACGTAGTATTTCAAAAAAATTCCTACGCACACGCAAGATCCATCTAGGAGATGCATAGCAACGAGAGCGGAGAGTATGTCTACGTACCCTCGCAGACCAAAAGCGGAAGCGTTTAGTAACGCGGTTGATGTAGTCGAACATCTTTGTGATCCAACCGATCCAAGTACTGAACGCACGGCACCTCCGCGATCTGCACACATTCAGCTCGGTGATGGCCCTCATACTCTTGATCCAGCTGAGGCCGAGGGAGAGTTTCATCAGCACGATGGCGTGATGACGGTGATGATGAAGTTACCGGCGCAGGGCTTTGCCTAAGCACTACAACGATATGACCAAGGTGGAAATTTGTGGAGGGGGGCACCGCACACGGCTAAGACAACTGTCAACTTGTGTGTTCTAGGGTTCCCCCTGCCCCCGTATATAAAGGAGCAAGGGGGAGGCCGGTCGGCCCTATAGGGGCGCGCCCCAAGTAGGATTCCTGCTAGGAATAGGAATCCTATTCCTAGTAGATTTCCAACAAGGAAGAGAGGGGGAAGGAAGGAGAGGGAGAAGGAAGGAGAGGGGGGGGCGCCCACTCCTAGTCCAGTTCGGATTCCTCAAGGGGGGGCGGCCAGCCTGTAACGCCCACGATGCAGCTATATCTCCCATGTGTCGAGGCACGACTTAGAGGCATAACCGCATGGTGGTTTTGTCGCAAGAGGGGTAATCTTCACATAATCCCATGTACTGTATAAGAAAGGGATAAACAGTTGGCTTACAATCGCCACTTCACACAAATAACATGTTAAATATACATCATCCAGAGTACTCTCAAGGTCCAACTACGGAACCAAAATAAAAGAAGACAACCCCAAATGCTAGATCCCCGATCGTCCCAACTGGGCTCCACTACTAATCATCAGGTAACGAAACATCATAACAACCAAGGTCTTCATCGAGCTCCCACTTGAGGTCGATTGCGTCACCTGCACTGGTATCATCGGCACCTGCAACTATTTTGGTCGTATCTGTGAGTCACGAGGCCTCAGCAATCTCAAAACCCGCGAGATCAAGACTATTTAAGCTTTTGGGTAGGATAAGGTAATGAGGTGGAGTTGCAGCAAGCGCTAAGCAAATATGATGGCTAACATACACAAATAAGAGTAAGATGAGAAGCCACGCAATGGTCGAAATGTTGTAAGTGATCAAGAAGTGATCCTGAAACTACTTACGTTCAAAGATAACACAAAACCGTGTTCATTTCCCGGACTGCACCGAAAAGAGACCATCACGGCTACACACGCGGTTGATTAATTTTAATTAAGTCAAGTGTCAAGTTATCTACAACCGGATATTAAGAAATTCCCATCTGCCACATAACCGCAGGCACGTCTCTCAAAAGTTTATACCCTGCAGGGGTGTCCCAACTTAACCCATCACAAGCTCTCACGATCAGTGAAGGATATTCCTTCTCCCGGAACAACTCGATCAGACTCGGAATCCCGGTTACAAGACATTTCGACATGGTAAAACAAGAGCAGCAAGACCGCCCGAATGTGCCGACAAATCTCGATAGGAGCTGCACATATCTCGTTCTCAGGGCACAATAGATAGGTCAAGCTACGAGTAAAACCAGTCCTCAAGTTTCCCCGAGGTGGCCCCGCAGGCTGCCTGGTTCGGACCAACACTTAGAGAAGCACTGGCCCGGGGGGGTTAAATAAAGATGACCCTCAGGAGTGTGACTCCCAAGGGAAAAGTAAATAGGTGGTGGTGGCAAATGTTAAAACCAAGGTTGGGCCTTGCTGGAGGAGTTTTATTCAAAGTGAACTGTTAACGGGGTCCCATAACCCCAACCGCGTTAGGAACGCAAATCAAGGAACATAACACCGGTATGACAGAAACTAGGGCGGCAAGCATGGAACAAAACACCAGGCAAAAGGCCGAGCCTTCCACCCTTTACCAAGTATATAGATGCATTAATTAAATAAGAGATAATATGATATCCCAACATATCCATGTTCCAACATGGAACAAACTTCGACTTCACCTACAACTAACAACGCTATAAGAGGGGCCGAGCAAAAGCGGTAACTTAGCCAAACAATGGTTTGCTAGGAATGTGGGTTAGAGGCTTGACATGGCAATATGGGAGGCATGATAAACAAGTGGTAGGTAGCGCGACATAGAGATAGAGCGAACAACTAGCAAGCAAAGATAGAAGTGATATCGAGGGTAATGGTCATCTTGCTTGAGATCCTGCAAGGAAGAAGAACGAGTCCATGTAGAAGACAAACAGACATAGTCGAACGAATCCTCACAACTCCGGAACAAAACCAAAGCTATCGAGAGAAGCGAACCGGAAAGAAGCAAGCAACATGGTAAACACACAAGCATAAACATGGCATGATCCACAACCAAGGATGATGCATGTCCGGTTACGTATGCATGGCATGGCAAAGTGCACAAACGAAACTACAAGTTAAGTGGAGCTCAATATGCAACGAGATGCATATTGACAAAACACCACATTCGAGTTATTTAGTTCTCTCTCGTTTATGTACCCATCAATATTAAATGTTGTTAAACATGGCAAGAGGTGAAGCATAAGTAAACGCCACATTTTAGGCAATTTAAATGAGGCTGGAATTAACAAACAACAATTCCGATAAATCCCCACATGTCATTTAGCAATTTAATGCAAACAACTAATTAAAGGTTTTTAGCATGCATGAGGAGGACATAGACAAGTTGATGCAATCTTTATGAAAATATTGACGTAGTATGATACGAGGCATTTGTCGCCATGGCGGAAGGAAAAGGGTGCCACGATGACGGATCCGAAAAATGATGCCACGGCAACATCTCAGTTCCGGTAACTCGATTGAGATGTCGGTGCAAGGAAACAAGTATGAGATGTGCGAAAAGTGCAAAGGTGATGAGGAGTGATCCCGGTAACCGGGTGTCCCATGAGAGGGCGGTAAGGCAACGGGGAACATGCAAGAAACACATCGGGCACGGTGTAAACGCGAGCATTTCATACAACATATGCATTCGTCCACGGGCGGTCATTCTCAGCGGTATACCTTCAAAGCATGCATATTCGGGGCGGAACGAGTCAGTGCAAAGTAGAGAAAGTAGACGTTCTCGGGACAGTCGTAGTGGTACAAAGTGATGGTAGTTGTACACGCGGTATTATGACGGTAGTGGTACAAGGTCGTCGTGGGAAGTAGTCGTACTCGCAAACTTGTTGGATCCATGGCGACGGTAGTGGAACCTCACAGATCCGTGGTCTCTAGGCGTAGTGGTACTTGGTGAATCCGAAGTAGAGGTACACTTGTCAAAGTGGGAGTTGACGTCCCGACCTGTAGTCATTCGGGCGTCATGGAAGAACTTGACGTTCACGGGGTCTCGGTCTTGGCCATGGTACAGTGGCTCCATGAATACAACAGGGCCAGATGGATGCAAGGTCATGGCAGCGGCATGTCAGGGTGCTAGACTCACTCGAGTCAATGCGGGCGCGTGTGTCTGTGGACGAAGTAGGCAGCAACGGGTGAATCAGGGGAGCAACGGCGCAACAAACGGGCGGTGGCCATGGCGGTGCGGTGTGGCGCATAGGCAAGGAGGAGGCCAATGAGGTGTCGCACGGACGCGTGCATAGGACAGGTGTTGGGGTGGAGCGGTGACCAGAGGCGCGAGGAGGGGGTCCTGGTCACGACAAGAGAAGGCAGCGGGGCAACATCCTTGACAGACGGAGCTGATGTAGGATAACCATGGCGAGGCCAAAGGTGGGGTCTCGAGCAGGAGGTGCCCACACCTGGAGCAGAGGAGGTTGTCGACGTCATGCACGAGGCGAGGTTGAGGACGGTCGCAGGTTGAGGGTGCTGCAGGTAGGAGCGGCTGCAGATGGTGGTGAAGCCACACGGCTAGGCGGAAGCAGGGGCGGCGGAGCTCACGCATCGGGCGACGTCATTGGACGATGAAGAGGTTGCGGCCTCGTGATTTCCGCCGGCGAGCAGCAGGGTCGTCGGGCAGCACGCAGGACCAGGCGAGGACGCGAGGGAGAGGGGCGGTGCAAGGCGGCTGTGCTTGTTGGTGCTGGTCGCCGGAGCAAGCGGCGGCGAGGTGCGGCGTTGGGGCGCTCAAGATCGAGAGAGGAGGGCTGTGGGGATCGAGCAGAGGGGTGGATTGGGAGAGGGGTTAGCGAGGCCCCCCTCTCCGCGTGACGGCGCTCAGGAGGAAGATGGGATAGAGGGATGAGGTCGCGACTGGGCCTCGGGCCGGCTAGGTCAGGCCGCAGGTGGGCCTTAAGCGGGCTTCTGCTATGCACTGCTCCCCTCTCTCTTCGTAATCTCCTTACGGAAAAAATAGAGAGAGACCAAAAGAATCAAGAGAACAGGCCATGGAGAAGAATACAATGGTGGGATATTTTTGTATGGATTTATGGAATATTTCCAACCCAACAAAAGTGGTTCCAGCAAAATAGGCGAAGTTAAATCCAAAATTATTTAACTTGCACCAAAGGAGTTGAATGTAGTCTAGAATTTAGGAGTGTCGAAAAATGTTGAGAATTTAGATAGAGCCTCAATAAATGGAGAAACAATTATCGGCAAGGTTTGGAGGTGAAACTTGAAGCAGAAGAGGCATGGAACTATGGTTAATTCCAAATTAATAGAATATTTATTATAGCTCTCTAAATACCGAGAGGATATGTTATAAAGAGAAATCACTATGTGAATTCCCTCAATTTAAATAGATCAAATATCTATGCATTTTATTTAGTGGAGTTGGAAAAATTAATGGCATGATGACATGATGCCATGATGCAAAGATGAATGCAACAACCGAATAAATAACAAAGTTCACACGCAAAACATAGAAGGCATCTGGAGCACTGGTCTTGGGGCATTACACATCCCTAGGACCTCTCCTCTCTCTCTCACAAGGCCCATGTTGGCCCATTAGTTCCCCCGGGGGTTCCGATAACCCCCGGCACTCCGATATTTATCCGGTGACCCCGAAACTCATATGGTGTCCGAATAAAATCGTCCAATATATCAATATTTACATCTCGACCATTTTGAGACTCCTTGTCATGTCCATGATCACATCCGGGACTCCGAACTACCTTTGGCACATCAAATCACATAAACTCATAATATCGATCGTCATCGAATTTTAAGCGCGCGGACCCTACGGGTTCGAGAACTACTAGCAAATATGCCCGTGCGTTGCAACAGGAAAGAAAAACGCTTGTCCCTGGCATGATAAGCACATCGTTCGTGCTTCGCTATGGAGAAAACACCAATTGTCATGAATCAAGGTTGCCTCGGTTAAGGAATTGTGTCATGGGACATTGGTCGTCAATGGTAAAGACGGTGGATCGATTGACGGCAAGGTTCTCCAATATGATGGTTCAAGACAGAAGACGCATCGCGCTAGCGCGTGACCATATCGGCGGGATCAAGGCCACAATGGTAGGGCGATGCGTGCCACACATGTCTTCGATTGTGGCGTCTCGATTCCCACGACCTTTCCTCCACACTCTCCTTTTCAATCTTATCATCCTCATCGTCATCTTCCGGATCACGACCTCCAGTAGCCCCATCTCCCGCTCCTTCCGTTGGAGTTCTAGCCCTTGGCGCACCACATCTACAACCATGGTCTGTAGACATATATGGAGGAGGTTTCATGAACGTAAATGTGTATGTGCTACCATCGGTTGGAAGATCAATCAGCCACCATATAGGCACTTCATCGGCTGGAAGATCAATCGCCACCATATAGGCACTTTATCGGCTGGAAGATCAATCGGCCAGCATCCGCATCCATCGTCCAACGCCAATGTATATGCGGTTTTTTTTTCTACTGCAAGCAGATGCGCATATGTTTTTTTAGTTCGGGCTTATTTTTTTAAGCTTTAGTTGAGACTGATTGATTGCACGATACGTGCATGTTTAGATGTGTTTTTTCTAATTGCAAGAAGATGCGTACATATACATAAGTTCGCATTGATTAAACACCAAGCATTGTGTAGTCCAATGGATAGAGTTCTAAATTTGTTACTGTGAGTTCTTGGGTTCAAGTCCTCTTGGCGCAGCGCTCTTTTCGCGTCTGTATGATTTTTTGGCATAACGAATAGAGACGAACAGAAAAATGCCGGACGGACGAAAATCCTATTGGCTCCATTATAAACCAAAAAAATTGGAGAAACAATCCTCCCTTTAATATTAGGTAGAGATGTAGACATGACCGAGACTCACTTTTGGTCAATACCAATAGCGAATACTGGATGCTCATATTGGTTCCTACATATTCTACGAAGATCTTTATCGGTCAAACCGCATAACAACATACGTTGTTGTATCTCAATACCTAGTTCAATCTTGTTACCGGCAAGTCTCTTTACTTGTTCCGTAATGCATCATCCCGTAACTAACTCATTAGTCACATTGCTTGCAAGGCTTATAGTGATGTGCATTACCGAGAGGGCCCAGAGATACCTCTCCGACAATTGGAGTGACAAATCCTAATCTCGATCTATGAAAACTCAACAAACACCATCGGAGACACCTGTAGAGCATCTTTATAATCACCCATTTATGTTGTGATGTTTGATAGCACACTAAGTGTTCCTCCGGTATTCGGGAGTTGCATAATCTCATAGTCATAGGAACATGTATAAGTTATGGAG
Organism: Triticum dicoccoides; assembly: GCF_002162155.2. Classification (NCBI taxonomy): domain Eukaryota; kingdom Viridiplantae; phylum Streptophyta; class Magnoliopsida; order Poales; family Poaceae; genus Triticum; species Triticum dicoccoides. The sequence goes on along the minus strand of NC_041384.1, from coordinate 226,534,302 downwards.
AAAGCAATAGCAATAAACTAAACGATCATAGTGCTAAGCTAGCGGATGGGTCTAGTCCATCACATCATTCTCTAATGATGTGATCCCATTCATCAAATGACAACACATGTCCATGGCTAGGAAACTTAACCATCTTTGATTAACGAGCTAGTCAAGTAGAGGCATACAAGTGACACTCTGTTTGTCTATGTATTCACACATGTACTAAGTTTCCGGTTAATACAATTCTAGCATGAATAATAAACATTTATCATGATATACGGAAATATAAATAACAACTTTATTATTGCCTCTAGGGCATATTTCCTTCACATACATCTCCCTCCATTTTCCCATTCATACACCGTCCACGCTAGAACACCATCCCCACACCAGCCTCCCCCATTCGCCACCCCATCCATCGTCGCCGTCCTCCACCCCATCCATCGCCACTGCCCTCCACCGTGCCAGAGCGCCTACCAAGACCGTGTCGTCCACTGCTAGAGATGGACATTTCTCATCCATAGCAACGAACCAAGAGCCTTGCATCGCGTCCTCTTGCTTCATCGGCGCCGTCGTCCTCTTAGTCGGGGCCGCTCAGACGACCTTCTCATCCACCGCAACGGGACTTATCCCCCGATGCACCCGTCTACCATCACAGATCTGCTTCAATGCAACCGACAGCCATCGCACCCCCAATGCCTATATGGCGCCGCAAGAAAGGTGGTACTTCATATCTCCTCAACTTTTTGATCTCAACCAGAAAATAGATCGTAACTTGGTTAATGTAATTTCTTTTCAGTTCTTAGAATTTAGTTCCTAGTTCGAAGATAACAATGGATGCTAAATAGCATTTCTCCGGTTTGCAGCTTTAAACCTGCCATGGCACAATCATAATAGGGTTTAATTGATCATGCTTAGGGTTTAATTGATCATGTTGGTTCTGTGGTGGTTTCTTTAATAGAAATCGGAGGGAAACCCTCTTTTGCTCAAAAAAATTCTTAGGGTTTCCCCCTTTTATGATCACTATACGATCATCATATGTGCTTTGTGTCATAATAGCACTGCTCCACCCATCAAGCTAAACAAGCTTAGTTGTTCAAATACGGATGTGATATTATTAAAACAAAGTTGTTTAATTGGTCAACTAAATGTTCCTAATTTAGTTTCAGGAAATGCATGTTCGTCGCTCGGTTGTGTATCTCTACAGGGTACCCACGATGGGCTGCGGCCCACCCTGGGATTTTGGGTCGGCCCAGGCCCCGATTCCCCTCTGTTCTGCTGTGCTTCCGATCTCTATTCGCGCAGCAGGCTCAGGCGTGCAGCAGCCACTAAGCCAACCCGATTTATCTAGAGATACGTCCTCAACACTCAGCAGCCAGTCCTCATCACCCATTTTCTAATTGATTCATTACTCATTAGGCATGACTGTCATTAGGGTTTGTTGTGTACTGAGTGCTACCTACACTTAATGGTTCAGATGTATTTCAGTAATCTTTAGTACTTGTAAAGTTCACAGGGTTTCAAAATTCCGGCCCTAGGAACAGGCACCAGTCATTTTGGATTGTTGGCCGTAGTGACATTGACCCAGATTACTACTGCAAGCCAGTTTTGTTGACAAATTTACTTGTATTTCTTACTCATTCGATATGATATCCAATTATTCATGTCGATTAGTTGCAAACATTAAGTGCTAGACCAACTTCTTGATTCAGATTTTAGACGGTCTCTTACTACAGTTACAATTCTCCATACTTATCCTAGTAAGCTCACAAGTAAATGATTGATTCACTACATCTATGCTTGCCTTGTCATAATTGTTGTCAATATTCTTTTAGGGTGGACCACCCTATTTCAAAATACTGGAACTGCAGACATGAGTGAATAGTATTTCTCTGTGTGATCTCTTGCATCATGTGTGGGCAACGAACACTACATTGTATAGAAAGAAAGTGTCATTTCCACCTTTTACATAGACTATAGTCTTTTACATGGAATACAATCTGCCTACTTGCTTTGTGTCGTACTACCAACACTCCACCATTGAAGCTAAACATTATGCCACTCATAATTCCTTAGTTTATTTGTTCAAAAACGAATTTGATATGATTCTAATGTTCCTACTTCAGTTTTGAAATGTGTGTCTGCCTGTTATAGAGACATAAGAGGTTTGTATTTCTGTGTGTGGTCTGGTCAGCATGGTTGGGGGGTGAACTTTGCATATGTAGCGGTTTATAGGGAGACACTCTTCGAGTTGAATCCGCAATGCATTCCATAGATAATCTGACTATTTTTTATGTTTTCATGAAGCTTAGATTCTGAAAAACATTATAATGATTATGAGCTTGCACACATGAAAAGAATAAAGCAGAACAATGCCATGGCTGTCAAACTTGGCATTAAGGGACTGAAATCAAGTCTGGATGCAATGCAATGCAAACACTCTCCACCTACAGATTCATGCTCAGAATATGATCCTAATAGTGATTCTGAGTTAGAGGAAGACCTAAGTCAATGTAGCTCCCTAGTGGAGGAGTCAGAGGCAGATGCCCTATCTTATTCACCCATCAAGGTGCTTTCTCTAACTTTCCAAGGTTATATTGGTTGAACATATCTTGCAACTGATGCTTTGCATTACTTCTACTTTGTTGCAATGCCATTAGATTAGTTTACACATTGTGTCTATGAATAAGCCCTGCCTATCCATTTTTAGTACATATTCCATCTGTCATCATACCATATTTATCCATTCAAATGTTGTTCTTGTGTATCAGACGTTCAAAAGGAAGAGGGCGATTGCTGATCACGGAGGAGCACGAGCAAACTATTTGGAAATGGTAGTGACACCTAATAAATCAAATAGCCCATTAGGTGTAGTTGAAATATCACCTGACCCACAAAACACGGCCCCAACTCTAGGACACTCTAGCCCTACTACACTGGTCATCTCTGATGCCCCAACTCAGCAGACCCCAACTGCAATAAACAATACGATGATGTCGGTTGACATAGCATCAGCTCTACGACACAAAACCCCCATTCCAACAAAGTGTACACCAAATCCAGTTGCCAAATCCCTTTCCGAACCAGAGAGAGCCCCAATTGTAGCAAATAGGACCCCTGTTCCATTTCTTCCCAGTTTAGAAGACGAAGCATATATTGTTGTCAGGCACTTTGTGCACATCTTCCCTTCATGGAAAGATTATACCATAGACACAGAACAATTTCCAGTCTTCCTCTGCAACTTACGCATAAGTAATGTACTAATGTTATTCATGGTAATTACTGCATATGTTTCTGCTGACAGAAGACACAATATTCCATTATTTTGAGTAGGCGAGGACCAAACTGGATTGTCAAGATGAGCAAGGGTTGGTTGCGCTTTTCAAGCACTCATTGATGAATTATCATTCCTACCTGAGGCAAGCACACTTCGATGGAAAGCCTCTAAATGAAATTTCTGTAAAGTCTCCGGTGCTACATTTATCAGACAGTGACTGGAATAATCTTGTTACACATTGGTCGTCTGCAGCGTAAGGTAATGTCTATGATATCACATCACAATTTGAACTACATTTCTGCATTTGCCTTAACGTCTCACTTTGTACGAAAACTGTTAGCAGAAGAACATTCATTCTCAAGGGACCACAGAATCTCGTAACTATACTGCACACTACATTGCTCTTGTGAGTACCTCTTGCCCTGTATGACCATACTTACATTCACAGCTGGTTGATTATGTAGCATCACTTCACATGTTAGCCTCGTTATCGTCCATTTGGTGGACATTATAAGATCCATATGGACTCTTACATAAATTTAGAATCAACCCAATGCTTTTGAAGAGGTTTAGCTCTACAGTCCTCTTGTAAGGACTGAACATTGTCTACCATTGTACTTACATTAACAGCTACTCCCTCCGTCCCGTAATATAAGAACGTTTTGTATAGTACACCAGTGTTCAAAACACTCTTATATTATGGGAAGAGGGATCGGTTCATTGTGTAGCATTATGCATCTTTTCTCCCTGGCCCACCATTTACTAAAAAATATTAGATCTATATTTAATCTTACCAAAAAGTTGAATACACAGACAATGCCAGTGCAGAAGTGTAGCCCATTGCTCTTGTCAGTACATTTTGTCCTGTAACGCTTGTACTTCCAGGGATTGGTAGTTTATTATGTAGCATCAATCCGCATCTTATCTTCATTATCCTCTATCCTTTCCAGTATTATCATATCTATAATTACTCTCTACAAAATTTAGAGTACAAGCAATGCTTATGAAGAAGATTTTGTGCTGAAATTCTTGAGTTATCCTTCCCTTGACATGGAGAAGAGAATTATAAAGCTGGTGTTAACTGTTAACGTAAGTCAGTCCTTTTGAAGCCTTTATCCACAACTGCTATTTAATTTGCTCATACTCCCTATCGTTAACTGCTAGTTTGTTTGCTGTTTCTATCAAAATGCATGTTTGCAACAACCGTAAGTTCCAAGTTTTACTTGTAAAACCAAATTCCTTATTCATACCATGCACATTACTCAATACTCCCTATATGTATGCTTGTTTTTGTGGATATATAATCCAGTGTGTGGTGAAGCAGCCCATGTTTGCACCTTGTCATCTCCTGTTTTATCTTACTGATGTGGCTGATGATATGAACAACATGCCATGGACATTAACCAAAATGGATACAATGATTGTCTTTGCCCTTCATCTATGCTTGTTATGTTGACATGGTAATCCAGTAGTGTGGTGAAGCTCCTTGCATTATGAACAATGAAAAATTGTGCTATTGATAGTTTGAACTTACTCTTTATTGTCTAATTTGAAATTGGATGTAATTGACAGCACAACTATCATCTTTGTTTATACACGTGCAAAACCTGTCATCTCTCTGCTTGTTTCAGGGTGATGTGGCTGATGGCATGCACAAGTCTGTTGAAGGCTGTGAGACAAACCCGACATATATTGCAGCAGAGAAGGCAAAACATCTTGAAGATAGCAAGACAACCCCAAAGTCTTGTCTTGATGCAGTGCTCAAGTTACTTGATACTAGCATTCAGAGAAGCTCACAGAATTCGCTGTCTGAATCAGTTTGACTTCCTCAGTCCCAAGTTCTAGCAGAAAGGCATTCTTCAACTCAACTTCAACTTGAAGTCCTATCTCTAAGAAAGATTGCGAAGAACACCAATGAGAACCTCATTTCTAAACAGCTACACATGGATGCTATGACCGACATGCTAGGCCAGTCTCACAGCCTTGCTCAGCAGCTTGTGCAGTAGTTCCTGCGCAAGGCTAACCTTTCTTGAACTGTCTTGGAAGTGGTCTCGGTTCGGTGTTATTTTGATACGCTGCAATGGTGCCCAGTTTTTGTAATCCGCTTCTTCGTTGTGCTTTATGATCACTGGTGGCGAACTTCGATGCCCAGTGGATGTAATATACCATAAATCCTTTATTGTATAGTGTAGGTTTATTCTAAGTTACTATGCCGTAATTTCTTTATTGTATAGAGTAGGTTTTTTCTTAATTCCTACTAGTTACTGCCATCATTCGCTATGTGAAAAATCTGATGTAGTTGACTGGGCCGAAACATTCTTCTCTAATGGGCTGGCTTTTTAGCGGGCCAAAATTGGGCCAACTTGCAACTTTCTTGGGCCCAAAAGGACATTGGGGCCTTCACACTTTGCGCCAGGCCCACAACTTACTCCAGCCTATATTCGGCCCAAATTTTAGTTGGGCCTTTAGTCGACCTAGCACTTAGTTGGGCCCATGTAGCTTTGGGCCATTAACAGGATGAATATTCTACTGGCCTGTTATGGCCCAGAAGAAACCATGGGCCTTTAGCAGGCCGAAATGCATGTTGGGCTTCAATTTTCACTAGTCGTCGATGGGCCTTCAGCAGGATGAAATGTAGACCGGGCCTTTTTTGGCCCAGTTATATGATGGGCCATTACCAGGCCGAAACATATCTCGCGCCTTAGTTCACCCACTGATATCATGGGCCTTTAAGAGGCCGAAAGTTTAGTACAGGCATCAACGGACCGAATTATATGACAGGCCTTTAACAGGCCCAATGTCACGTTGGGCTGAACTATTGCCACCTTTATCACGGGCCGTTAGTGGGCCGCATGTCGCATCGGACCATATGTGGCCCATGGGCAGCATGGGCCATTCCCAGGCCGAAAGACACACCGGGCTGAAATGGGCCCATGTCTACATTGGGCCTCTAAGAGGCCGAAAGTCACTGGCCTGTAATTGGGCCCAAATATTCGGCGAACAATTAACGGGCCAGATCTGGCTTCGGGCCGTAAACTAGCCATGTTTAAAAAGGTTGTTATTGTGCTGGACCACTAGTACCTGAGTAAGTACTACGGGCCTTTGACTGGGCCGGCCTTTTTAACCTATATGGGCCTCTGTTGGGCCCTGCCACGTGTCGACGTATCATGGGCATGTTTCCTTCATTGGACGGACGACATCTGGCCCACCGAGGAGCAGACACGTGTTTCCTCCAGCCAATTATAATTTTACACGTGGAAAATCCCCATTGGTCCAGGCTGTTAATGGGTTATCGGATCCAAACCGGAACCCGGTAGCTTAACGACGTCCCGTTACGATGGATGCCACGTGTCGGTTACCCTTGACGAAAGCATTTCTATGACGCACCATTTATCGTCATGGAAGTGGACACTTCCGTCATGATAATTTTGGTAATGTCATGGAACACTTCTATGACAGCACAGCTATGACTATCTTGATTTTGTCATAAAATCGTCTTGGATGTACATGCATGACACAAAACGTGACCTACTATGACAAACACGTATCATCACGGAAGTGTATTTTTTGTAGTGCATGCATGCGTCGAAAAACGCATAATCCCCACACAGATCTGGTTCATGATGCGTCGCGTGCTCCCCCCCACCACCACTTTGACCCGGTGGGAGGGATTTGTGCGTACACATGCGCGCAAATTGTAGTTGCATGTACCAAACCATATAAGACGAACCAAAATTTAATACCCTCCTAACTATAAGTCATATTAACCTCTATCGCTGTGGGTCGAAGTGATTGACCAAGCGGGCACACAGAGATGGACGAAGCATCTTGCAGATAACCCCTGAGTGAGTGCTAGAGGACAACCGCCATCGCTTTCCTGTGGGCCAAACACATGTATGGAGATGTGTGGTTGTGATGTTTGAATACCTAATATATATGCAGAACTTTGATGTGGCACCTGCCTCGGAAACCTTTAAGTCATCCCCCACACACGAACCGAGGTTCATGACATGTAGTATATATATGTTGCCCCCTCCCCTCTTCGATGCGTAATATATACTCCTACGTACATATCGTAACACAACCCGAAAATAATCCTCCTTGTTCGTCAAATTACCTTTCTCGTTGTGTCATATATTAGATGGACGACGACCTCACGGACCCATGGAGGGAAGAGTCACAGGCGAATGAGTGACAACCATCATCTGCACCTGGCCCAATGTGTTGGTGATGTTTTTAATACCCAATATGCGCAACTTATTTGTGGCACCTGCCTCGGAAACCGAAAAGTCCCCACACGGAGCAAGATCGATTCATGACGTGTGTGTAGTATATATGTGCTTCCCTGGCCCCTCCTCCCCTCTTTGACGCATACTATATACTCCTACCGCAACACAACCCAAAAAAACCCTCCTTGCTAGGTCAAAGTGATGGAGGACAACCTCGCGGGACCATGGATGGAAGCATCGCATGCGAGTGAGTGTCCTATATGACACGTAGTGTTGCCCCTGGCCACCCTCTTCAACGCGTAATATATATATACACACACACACACATATATATAGGGCTGGACTATTCTGTTACCCGTAACAGAATAACATTCTGTTACTGTCCGGCCCTATATAGGCGCGACGGTGACCGAACAACGCGCCGCCCCCACCCTCCCGGTCGGTGATTCGCCTCCTCCCTCCCCCACCACGCGCCGCCCCC
>NC_041384.1:226501299-226526052 GCF_002162155.2 Triticum dicoccoides | reverse complement strand
CCTTCTTCCGTCGGAGGCATCGTCGCGGGCGAGCGAGCGACGGTGGCAACCGGAGCGAGGGAGCCTGCGGCGCCGTGACTGGCCGGTGACGGATCCACCGCCCCCATCCCCTTATTCGCCAGCAGGATCCTTGGCTGGGGCCGTGATCCACGCCTCCTATCTCCCTCCCTCACTGGGGCTCCTTTGTCGGGGCCATGATCCCCACCAGGAGCTGCCTTCCCAGACCTCATCGCCGGACATCCACCACAAGTAGCAGCGCCGTCGTCTCCCCAAGCTCCTTGCCTGCATCAATGGCGCCGCCTACCAAGAACATGCTAGTACGTCGCCCGCGAGAGGAGGAAGAAGAAGTCAGCTCCAAGAACATGCCACTGGAGGTAATGTTTGTGTTCAGTTCATCAGTTCATCAGTCCTGCAATGAAGAAGATTCGGTTTAAAAATTGCACACACTATGATCTGCATACATGTTACACTATCAGATTCATCAGTACTACATGTGTGCTGCATCAGTGACACATGTTCCTATGATGCAGGAGTAGATAGTACATTGCAAAAATGATTGCATTAGTTCATTACACCCCTGCCACTTGATTCACTGTTTGGATGTCGAGGTTACTATCAGTACCTCTAATATGCTAGCTTCAGTTCAAGCCAAAAAACATAGACTTATGCATCAGTCCAATTAGCTACTAGGCTTTATATAAGGTTCAGCTACCACTGCAAGTTTCTATGATGTAATTTCTACTAGTGCATGTCGTGTAGCTACGCCAGTTCGAACTAGTAAAAAAGAATGTTGTTGAAAAATATACACTTGTTACACAGTAAGTTCAATGATACATAAAATAGGAGTACTTCTAGTGTAGTTGCATAAGTTATAGAAGAAAAAAAGAGAAGACATGCATCAGTTATATATATATATGCATATCCATACATATCTGAAGTTCAATGTTCAGTATGCAAGCAGTGCACCAAATGTTTATGCATCAGTTATAGGAAAAAAGATAAAAAAAACTTTCCATAACAAATGAAGTTCAATGTTCAATTTGCAAGCAGTGCTAAAAATCAGTACATCAGTACTGAACATGTACGTTCGTTAGTTCGATTGAAAACTAAACCAGATACAAAATAGAGAACAAAGTTTAATAACGACCAGCGATCCAAGTCCAACTTGTACATTGCCTTCAGTGCATGACATGTTACCCATAGCATGTATACGAGAAAAATGCAGAAAAGATTAATCCCAAAACTGTTGATGTCATTGCAGAAACATGCAAGGCGGCACACGCACCGAGGGTTTGATGAGCCAAGCAGATATGGGGCAACGCCTGGTTGGGTAACACCAGAAATAGTACCTGGATACTCCAACAATACAGGCAGATTTCAACCTACACCAGAATCATCAGAAGCATGGACTGGTTCTTCTATGCAGCAAACACCGATATTTGGGAATACAAGCTTTGCCACTGCAGGGTTGCAACAAGGTCAACAATATCCCAAACAACGAATGTTTTCCTTCCCTAGCGCATGCAGAAAGGCAAGGACACACATGCTTCCACCAGTCGCTCCGTCTACATCAATCATCCGTGCTGCAAAAGCGGTTGTGACAGGAAGACCAGGCCAAAGAAACAGGAATTTTGGCCACTCTAGCATGATGCAAAGTACAAGATATGATCCATATAGACAGGAGCAACCTCACAACGAATCTGAGGGGATACGGCCGTACAATGAGAGACGGAGACCTTCGTCAACATTGCTCCCTCCAGGAGATGCGTTGCTGCATGTGCCAAGGGTGACACCACCCGCGCCCATACACTAGGGTGAACAGCAAACACCGGAGGCAGCACAGAGCTATACACATGTAAGTATCCACAATCAGAAAAAACATACAAGAACAGTCCATACCATGGTACTATGACCACCCCATCTAACATTTTCATAACTGTGTTTTTGTTTGCTCACTCTTGCGTGCAGCCACCTAACACTGAAGCTTACATTCTGCCAAGGCTAGAGATGTGCTTTGGAACTTTCCAAGAAGCAAGGGACTTCTACAACGTCTATGCAAAGCACGCAGGATTTGCTATCAAGGAAGGCTCCAAGGTTGAGACCAAAGTCTACCTTTATTGCACGTGCTATGGAGTCTATGAATCGAAGGTGTCAGAAGCAAATAGACAGCGGAACAAGATGATAGCCAGGACTAACTGCAGGGCTAAAATGAGGCCAAAGAGGGAAAAGGATGGAACACTTGTCGTAAAAGAGATAGTCTGGGAACACAACCACAGGCTACAGCTCACCCCCGAAATGCTTGTCTTCTTGCACTCCCACAAAAACTTTGACAAAACAATCTTGGAGTACATAAAGTACATACAGTTCAAAGGCATTAAACATGCGTAAATCATGAGCATACTAGGCGATGATGACCCCGGTAGCTACTTCCTCGAAATGAATGCCAAAGACCTGATTAACCTATAAGTACAAACTTGTTCTCCTCCCATAAACCGCCTCTGTCTTTTTTTCCTCTGTCAGTACAAACATATTACGCAACGCATGACCTGATGCTAGTTCAACATGCATTTTTGAATGACTATTCACTTTTAATATGCAGTAAAGCAAAGAATTCAAGGATGGATGATGTGGACGATGTCCTAAAGACTGTCAACTTCTTTAGGGAGATGAAAGCTATAAACATGGAATTCTTCTATGACATGCAACTCGATGAGTGCGAGAGAGTTAAGAACATATTTTGGGCGCACGCAAGCTGTCGAGGGGCCTATCAGGACTTTGGTGAATGTGTAACGTTTGAAACCACATATAAGACCAACAAGTACCATATGCCACTTGGGGTGTTTGTAGGTACTAACAACCACTTACAGACTACATTCTTTGGTTTCGCCCTGATAAGAGATGAGGATGCAGATTCATTCAGATGACTGTTCAAGACATTTTTAAGGTGCATGAGATGGAAGGCTCCTACATGCATCCTCACAGGTACGACCGCCAAAATCACCCCCCATCAAAAAAGAAAAATAACACAGTAAAAATGTTGTGTCAGTTCTATTTTGTATATATGCACTACCATCTGCTGACCACTCCACGTCTGTTTTCTCATTACAAGACCAGTGCCCGGCAATGGCTTTGGCGATCCCAGATGCTTTCAAGAACACAGTACACAAGCTGTGCCACTGGCATATTATGAAGAAGTATAGGGAACACCTCGCATACCTACACAACCTGCATGAAGACTTTAAGGATGAATTCACATCAATCCTGAACTGGCCCCTCATGCCAACTGAGTTTGAGGCTGCCTGGAAAAGACTCATGGATAAGTACAACCTCCATGATGATGCCATGATGGTGGGCTTCTGGAACGATCGTGAGAGATGGATATCAGCATACTTCAAAGAAATTTTCTGCGCCAAAATGACATCCACACAACAAAGTGAGAGAATGAACTATGTGCTCAAGAAGAACTTCGTAAGTGAGAGACAAAACCTCCACCGGTTTGTCACCCAGGTAAACTCCTGCTTCAAAACAAGGAGGCAGATAGAGTACCAGGAGACAATGGGTAACCGAGTATAGCTCTATCACTTGTCGTAAGACAAAAATAACATGCTTACTAAAGTAAACTTTATTAGTTAGACAATTTTTTGCTGCGAGAAAACTAATAATTTGGTCATCATTCTTGCATGGGCAGAAGGAACAAAACACGCTGACCTTCTATGGGTTTGACACCCAGATGGCAAAGCTTTGCTCACGAGCTGTGTACAGCAAGATCAGAAAAGGCTAAAAACTGAGCACACTCTTCACGATGACAGAGATGAAAGAGCCCACAAAGTTCCTCGTGCGCACAACAACCCGCAAAAACTGTCTGCGTGGGATCAACACACGTTCCAGGTGGTTGCAGACCCCGTGGGAGAAACATATGAGTGCGAGTGCAGACTATGGGACCACACAGGTGAGGACTAAAAAAGATGTTACATAATCTACTACTTTTTTTGCAAAGTTTTTGTTCGAATGGAATGACAAAAAACACGCACCTCTTCAAAAAAATGCAGGTATTTTCTACGTGCATGTCCTGTGCATGATGCAGACAATTAAGACTGCCAGCGTTCTAGAGAAATACATCCTCAGGAGATACACCAAACGCCCAAACATCCAGCCAACATTCAGCGGAAATGACGTGAGGACAGTAGCGTCAAACAAGGCATCCCAATACTGCATTGAAAGCTCACTGCTGACGCTGAACATGAGGGTTCATAGAAAAGCTTGAGAAGCCAAGAGCAAATGTCGAGGTCACCTGTCGTCATGGACAAACTTGAACAAGAACTTGACGGCATGCATTCTGCTAATAACGGAGGTGTCACGGATAATGAAGGCACTGAGCAGGATATTCCTACAATGTTATCCGAGATGAACCATCTGGGAGCTATTGACCCATTCGACAACAAGGAAGAGGAGCAACAACAACCAGAGCTTGTTCATGTGCACACTCAAGAGCACCAACATGCTCACATGCAAAATCATGAGCTTGATGGTGCTGTAAGCGAACGACATGACAACAGGACATCCTACCACTAGCAGCAGGAAAGGGTGATTAAACTACCCATATTCTCAAACACAAAGGGGAGGGAGAGTAAGACGCAAGCAGCGAAAGCAGTGAAAGAAGTAGCCAAAAAGCCGCCACGCCCCATCAGGCGCGTGGAATTTGGCCCGGACTGCAAACCTCTCAGGATAAGGGCATGCGGATTCTGCAATGTCATGAGCAACCATAATTACCGCACATGCCCACTCCGCACAGATGCCACTGTCAACAAGCAAACGCTGCACAGGCAGACTGGAGCTGCCCAGGTTTCTACCAATGGAGACCACACGTAATAGCTACACTTGCCGCAAGTGTGGGGGAACTGATGGACATAATGCCCGCACGTGCAAAGTGGGCAAGGAAGTCAGTGGCGCTGAACAGAAATAGGGCAAGGTACAGAGTTCCAAAAAATCAAAAGAAGAGGATGAAGAAGAAGAGTTTGATGAGAATGACGACCAATTAGAAGAAGACAATGAAGATGACAGTGTTGGGGACGAGGAACTGAAACTGACGATGAAGCTGCCAAGGCTCAACCAGGAAAGGGCGCCGGCAAGGGACAACATTCGAGGCCAGTTAGGAGGAGCTCAAGACTGAAGAATTCATAGTGGTTATGCTGCTGCGTCAACTGGAAAAATAAGCTTGTACTCTCAGTTGCCTCGGTACACAATGAGGAAACATATCAGAAACACTGTCGTTACCAAAACTTATTTAGCTTTGTCATTGATTTCTCGATCAGTACTATAGTTAAGATATAATTTGTGATTTGTGCCCACTGGACAAGTGACATTATTATGTAAACCATTTGATAATCCTTTTGAATGCAGTCACAGATACATTTCAAAAAACTTATCTGGATTATATGTAACGCCAACACTACTGTCGACGAGTAACTCAGCAAAAATATGTTAAGGAAAATTTAAACTCTTATAGTACATCAGTACTGAAAATTCTCACTCGTCAGTATGAAAGGCATAGTAACCAAACACACCCATGAACACCTCAAAAACATCGTTTGAAAAAAATAAGCTATGTCAAAACAAGCTATGTCTGCTTCTGCCGGTCCTAGTTCAGAAAGACCATCAGTACATAAAAATAATTTCCTCAAGCAAAATGCAAATATAATACACCTGTACTAATGAAAATCTAATTTATCTGTAAAAAATACTTTTAAAGATTATCTTGATATAAACAAATCCTTAAAAAAATTGTTTAAAAAATATTAGCATGACACACATAGTCTGACTGGTATTTGGTAAGTTCAATTACACTTGAATCACCAGTCCAAGTACCCACAATAGAGGAGTACAAAACCTCCATCATCACCACCCCTGAGACGTGCAAGTGGGATAGGCAGCTGATAAGTACAGCTTCACAAGACTACTCAGTGCGTCAGTAAAAACCCTTTGTCTTGGACGGTTAGTTCTTCTAGGCCACCACCCACGCCACCCACTGGGCGGTTGCCACAAGGGACTGCAAACAGGGACCCCCACGACCACTACACCCACACCCCGACAAACCGCCTCCCACACACACCCCGTCGATGCACTGCAAAATACCCCATTCTCTACCATATTTGCTTCATTCCCAGAAACCACCATTGCCCCTTCCATCTCCACTGCAAACAAACCACAAACTTCTTTCTCCCAATCCCACAGTCGTCGGAGGAGGGCGATGGCGGAGGAACCGTCCGCCAAGCGTCATCATGGCGAGACGTCGGACAAGACCAGCAACCTTGTCGACATTCACGTCCCCGGCGAGAAGCGCGAGTACACCACAACACTCACAGGGGTTGAGGTCCACGGCAAGGAGACGCTACAGATCGTCTACACCAGCGAACCGGACAAGGTCGACGAGATGATCTCCAGGCTCTGGAGGAAGGCTGGCGGCAAGCTTCGTAAGATCGTCGGCGTTGGTGTGCACTACACCAGCGATAATGAACCTCCCCAGATGGCATTAGTCCTGTAGTTGTGCATCGATGAGCTCTGCTTAGTGTACCACATCACAGGGGCCACAAAATGGTGACCCACCCTACTCATTTGCCCTGTTTGGTTCATCTGTTTTATTAGTACTGTATCCTGAAAATTTCATCAGACTTGTTTCCCAACTAGATGTACTAGTGTGGTTTGTGAAAAGTGGATGCACTACTGCATTTTCTCAAGTAGATACACTATAAATGTATTTTTGAACCTGATGCACTGGATTACTATTTGGAAAATCTTGCGGAAGATTAATTTCTAAAGTTGATCGACTAGTGTAGTATCTGAACTTGATCCAATAGTGTAGTTTATGTACTCGATGTATCAAAAAGATGTTTCTGAACTTGATGTAGTGAAGTATTTTCTGAAATTTTTTCTAATGTTATTTTCATAAGCAAAAAAACTAAGGACTTGGTGAAGCACTGGTTATGTGTTATCCTATTCAACAAAAGAAAACTAAACTAGTACTAAAGAAGCACGTACAACATTGACTGAAACTATGTATAATCCAAAAAGAAAAATAACATGATGTACTTGAATTTAATTTCAGAACTTTGTTTACTAGTTTCTGAAGTACATTCATCCATTAGTTATGCTATATAAGCATCTACTTCATGGATTCATCGCTTGTAAAACAAAATGAAAATGAATAATTCAAACATCAAAGTAATGCTAATTTTCAAAATGTCTCTCCCCTTGCAGCCCCAAGCGCCTGAACGAGATGCTGCAGCATGAGAGGTTGTTCACATTTGCCGGTTTCAGCATTGAAAGCGACAAAGAGAAGCTGAAGATGTCTGGTTTGGAGATCAACCCCAACAAGTTCATCGACATTCAGCGCCTCTGGAGAGTTCCATACACCGGAAAAGAGTACGACTCCTTGACTGATGTTGAAGCCAGCGTTATCCACCCATTCTACAAAGGCATGAAGAAGAACATCGACACGCAGGAAGACCACAAACTGTGGGGGATCAGCCTGCTGCCGAACAACCTCATCGAATACACATGACTAGATGCGTACGTCGCGTACAAGTCATGGAACATGATAGACTACATCACAGATGGTTGGGAATTTGCAAAAGAGCGGGAGGGTGACAACTACTACAACAGGCCCTTTCACCCCTTTTAGGGATGAAGATACATCAGAGCCCGCCTTCATTTTCCTTCAGCTTGTGCTTGCCTTTTATATTGTTGTTTCAAATTAGTAGTTTGCTCTCGTTGGGTTGAAGCAGTATGATTATGTCATGCTTGTCATGGTTGAACAAGTTTATTTATGCCATCAAGTACAATGTTTTGCTTATCTCGTTATATAAGTTTGGTAGCTTCGTATGTTGTTAATCCATCATTTCAAATTCAAAGTAGCTTCTAAATGGAACTTTGTGGCTGCTCTAAAGTACTAGTTATGAAGCAACTAATCACACAACATTGTTCCATGTGTAGTACTTCATGTAGTGTTCTCATTCATGTGTAGTACTTCATGTAGTATTGTATAGAAAACATAAAATTGAAAATAATCAGCAAAATTTGAGTTGCTTGACAACGCTTCAAGAAATTCTTAGTACTTCATGTAGTGTTCTCATTCATATGTAGCTGCTAGAAAATTAACAAGTACTACAAACAGAAAAAGTTAAGAAGCATTAGCTCACACTTATGTTCATCACTTGCAGATTAAGAATGACAGTACTAGTATAGTTGATAGGATAATACATAATTACTACAATAAAAAGTACAAAGAAGCATCAATCCTTAACACCCCCAAAAAAATGTCAGACTAAGAACATAAGTGCTACTATGAATGGACTATCAGTACAACTTAGTCTACACGCAAGTACCATAGTACCAAAAATGACACCAGAAGACCCTTGAGAACAATCGCAAAAACAAACACAAAAAAGAAGGAAAAAAACTCAAATGAAAAAGATTACACTTACACAAAACTCACAAGAACTAGAACAAAAAGAATTAGTCCAAGTTACTAGTGGAGTCAATTACTAGATTTAAACAAACAAAAAAAGAAAAATTGACTGCCCAAGGACTGACGCAGGCCCTGACGATGCTAGATACTTGAACTCGAGCCCGTGGGCGAATCCCTAGTAATCCGCACAACGCAAGGCCTGCCGTCAAGGGCCCATAGGTCATGAGAGAGAGCGAGCGCCGTGTATAAGCGCTCAGGTAAGTATTCAGAGGAGTTCGACTGGTGAGCCTTGGCTGCGCTTATAAACAGGTCTAGAGCCCCCTCGACTAGCGAGGTGGGACTAAACCCAGAGTGCACGCGCACGTTGCACTGCACAGCCCTGCGGGCCATTTGGGCCGGAAAATGGCCCAATAGCCTCCATCGTCTACAAACACCCCACCAATAAGCCCAGTTAAACAAACTAGAGAGTGGGGCAAAGAAATATAAAGTACAAGAAAAACGTTCGAAACTGAAAATATATAAATTCAAATACTACTTTGCAGGCAACGACCTTAAATACGAAAAATATAAATAAAAATAATTTTAGCTCTGCACCACGGATGATAAAAAAAGGAAAAAATATGATACAAAAACAATGGACCTCTAAAAATAAGAGAACTTAATAGCCTATTTGTTAAATATACATAATTTAAAGAACCGAATGAAATATTACTTTTAAGTTCAATTACTAAAAATGCAACAAGTTCAAATAGTCGATGTTTGTCAATTATGCTAAATTTCTTATTTATATAAAATTTGACAAGTTCAACTACTAAAATGCAACAACTTCAAATAGACAATGTTTGCGAATTATGCGAAATTTCTTATTTATATAAAATATGACAAGTTCAACTACTAAAATGCAACAAGTTCAAATAGATTTTCTTTGTCAATTATGCTAAATTTCTTATTTATATAAAATCTATCCACACCTCACCGAACGATTTGGTCGTAAAAAATCTCAATTCCCCCCTGCTATCCCCAAAAAAACTCAGTTCAAACATACATATGACATCATTACTAAAAAGCAGGATCAGTCAGGCCACTCACACCAATGTGACACCAAATTTCAAAATCATACGCTGTATGAAATTACAATTATGTTCACACAACACTAAACCATAAGTGCACTAAAATGAGAATGCAAAAACTATAAAGGCCTTACTTAGGTTGGTACAGATGAAAATAAAATAAGCACCAGTTTTGAGCAACAACTCCCAGGGCACTGAAAAATGTTTTGAGATAAACTAGTGTATAAGACTTTAGTGGAAAAACAATACTTAACATCCACACGGAAAAACATCACAAAGCATACATCACCTAAACAGTGCAAAATGCCATCATCACCACCCAGGAGACGTGCAAGTGGGATAAGAAGATTATAAGTACAGCTTGACAAGACTACTCAGTGCGACACCAAATTAACCCTTGGCTTGAACGGTTAGTTCTTCCAGGACACCACCCGCGCCACCCACTGGGCGTTTGCGACAAGGGATTGCAGACGGGGACCCCCATGACCACTACACCCACGCCCCCGATGAACCGCCTCCCACACATCCCCATCGACGCACTACAAAATACCCCATTGTCTTCCATCTCTGCCTCATTCACAGAACCACCGTTGCCGCTTCCATCTCCACTGCACACAAACCACAAACTTCTCTCTCCAAAGCCCACAGTCGCCGAAGGAAGGTGATGTCGGAGGAACCGTCCGCCAAGCGACATCATGGCGAGACGTCGGACAAGAGCAGCAACCTCGTCGACGTTCACGTCCCCAGAGAGAAGCGCGAGTACACGAGAACCCTCACAGGGGTTGAGATCCACGACAAGGAGACGCTGGTGATCGTCTGCACCAGCGAACCAGACAGGCCGACGAGATGATGAGCATGCTCAGGATGAAGGGCGGCGGCTTGTATCTGAGCTTCATAGGAGTTGATGTGGAATACACAAGCGAAGATGAACCTCCACAGATGGCAGCAGTCTTGCAGTTGTGCGTCGAGGAATTCTGCTTGGTGTACCACATCGCAACGACCACAAAATGGTAACCCATGCTACTATTCATTCATCTGTTGTACTAGTACTACTCCCTAAAAACTTCATTAAACTTGTTTCCCAACTAGATGAACTACTATAGTTTGTGAAGTGGATGCACGAGTACATGTTTCTCAAGTTACGTGCATTTCTGAAACTATGAAGTGGATTGTTTCACCATATTAGCATCTGAAATTGATGCACTGGATTAGCATCTGAAAAATGTTTATACAATTCTGAAATTGATGTACTAGCATAGATTCTGATCTTGATGCACTAGTATAGTTTATAGAATTGATGTATTAAAAGATGTTTGGTGAAGTGGTATAGGTCCATATCTTGATGCACATGTTGGTCAAATTAATTTCTGAAGTTGATATAGAATTGATGCAGAAAAAAGTATCAAGCACTGGTATAGGTATTTTATTCAACAAAAAAGAAAACTAAACTTGAATCAAGCAGTACATATATCATTGACTCTGGTAAAATGATTCTTCAATTTGGTGAAGCATTTGGTGAAGCACTAAAGATAGCAAAAAAGAAAAGTAACATGGTGTAGTTGAATTTAATTTCAAGACTTTGTGTACTAGTTTCTGAACTACATTCATCCATGACTTATACTATATAAGCATCTACCTCATGGATTTTCACTTCTAAAACCAAGAAGCAGAAGAATTAAATCTTCAAAAAAGAACACCAACCTTCAATATGTGTCTCCCCCCTTGCAGGCTCAAGTGCCTCAAACAGTTCCTGCAGGAGGAGAAATTGTACACATTTGTCAGTTTCAGCATTGGAGGTGACAAGCGGATGCTGGACAAATCTGGTTTGGAGATCAACCCCAACAACTTCATCGACATGCAGCGCAAGTGGAAAGATCCAACTACCAACAAAAACTACGACTCCTTGGCCGATGTTGCAGGCGGCATCATCCACCCATTCTACAAAGGCATGATGAAGAAGATCGAGAAGAAGGAAGACCACAAACTGTGGGGGACCAGTCCGCTGCCAGACAAGCTCATCGAGTACGCAGGAATAGATGCGTACGCCACGTACAAGTCATGGAAGACAATCGACAACATCGTGACAGGTTGGGATAATTCAAAAGAGCAGGAGGCTGACTCCTACTACCACTGCAACTTCGCGGGATGAAGATGCATTAAAGTCTGCCTTCGTGTTGCTCGTGCTTCTGCTTGTCCTTAATCTTGTTGTTTCAGATTTGTAGTTTGCTTTTGTTATGTTGAACCAGCTACGTTACGTTATGTGTGTCAGCGTTTGAACAAGTTTGCCTATGTCATTCAACAAGTATGCTAGCTTCCTATTTTGTTGATCCATCATTTCAAGTTGAACTAGGTTGAAGTTGAAACTTGATGGCTGCCATGCAACACTAGTAATGGAGCAACAAAATCGCACATGGATATTTCACAAAAAAACAGTGGCAGACTAACTAAGGACAACAACAAATAGTAGCCTTGGACGCTCAGTACATCTTAGACATGTATGGTAGTACTATCACACTAAAAATCAGTTTTTAGTTTCAGAAGAACACTAAAAAAGACTAAGTTTCAGCCGAGGACAACATTCAGTACATACAACATCGTGCTAATAGTAGTTAGAAATTTACTAAGTACTGCAACAGGAAAAGCAAAGAACCATCAGTACGTATTTCCTAGTCACTAGCATGCTAGGACTGAGAGTTCTGGTACACTTGAACACACGGTACATCCATTCTACAAAAATATAGAAAGGAACGGGAAGTTTCAGTTAGCATTCCATAAAACAGTGACACACTAAGAATAACAGTAATAGTACAACTGAAATCTCAGTACAACTTAGTCTATACGGCAAGTACTATGATCATACCAAACATTGCCTTGAGAAGAACCACAACCTAGAAAAAAGAAGGCCAAAACTAAATCAAAATGATATCAGTTCTACCAAGGAGAAAAATCACAAGAAATAAAACATAAGCATCAGCCCACATTGACCAGTGAGGCACTAGTTTCAAACAACAAAAAATAAAATGATAAAAGTACTAGCACAATTGAAATCTCAGTACAAATTAGTTTATTCGCTAAGTGCTATGATGATACCAATTAATGCCTTGAGAAAGAAGGCCAAGACTCGACCAAGTAGATTATAGTTCAACCAAGGACAAAAATTAACAAAAAAACAGAAGCATCAGCCCACAATGACTAGTGAACTAATTATGAACTTAATACGGCTATCCGTTAATTGTAGCTAATTTAAACCAGTGCTTTAACTTTTAATATGAAGTTCAACTACTAAAATTCAAGAAGTCCAAACCAAAATTTGGCTCTCAAAATTTTGCTAAATTTCTTATACTTAAATAAAATCTGGCTACAGATCACGTAGCAACTTGGTCGTAAATAATTTCAATACCAAAAAAACATCAATTCTAATACATTATATGAAATCAGTTCTACATAACAAAAGAAGCGTCACTCCACTCACGCTAGATCCACAAGTGCTAACGTGACACCAAATTTTAAAAGCCTTAGACTAAATGACATTACAATTCAGTACTAACAGAACTATACTATAAGTACAAGAAAAGAGGGTACATAAACTATAAAGGTCCAACCTAGGTTGGCACAGATGAAAATAAAATAAATCTCACTTTTCTAGCAACAACTCGTAATGAACTTGGAAAAAAGGTGTTTTCAGTTCAACTAGTTTACAAGACTTCAGTACAAAAAATAGAGCTTAACCAAAATGAATTCCCAATGAAACATACACAAGTGAAAACAGCTATTCAACCACACTATCATCATGGAAAAAAGATTGTTCAACATTGTGCCACACTTAAACACAACACAAAATATACCCGTTATTACATAGTACTTGACAAGACATCCAAACACTACAAACAAAGCCTACAATGCTTTCAGGAGATATACCACACAACAATCCATTTCACTATGCAAATGATGACCATTTCTTCTATGCACCAGGAGCCAAAGCCTGAACCTCCTTGGGGAGCTTCGTCACCAGAAGCTGGTTATTCCGGTTGAACACAACTCTATATAAATCCTCAACGTTCCAATCAACAATACGAGGCTGCAAAAAAATAAAACAAATTATCAAAAATCATGACACATAAAAAGAAGAATACACAATCAGCCAAACACAGAAAAGTGAAAAGCTCGACTAGAACCCACATCATTATCTTGAATGTTCTCAATGATCTTTTCACCATCATATCATCCCGCATACTTTAGAGTATAATGGACACATTCATTCGGGCCTTGAAGTGGAACCTTGACAATTGTTGTTTTTTTGCAAAAACCTCCCATTTGTGCTGCTTGCTTGCATTGTACTGAGCATCACCATACACAACCTTCATTACGTGGACCAATCTGGAGATCTGTAAAAAAGAAAAGAAACCACACATTTTCAGGTCTCAGAAAAGCAGGAACAAAGATGCAGAAAAATTAATCAAGTATAGATAATAAATGTCACTCACAATCTTCTCGCAGTCTTTATGATAGGTGTTCTTTGAAGGACGATGGTTCTTTGGATAAGGTAAAGAGTCAAGGATGTCAACGCTACTTCGGTACCGATTCATGACATAGAAGGAAAAGTGGTTCACTTTCTTATCCTTTGGTAAAATCACAGGCTTGAATAGAGGCATCATGATCTAAAAATAGATGACCAAAAAAGAGATATTAAATATTATAAATAAAAACCAGCATGACAACAAACAAATAAAACCAAAAATCAGCTAGTAGATCTCACAAGGTCGGCATTGAGCAAGTCTTCATTATCTTTAACATAGCTCCTGAAATCTCTCGCTGCACTCTCCACATTAAACTTTTTATTTTCATCACCGTAAAACGTACAGTCAAGCACAACCTGCAAAAAGCCAAAAAAGAAATAGATAGGGGAAAAGGATCAACAAGCAAAGTATTATTAAAACTCATAAAATAATAGGCAGTCTTGTTTAACAGAAACAAAGGATCTAATTGATTACCGCGATGAAATATGGACTCAGCAATACCCTTTTTCCAGACGCAAAATCAGCATTTCTCTCGGGATCTTTCATCCAATCATCAATGAGGAAGTCCATTACATCACCCTCCATCATTTGCCCAGGTGCAAAAACTTTCCAGATGTGTTTCCAAGTGAAGCTAGTTACGTTATCACCATGCTGAGGTATCATTGAGAATGTATTCCTGCAGCACACACAAGAACAAAAAGCAAGGGAAGCAAGATAAGGCATTCATAGCAGTTCAAGTTGTATAAAAAGGAACAGTTCAGGTCATATTTATCTGGCAGTTACAAACAATAGAAGAAAAGAAGAGGAAACATAATGAGAGATACTCAGTCAGAACACTTCCCACATGCTTCATCACTAAGCAACAGATTATACAACTTGCAAGCCTTGTCCAGATGAGGGAAGTTATGACACTGAAGCTGCTGCATAGCGGAGCAAAACTTTATAGGAGCCCGAGGCGCACGCTACATACTTACAACATTGCCAGAATCCAAAGCAGGATCCTTCCTAGCACCACCAGCTCTACGAGCTACTATTCCAGCAAGGGGAGATAAACCCTTGGCAGCAGCGCTCCTTGTGACTCTTCCCATGCCAACAATCTTGTCAAAGGCATCGTCATCGCTATCATCAATTCCACAATGGGATTCTTGGGTGTAGTGGGGCTCTCTGCACAAGCAGCCGTAGAACCTTTCAGAGCTCCCAACTGCCCCTTCATAACACTAGATCTTGTCTTTTCGGGACAACGCCCCTGGCTAAGATCAATAGCTACACGCTCGAGCTTCGAGAACTGGTTGCGAAATATCCTGTAGTCATGCTCACCAAGATCCAGCCACTCACTTGCAAAAAAAGACCGCATAAAGGGTAAGTTCAAATACATATTTCATGATAGTACTAATCAAGAAGTACAAGCTGCAAAGAATTACAAAAGGCCATGCATACGTACAGGGTTCGATGCCAAACAAACCCCGGAAGTCAACATCAAACACATCGCTAGTTGCGCAGGTATACAACAAAGTCTTCCGAATGTCAAGAATGTCTTCATGGCTATAATAAAACATTTCAATCACACCATCCTCCCGGCAATGATAGCTCTTGCAGTTTTGTAGCATAAAGTATCCACAATCATGCCTGTTAACAAAAGAAAAAACAAAAGGGTACATCAGAAATCCGAAAATACAGGAACACCATCCTTCCAGCAACAAAAACAACTAACAAAAATCATTAAAAGCGGATACTCACGTGTTTTTCTGCCGCGTTACCTTCACAAACTCGCAAGAGAAACCATCAATATGCGCCGGCGAGAACGGTTTGGCCCTGTCTACGCTGCACTCCCTCCAAAGCTTCTTTATGTTATCTGTCATAGTCCTTAAGAATCTAACTGCATCACTCCAGGTTCCATCACAGAGTGAATTCAAGACACTCGAAATGACGGAACCTCAAATTCAGAACAATCAAGCACCAATGCCCAGATTCTACACTAGGCTTCATGCTAGCCGCAAATGACGGCGGATCAAAAGTAGGGAAAAGAAGCTGACGAAAAAACACAAAGGAAAAATGAATTTAACAAATCATAAATGAAACAAAAAATTCAGCCTCCAAACAATAAAATAAAAGAAGGAAATTGAAATTCAGAAGTACAAGCAAAAATCAGATAATCATAAGTTCTAATTGAGTAAGTAACCGACTACAAAAAATAAATGTTACCCAAGTTTATATCCACCACCCAAACTTGCAACAAACATATCAGTTCAATTTCCTTGCGACAATAAGTGCAGCTTTAAAAAAAAGAAGCACTCATCATTCATAAGTACAAGGGTAAAAGCAGGCTACTCAAGTTCATTCCCCACCTCCCAAACGTGCAAGAAAACATGACAGTCCTAGTTCATGAGTACAAAAATTTCAAGTTCACCTACTTGGTAAAAACCATCAACCCCTGATCTCGTGAACCAATTTAGCACATTGGAATCAATATTTCCATCACGGATCTTGGTATGTTGTACAAAAATAACAACAACAGTTAGAAAATTGCAAAAATAACTTATCATCCTATCTACAAAGCAAAATACTGACCGTCACCCATCTGGGAACTATCAACTTGTCAGTGTCTCGGTACTTCTGACGTAGAGAATATAAAACAACGTCAGCACTGTCTGAGTTGAGCATGCCAGTCGGGACAAATGCTTTAGCAATAGAACCAACACTGGCATCACATTCTTTATTTTGAAACATCGGCTTGTCACTAAGAAAACACAAAAGATTACATGAATTAAGACTACTTCAATAACAACAATAGTCATATGAGAGAAAGAATAAGAGACAAAAATGATACGGGCAAAATCACAAACTAACCGTTTCTGACGGTTTGTGTGCAACCTCGTAACAACGAAATAAAACAAATCAACCTTAACAACATTAGCACCTTCTGCTTGCAAAAAAAGAAGAAAAAAAATAAGTTCAAGCACTACAAGTGAACATGTCCAAAATGCCATAAATGAGAAGTACGCCTCATTTACAAGTCCTTACCTGCACTATCAGCGTTTGATGACGGGAGTTCCTGTGATGACACCAATATGCCTCCAGTTTCAGGGTTTGACGATGGGAGATCTTGTGAGGACACCAATATCATTGCGCTTTCAGGGTCTGAAGACAGAAAATCCTGGGACGACACGAGCGCCTCCTACGTCAAGGGGCCAGAAGAAATCGACAGAAGTAAATCATCATCCTCGGATGGCACCTCCTCCACGCTAGAGGCATCTTCCAATGCATCACCGTAATCAAGACCTCCAGGCGGGAAATTCTCTGGCAGCAAATCTTCACAATCAGAAACATTTTCATTCCCAGCAATACCAACACCAGACGATTTGTCATCAAGTATGCTCGCAGCACCAACATCCTCGTCAGCAACTTTGGTACCAACATCACACCCACTACTCAATGGAACACCACAAGCATCATCTCCACCACTAACGACTGCCTCATGCTCAACATCATTCATCTGAAGAAATAAAAATTCAGAAAAACTGAATAATATGGGCAAAACTAACAATAAAAAATAAGTTAGCTAGAGGTGCACAAAAAAACAAACCTGAGCAGCATTCACAGCAACATCATCGATCTTGTTGCTGCTAACATTCAAAGGAACATCACCAATAGTCAAACAAGGCTCGTCGCCAACAATAGGACCCTGATTCATATGTAATGAAGCAAAGAACAAATGCTATTATTAGCAACAATAAACACAAGGAATTAAACCACACTAACAAAAAGGTAGGTATCACCTGCAAACTCTTGACGGTGTGGGATAGAAAAATGAACAAGCAAGGCACATTAGTGCGCATGAAAATTCAAGAAATATGTATAAACACAATAAAAATAAAAATAACCTTGCACTTATTAGTAGATGGATCATTAACTCCACGGTCAACAACAACCTCAACATTATGACTGGTCTCCTACATGAAAAGAAAAATTAATAAAAAGATGAAGGTGAGGAAGTTCAACTACAATACTGACAGCAGAACAACATAGTAAAAATTGCAAACACAGAGGACTGACTCACATCAACAACAGGGCGCTCCAAACCAACATCATTCATATGGTGATCAGAAACATTAGCCTCAGTACCATCATCAGCCCTGCTGTCGGTGGCAGCAGTCTCATGCTGCTCAATCTGCATGAAAGAAAAATTAATAAACAGATGAAGATGAGGAAGTTCAACTACAATACCGACAGCAGAACAACATAGTAAAAATTGCAAACATCAAGGACTGACTCACATCAACAACAGGGCGCTCCAAGCCAACATCATTCGTATCGTGATCAGAAACATTAGCGTAAGTACCATCACCAGCCCTGTTGTCGGTGGCAGCAGCCTCATCCTGCTCAATCTGCCTAATAACAACATTTGCACTTTCTTCATATGGCTTGCAGCGAGAGTCTTGCATAGTTTTGAGACGCTTCATGTTGTTCAACAGACAAACTGAGTGATACGTCTCCAACGTATCTATAATTTTTTATTGTTCCATGCTATTATATTATCAACATTGTATGTTTTATATGCATTTATATGCTATTTTATACGATTTATGGGACTAACCTATTAACCTAGAGCCCAGTGCCAGTTTCTGTTATTCCTTGTTTTTGAGTATCGCAGAAAAGGAAAATCAAACGGATTCCAATTGACCTGAAATTTCACGGAGATCATTTTTGGACCAGAATAAGCCCATGGAGTACCGGAGATATGCCAGAAGAGCCCCGAGGCCACCACGAGGGTGGGGGGCATGCCCTACCCTCCTAGGCACACCCCTACCTCGTGGCCGCCTCGGGGACCCCCCCTGACTTGTTGCTGACTCCAACACCTCTTATATAACCCCAAACTTCTAGAAAGAAATCTAGATCGGGAGTTTCACCGCCGCAAGCCTCTGTAGCCACTGAAAACCAATCTAGACCCGTTCCGGCATCCAGCCGGAGGGGGAATCCCTCTCCGGTGGCCATCTTCATCATCCCTGCGCTCTCCATGACGAGGAGGGAGTACTTCACCCTCGGGGCTTAGGGAATGTACCAATAGCTATGTGTTTAATCTCTCTCTCTCTCTCTCTCTCTCTCCCTCTCTCGTGTTCCTGATTCAGCATGATCTTGATGTATCGCGAGCTTTGCTATTATAGTTGGATCTTATGATGTTTCTCCCCCTCTACTCTCTTGTAATGGATTGAGTTTTCCCTTTGAAGTTATCTTATCGGATTGACTCTTTAAGGATTTAAGAACACTTGATGTATGTCTTGCATGTGCTTATTTGTGGTGAAAATGGGTTATCACGTGATCCACTTGATGTATGTTTTGGTGATCAACTTGCGAGTTCCGTGACCTCGTGAACTTATGCATAGGGGTTGGCACACGTTTTCGTCTTGACTCTCTGGTAGAAACTTAGGGGAACTCTTTGAAGTTCTTTGTGTTGGTTGAATAGATGAATCTGAGATTGTGTGATGCATATCGTATAATCATACCCACGGATACTTGAGGTGACATTGGAGTATCTAGGTGACATTAGGGTTTTGGTTGATTTGTGTCGTAAGGTGTTATTTTATGACGAACTCTAGGGCTGTTTGTGACACTTATAGGAATAGCCCAATGGATTGATCGGAAAGAATAACTTTGAGGTGGTTTCGTACCCTACAATAATATCTTCGTCTGTTCTCCGCTATTAGTGACTTTGAAGTGACTCTTTGTTGCATGTTGAGGGATAGTTATATGATCCAATTATGTTATTATTGTTGAGAGAACTTGCACTAGTGAAAGTATGAACCCTAGGCCTTGTTTCAACGCATTGCAATACTGTTTTCGCTCACTTTTGTCATTAGTTACCTTTCTGTTTTTATATTTTCAGATTACAAAAACCTATATCTACCATCCATATTGCACTTGTATCACCATCTCTTCGCCAAACTAGTGCACCTATACAATTTACCATTGTGTTGGGTGTGTTGGGACATAAGAGACTATTTGTTATTTGGTTGCATAGTTGTTTGAGAGAGACCATCTTCATCCTACGCCTCCCACGGATTGATAAACCTTAGGTCATCCATTTGAGGGAAATTTGCTACTATCCTACAAACCTCTGCACTTGGAGGCCCAACAACGTCTACAAAAAGAAGGTTGTGTAGTAGACATCACCGAGCTCTAAACTAGATCAGCAGCACCGTCACACATATCACTAATTAAAATTCTCTCCACCTCAATATAGTCTGTTGCTTCCTCAGCGTTAAATTGATGACCTTCAGGAAGGATACAGTTGATACAGCTGAGACGCTCAACTGTCGTTGGGACCTTTTGCATCTCAGAACACACATTACTAAAAATATGCTCAGCGCGCTCCAATGCAGAAACATCAACATCAATACCAAAACCCTGCCTTGGTGAAGTACTAGCATTACTAGGGCCAGGGGGAACATAATCAGCACCCTCAACACCACGGCCATCTCTCAACTCATCGTGCAGAGATGAAATCTTGGGAACCTGAGACGACGACATCTCCAGGACTGGCCGTTTATACACTCAGAAAAACAACCTCCTCTTGAGTTTTCCACTACAAACAAGGGGAAAAAAGAGTTAATTAATCAATGCAACACATAGGAAAAAATAAAACATGATATTAACAGATTTAAATCAACATCACTATCAATCTTTAACTGTCAGTGCCAATTTGTTAGTATTTACCAACATGCCAGTTGAACAAAGATATTCAGTTCTACCACACATGAAACAACAGTACTAAAATTCGTACCTAAACCTCACAAAGCTTAAGAAATGACAAAATCTAAACTGGTAACTCTGCGGGACACATGTTCACTCCAGCAAAAATAGCTATACCTAAATAAAAAAAGGTTTGTAGACACGAAAGAAATAAAAACTCACCGGTAGCTTCCCAAACACCCAAGTCTTTGGATCTGCGTTGCCTTTTGTTATCAAATCTGCATCAACTAGATCGGAAAGCTTGACAGAATCAATGAAACATATGCGGGGGACTCGCATGTCAGGCTCCGCAGTCTTTCCACAGATAAGGCAGTCAAGGTACATTAGTACAGGCCCTATAGCACAGCCAATGATTGCCTTCCCAAGGGTAACACCATCTTGGTACCTAACAACATCCCTTCTAAGCTCATCAACCATCAGCTGGCAATAATCCATATTAGCCATGTCCTCAATGACGAGACCCTCAAACATTGATGCCTCTCTGGAAACACGCGGGGCGGCACCAGGCAACACAACCTTGACAAGCAAGGTCATATTTGCTAGGATCCTTGACAAGCACCTTGAGCCTATCCCTCAAATCCTTTGTCTTGATATCTTTATTCCTCCTAATGTCAAGCTCCGATCTTAACTTCATCAGAGCGTCGTCATATCCGTCCTATGGCAGCCTTGGTGCAGAACAACTACCACGAGGGAACCCAAATAATTGTTGTATACCATCGCTAGTGATGCGAAGCTTCTTATTAGCCTCACCCATGTCAAGAGTCATCGTATCAGGATCTATCCCCAGGTACAACGCTCCCATCAGAGGGCGGGAAATGTTAGACTTCACCTTCCACCTGAAGATAGAACCAAAACGAGCTGCATGAACCCTAGCCACAGGCGACTCTCAAGCAATTTAGCACAAGCTTCAACCTCTCCCAACGAACATCGCACAATTAAGTTTTTAATCATCATTGGTCACCTTCATCGAAAGCAACTTTTCCGGTAATTCCTCCCACTAACTTGACCGGACTCATAACGCTAACAGGTTGTAAATGAAAATAAAGAAGCCACAGCTAAAATAAGTTGCTTTGAATATAGAAAACAAAACAAGCATATGAAGGCAAGTAGAAAAAAGAAAAGATTGCACAAGTTTAACTCTTAAAACAAACATCAGTACCACCCCTCAATTGATGCAAACAATGAGCAGCCTCACCTGGCCAGCATACCAACCCAGACACAATTAAATCATTGCAGGTACAACTAGTAAGTCACATACAGTACAAACACGTACCACTGCAAATTCATCTTTAGAATCAACTTCGATATCATCTTCTTTAGATACATCATCTTCAGCTTCGACACAAGCAAGCTTCTTCACACCTTTGTTCACCTTCGCAGGAGCAACTTTATGCTTCTTATTTTCTTTCAACAAAGAGCGCTCTGGAAGAGGAGACGAAGAAGGCTTCTTATTTTTCAAAACTCATGGACTCCGACGAACAGGGGAGCCACCAAGTGTTATTGGACCAATATTCACAGCAACACTGTCCCCATCAGCTTTGCTATTACCAGGTTGGGAACCAGCTTTCACACGTGGACTACGCCTCTGTGTGCCATCAGGATTTCGATCTGACATCTTCCTCTTCAAAACAACTTTCTTCTCCTTAACTGCATCATGAGTAAACACTTGCGTCAAACGACTTTGCATCAGGTTTGTCTTCACAGGCATGTCACTTCCATGAGATCCAGCATCAACAATTGAAAAGGCCGCGTCACCACCTTCATCACCTACACCTTTAGGAGCTTGAGCAACATCCCCATCACTTCCTTGCACACAAGCAGCCTTTTGATGCCGTTCCAACTCCTTTCTCCTCTGGAAATGAAACTTCTTCTTTCTTATCCTTTCATCCTCGAGCTGTAACTACATAGGAACATCCTCAGCCTGGGTAATAGGCTCAGTGCCATCAACACTCTGTGACTGAGTAACAGACAACTGCAAGATGCCATCACCATCATCGACGTTAAGAGAATACATTCCATCATTAATATCTTTGAACATCAGCAATGTCCTCAGGAGCACAATGACTGTCATTAACTGCATAAACAAATAACATAAGCACACACATATAAAATTAAAGCACAATTAACATTACAGAGACAAGATAAATAAAGCGCATAGCATCACACACAAAGAAAAGGAACATCTGATGTAGCTAAGCATATTTATGTATTCAAGGCTGATAAAAAAAGCAAATATAAGGGAAACACCAACAACATTCGCAAGTTCTTCTAGAGGATTTGGTGTCTCAAAAATAACATTCACAAGATCTTGAAAGCGTTCTGATTTGTCAGAATCAGGAGGCACTGGCACTCCAACATATGCAACAACATCATAATTAGCAAAAAAGTACATGCTCAAGCAATCCGTTTAACTATATGAACACTACAAGTGCACCCAATAAAACAATATCAACCCACCACTGGCATAACAAACTTCAGAACGATAACTCTTTCAACATCATAATAGTTCTTCACTGAGTACTACAACCTATTAAAATGCCAGGACATCAGTTCAAACTACACATGGTGATTAGTACTACAACCTGTCTACAGGTCACATCAACCACCAAAACTATACACACCACACATTCCAGGGCAAAATCAACAGCTATCAAAATACATACAACTTATAAAGTCGATACGACAACACGTATACAACCTAAAACCAGATCTGTTAAAACATCATCCAAATTACAGGGAAAATCACCTGCATTCAACTTGTCGGACTGGATGATGTACCCATTGAGATCTACAGACCTAAAATCTGCCGAACCAGATCTGCAAGACACATGAACAAAAATCAGGGCTCTGATCTATTTCAGAAACGAAGCACCCCATACAGAAGCAAAACTCTTACTAGCAAAACACAAAATCCACCACGGAATCCAGTATCACTGTCGCCAACCACTCGTTCAAGAGCAAAGGAACCCTAGCGAATCTAGCCTGAGACAGCAAGAGAGCAATAACTTCGAAATAGAGGAAAAATCTATACATAAGAGCATGCGGACCTCCACCCCTGGGGTTCAACCCGCCGGCCGACGCTCCCGTGGCGAAACAGGAGAAGCAACTTCTGTGCGAGAAGAGAAGAAGAGGCGAACGAAGAAGGAATCGATTTGGGGAGGGGAGTGGAGCCGAACGGGGGAGAGAGGAGGTTAAAAGGTGAGTGGGAGAAAACCGACGACCAAAGCCCACAACCGTGGCAAAGCCCATTGTCTCTGGGCAGTTACTAGAGATAATTGCACAAATTAAATACAATAAAGAATTAAATACAACAAAAAGTTAAATACAATAAAAAATTAATATAGAGGGAGAAAATAAACGGCTAAAGTACAAATAATAACTCACAACAGTACAACAAAAATTATCAAAAAAATTACAAATGAAATAATAATTCATAACGGTGCTGGTTTTCCCCTAAAAATAAAGATAAGATAACGGGGGAAAGTCCTGTTATGGACTCGCCTCCGCATGCGATGCCGTGGCCTGCCGTGTCATCGCCTGCTACGGCTCGTTCCTGGCTCGGCCTCACGCTAACACGACAGTGCGCTCATTTGACAAGCGTAGTGCGGTTATTCTCTTCCCCCCACATGCACCTACACACCCCTAAAGATAGATAAAGGAGGCAAGTCCATACAAGGAAGATGTGTCAGTACAACTATGCCCCTCGGTGTGGTGCGGTGCGGGGGCAAGTCATGTTACGGACTCGCCTCCGTGGCACGCCGCGTCGTCGCCTGCTACGGCTCATTCCTGGCTCGGCCTCGCCGTGATGGGGAGGGGGGTCTCGACCCCCCTCCTCCCGGCTCAGCCTCGCGCTAACACGGTAGTGCGCTCGTTTGATAGGCGAAGTGCAGTTATTCGGTTCCCCCACTCACCCACACACCCCTAAGATAGATAATGGGGGCAAGTCCATACAAGG
>NC_041384.1:226429057-226500612 GCF_002162155.2 Triticum dicoccoides | reverse complement strand
CTATGCCACTCGGTGCGGTAAGGTAAGGGGGCAAGTCATGTTACGGACTCGCCGTAGCATGCGACGTTGCGGCACGCCGCGCCGTCGCCTGCTACGGCTCGTTCCTGGCTTGGCTTCGCCGGGATGGGGGAGGGGCCCCCTCCCCCCGGCTCGGCCTCACGCTAACACGGCAATGCGCTCGTTTGACAGGCGCAGTGCGGTTATTCTGTTTCCCTCCCACACGCGCACACACAAACCCCTAAAGATAGATAAATGGGGGCAAGTCCATACAAGGAAGATGTGTTAGTACAACTATGCCCCTCGGTGCAGGCCCTGACGATGCTAGATACTTGAACTCGAGCCCTTGGGCGAATCCCTAGAAATCCGCACAACGTAGGGCCTACCGTCAAGGGCCCACAGGTCATGAGAGAGAGAGAGCGTCGTGTATAAGCGCTCAGGTAAGTATTCAGAGGAGTTTGACCGGTAGGCCTCGGCTATGCTTATAAACAGGTCTAGAGCCCCCTCGATTAGCGAGGTGGGACTAAACCCAGAGCGCATGTGCACGCCGCACTGCACAGTCGCGCGGACAAGCTATCTGGGCCGAAAACAACGACTCAGGCGGATGGCCCAACATAGTAGTTCGCCCCATTACAAAATTCTAGCCGATCACACACGACGAAATAAAAAAACAAATGCAGATAATTTAAAAAAACTCACAAGAAATCAGTTCAAAAACAAATAATGTAAAAAGTTCAAACACAAGTTAATTGTAAGAACTATATATATATATATATATATATATATATTGGAAAATTAAACGTAGAAGATTGTAAAAAAAAATTACAAACAAATTTATAAAAAGTTCAACTACTACAGTTTATAAGGTTCAAGTAAAAAAATAGTACTCTGCAGCAAAGATTAAATTCTTTTAATTTTAAAAAATACTAGAACTATCATTATTCAACTGTAAAAAAAATTGTGCTCTAAAATTCATGTAAAAAGTTAGAAAAATGCTATACAACAAACAAATTTGATTGGTAATTGACAACCTAAATAGTTCAGTACTATCATTAACAACATATAAGTTCAGCAAACTCAAAACCCAAAAGTGGTCCTACAAACATCATCAACATATAGTTCCGTCTGCGAGCTATGTACATGAAAATATTCCAGTCAAAACAAAGGATGCCCATCAGTTCAACAATAAATTGTTCCAGTTCAAATATAAAGAATATATTAAAAAGAGTTATACTTGAGCAAAACAAAAGGAAATCATTACATAAATTGTTCCAAACCATCAGATAATACCATA
The DNA here is from genome assembly GCF_002162155.2 of Triticum dicoccoides. Classification (NCBI taxonomy): domain Eukaryota; kingdom Viridiplantae; phylum Streptophyta; class Magnoliopsida; order Poales; family Poaceae; genus Triticum; species Triticum dicoccoides. Next base: position 226,499,321 of record NC_041384.1, on the reverse strand, counting down.
GAGTTCAACCATCTCACATGCAAATGTTTTAAAGAAAAAATACTGCAACATAATCAAACACACACAAATCTCACAACCGGCGTCATTTGCCACATTTAAACCTACAACACATAAATTCTGAACATTAGAGAGTCATCTTCCCTGCAGAACATAACCATAACCACATCACCATCCTCAAATCCAGACTCTACCACAAACTCCTTCCGCCCAGTAGTTAGGTTGATGCAACCATCAAAGTCGATGTGGTAGGCAACTTCCATCAACTGATACCCGTTTTTGTCTGAAGTCTCCATCGTCAGTATCCCGGAATTAGAAGCAACAATCCTGATCCTGGGTGACATTTTCTGCAAATGGGCATGGGAGTAGAAAACAATGTGAACACCTGACATAACTAAATTTTTACACAGATCTAGGAACGGTTGCATAACAAACTGAAAAAGGAAAAATCTGAACCAAAACAAAAACACCTAACTAACTAGTCATATGAACTGACTAAACTGAAGAAATATACATATCAATACACCTACAGTAAAAACATCTGACAAAAAACAGATCGAGGATTATACAAAAAATGGATAAAATACAGTTAAGTAATGAACAAATACACACAGAAATCCCTACTATTAAATTCTGACAAAACCAAATAAAAATTATAGACAAACTATTGATAAAACTAAACTACAAATTTAGTCCATGGGATTCAAAAAGAGACCTACAAAAAAGAAGAAAACAAAACGAATAGAAACACATACCATGATTTCTTCAAGTCCCTAGCCGTCAGACGACAAACATAGGGTGCACGAAAACCATGGTTGTTGTACAGCAGACAAGAAAATTGGCCACAACGCTGAGTCTGGGTGAGCTCCAAACCAGATTCGTACACACAGCCGTCAGCTATGCGCGCCATCTTTGCCAGGCATCCGCATGAACAATCCTCCATGGAAAACACTGGAACAGGGAGAAAACAACAGAGAAGAGGGAGGAACCTAGATCTGATTCTGGTAGAAGGAAGAAAAAGGATGGGGAGACTGAGCCACACACCATGCATAGATTGATAGAATTTATAGACAGGGAGACTCATAGATTATAAAAATAATAAATAGGCAGGTGGGCAGCCAGCTGGTAGAAAATAATTGTTATACAAGCCATGCAACATTTGACCGCAAATCAGTTCAACTTCAGATAAACCAGCAGTTCAAAAACTGCACATGACAAACATATGCAGATAAAACAACACATTCAGAGGTAGAAAGTTGAATTCATTTAGTCATTAAAAAATCTGGTCCCTCCCAACACAATTCGGAAAATATAATATTCACTACTTCACTCATAACGATCAAAGAAACGACGCCATTTGGCCCTGGTGGATGGATGTGGAGCCATGGCTGCTCTCGCCCTAGCCCAACTAATGATCTGAATATGGTTCCTTCCCCTACCATCTGGGAAAAGAAGCTCCAGTTCATTGGAGTTGCAAGTATCCATCACCTCATGCGCAAGGCATCTGTTGAACTCTGCCTCCAGTTCCTCCTCGGTAGCACGTCGTCCCATCTACCTGCGCCTGCGCCTCCTCCTCCTCCTCCTCTGCTCCGCTGCTGCAGCCCTCACATCGACGGATTGCCCCTCCTCCTCTGTGACCTCTCCCAGCTCAGGATCCATCCCGCTTTTCTTTAGTTCCAGCTGGTAGAATGAAAGTGACAGAGGAATCGGGATTTATACTCAAAGTGCAGAGGTATCGGTAGGCAGCCAGTAGAAAATACTTACTCTGATGTCAATGCACAGTAAGACAACTTTGACATGGAGCAGTCCAACTACACATACGGCAACAATTCAAACAACACTGAAAAACACACAACTTAATTACACAGTTTGACCAGATTACAAGAAATCGCAGACTACAGTCAGCCGCCATACACCACCTCAGCCAAAGACGAAATAACATGGGAATCCGGGGTAGAAACAACTCAAAGAAGCAAAATTGACAACGCAAATCTTTTCATACAATCCTCATATTTCTCCCTGCAATGCCAATTCGAAAGTAAAACAACAGAAAAAGAAGAACACATTTGCATGGCGGGCGTGGAAAACGACCAAGAACACCAAAACTTGTAATCAGGAATTACAGATGAAATTAATCTCCAAAAACTCTAACATACCGATAATTCTCACATCCAAAACAACAAACCGTACATAAAATGAGGCCTACGAACACCACGGTAAACACCAACGCCCAAAACACGTCAGCCACCAAATGCCCACACCGTCACCTCCGGTGACTCCAGATCGCAAAACACGACCAGGTGAGCGTGCGCACGTGCGGAACCCCTTACACGGTTGGCCCGCAGCACCGTGCCGGAGAATGCCAGGAAGCTCCACGTTGCATCCCCTATTTTCGCCCGTCGTACACGCAGGAAGATCAGTTCAAGTAGAAAACCACATCAGTCCAACCTGTAAACTACGTCAGTTCAAGTAGGGTAAAAAAATAATATTCTGTTACGCGAAACAGAATAGCCCATATATATATATATATATACTCCTACCACACGGATAACAAAAACCAAAAGATTACCATCCTTGTTGGTCAAATTAACCTGTCTCACCTGTCTCATCGGATGTCATAGTGCTGGACGGCGACCTAGCGGGCCCATGCGAGTGAGTGTCCTAGGACCACCGCGTGCATGTGGCCCAAAGATGTTGTTGGTCTACAAAAGTAGGGGTCCTTTTTGTACCCCTTGTGCGCGGGCAGTCGCGGCCCCATGCCTGCGGCCACGCTTGGTGGAGCAGAGGAAACGAAGACACAATACTACCAGAGCAGCGCCAAGTCAAAGGCACGACAAGCAGAGGGGCAAGGTGGGCTTTCCCCAGCAAGAGCCTTGCCGATGGATCTTACGTAGCCCCGGCAAGAGTCTCGACGGGGCAACTTACCCAACACCCTTGAGCCGCCACCCTTGAGCCTAAGAGCTCTGACACCGTCGACAACATTGGAACCAAGGCTCGGGAGGCACCTGCATGGTGGCATGCGGATCTTTGTAAAGACCAAGAACATACAAGACAAGATGAGCACCACAAAACAGAGATCCCCCGGCAAGATCCTTGCCGGGGACTGAGGGAGTCCTGGATTAGGGGGTCTTCGGACAGCCGGACTATATCCTTTGGCCGGACTATTGGACTATGAAGATACAAGATTGAAGACTTCGTCCCGTGTCCGGATGGGACTCTCCTTGGCGTTGAAGGCAAGCTAGGCAATATGGATATGTAGATCTCCTCCCTTGTAACCGACTCTGTGTAACCCTAGCCCCCTCCGGTGTCTATATAAACCGGAGGGTTTAGTCTGTAGGAACGATATATACAATCATACCATAGGCTAGCTTCCAGGGTTTAGCCTCTACGATCTCGTGGTAGATCAACTCTTGTAATACTCATATAACCAAGAACAATCAAGCAGGACGTAGGGTATTACCTCCATCAAGAGGGCCCGAACCTGGGCAAAACATCATGTCCCCTGCCTCCTGTTACCATCCACCTTAGACGCACAGTTCAGGACCCCCTACCCGAGATCCGCTGATTTTGACACCGACATTGGTGCTTTCATTGAGAGTTCCACTATGTCGTCACCGTAAGGCTTGATGGCTCCTTCGATCATCGGTAGCGATGTGGTCCAGGGTGAGGTTTTCCTCCCCGGACAGATCTTTGTATTCGGCGGCTTCGCACTGCGGGCCAATTCGCTTGGCCATCTGGAGCAGATCGAGAGCTACGCCCCTGGCCATCAGGTCAGGTTCGGAAACTTAAACTACACTGCCAACATCCGAGGAGACTTGATCTTTAACGGATTTGAGCCCATGCCAGGTGTGCCGCACAGTCATGATGAGCATGACGTAACTCTGCCGTCGGACAGTATTCGGGAGATCGCAACTGCAACTACTCCGGCCGTCAATTCGGAGCGAATTATGCCATCAGAGAGCGGAGGGATAGACCCCGCCATGGAGGCCGCACTCTCAGTGGCGATAGAGCCGGATACTGACTTCACCCCTTACGAGAGCTGTGTCGCTGAACCACTGGATTCGTCTCCGGCCACAGACTCCGAGCCGCCTGCATCCGTGCCCATCGAATCCGACTGGGCGCCGATCATGGAGTTCACCTCCGCGGATATCTTTCAGCACTCGCCTTTCGGTGATGTGCTAAATTCATTAAGGTCTCTCTCCTTGTCAAGGGAGCCTTGGCCAAACTATGTCCGGCTAGAATGGGATGCGGACGACGAAGAAATTCGCTGCCCACCCACCACCCACTTAGTAGCCACTGTCGACGATTTAACCGGCATGCTCGACTTCGACTCCGAAGACATTGACGGTATGGACGATGATGCATGAGACGAACAGGAACCACCGCCCACAAGGTGCTGGACCGCCACCTCATCATATGATATATACATGGTGGACACCGCCAAAGAAGGCAATGGCGACGAGACAGCGGAGGATGATCCCTCCAAGAAGCAACCCAAGCGCCGACGTCAGCGGCGTCGCTCTAAGTCCCGCCATAGAAAAAGTAGTGATACCGGCACAAGAGATAATAACACTCTAGATAGTGCCGAAGACAACCACAACCCCCTCCAATATGATGTAGAGCGGGAGGATGAACAAGCTAGCCCTCCAGAGCAGGCAGCAGATGGAGAACCGGAGGAGGACAATTATGTGCCTCTCTCCAAAGACGAGGTGAGCCTCGGCGACGAAGAATTTATTGTGTCGGAGGATCCTATTGAGCAGAAGCGCTTCAAGCGCCGGCTTATGGCCACAACAAATAGCCTGAAGAAAAAGCAACAACAGCTTCAAGATGATCAAGACTTGCTAGCAGACAGATGGACCGAAGTCCTTGCGGCCGAGGAATACGAACTCGAGCGCCCCTCCAAGAGTTACCCAAAACGTAGGTTGCTACCTCACCTCGAGGAGGAAGCATTGAAACCTCCATCACCAGTGTACGATGCGGCTAACCGGCCACCGCGTGGCCGAGCTAGAGAGGCATTTCAGCCTAAAGTTTAGCTTGCACCCCGCCGCCACTCAATCAAAAATACCAAGGCCCGGGGCAACACACGGGACCTGCGAGACGTATTGGACAGCAGGGCAAAACTTGCAAGGTCAATATATGGGTCACGGGCGCACGCGCCAACACGGGATGACGATCGTCGCGCCGGATACACCAAAGGTAAATCCGGCCAGGCCGAATACAGCAGGCAAGACTCATATGAACTGTGTCGCGATATAGCCCGGCACAGAGGCGCCGCACACCCCTATGCTTCACTGATGAAGTTATGGATCAAGAATTCCCGGAGGGTTTTAAACCGTAAATATCGAATCGTATGATGGTACAACAGATCCCGCTGTATGGATTGAGGATTTCCTTTTTCACATCCACATGGCTCGCGGTGACAATCTACATGCCATCAAGTACCTCCCACTAAAACTCAAAGCACCAACTCGGCATTGGTTGAATAGCTTGCCAGCAGACTCCGTCGGCAGTTGGGAGGATTTGGAAGATGCATTCCTTGACAACTTCCAAGGCACTTATGTGCCACCACCGGATGCTGATGACTTGAGCCATATAACTCAGCAGCCAGGGGAATCGGCCAGGCAATTCTGGACACGGTTCCTGACTATGAAAAAACAAATCATCGACTGTTCGGATGCAGAGGCCCTAGCGGCATTCAAGCATAACATCCACGACTAGTGGCTTGCCCGCCACCTTGGGTAGGAGAAGCCAGAGTCTATGGCAGCCCTCATGACACTCATGACCCGCTTTTGCGCGGGCAAGGATAGCTGGCTGGCTCGCATCAACAACAAATCAAGGAATCCGGGCACTTCGGATACGCCAATGCTAGACCACGTCGTAACAGACCAAAGCATCGCAACAACAGCGATAACACCGATGATACGTCAGTCAATGCCGGATTCAGAGGCTCTAGATCTGGTCAGCGGAAAAAAAATTTAAAATAAGTACTCCGGCTCCGTCCAATTTGGATCGCATACTGGATCGCTCGTGTCAAATCCACGGCACCCCCGACAAGACAGCCAATCACACCAATAGAGAATGCTGGGTGTTCAAGCAGACCGGCAAGTTAAATGTCGAAAACAAGGACAAGGGGCCGCATAGTGATGACGAGGAGGAGTCCCGGCCGCCGAACATGAGAGGACAGAAGGGGTTCCCCCCACAGGTGAAGACGGTGAACATGATATACGCAACCCACATTCCCAAGAGGGAGCGGAAGCGTGCACTAAGGGACGTCTATGAGATGGAGCCCGTCGCCCCAAAGTTCAACCCATGGTCCGCTTGTCCGATCACCTTTGATCGCAGGGACCACCCCACTAGTATCCGTCATGGCGGATCCGCCACACTGGTCCTAGACCCCATCATCGACGGATTTCACCTCACTCGAGTCCATATGGACGGCGGCAGCTGCCTGAACCTGCTCTATCAGGATACAATGCGGAAAATGGGCATCGATCCTCGGGAATCAAACCCACCAAAACCACCTTTAAGGGTGTCATCCCAGGTGTAGAGGCCCATGGCACGGACTCAATCACACTGGAAGTGGTCTTCAGATCACCGGACAACTCCGAAGCGAGGAGTTAATCTTCAATATCGCCCCGTTTCGCAGTGGCTATCATGCACTGCTCGGACGAATAGCATTTGCAAAATTCAACGCAGTACCGCACTATGCATACCTCAAGCTCAAGATGCCAGGACCTCGAGGGGTCATAACAGTAAATGGAAACACAGAACGCTCGCTCCGCCGGAAGAGCACACTGCGGCCCTCGCAGCAGAAGCACAAAGCAGCCTTTTAAGGCAAACCACTAATTTGGCGATACAGCCCCCGGACACCTTCGAGCGAGTCCGGAGTAAACTGCAATAGGATCTCCTGGCACGTTCAGAGCTCTCCTAGCAATTCGGCCCCGTCCCAGTCACAATCAAGCGACGAAATCCATGCCACGCGTACATAATTACGCACTAAAAATACCATGGACATAGGCGGGGGCACAATTAGGGCACGTCCCGCAATGCGGCTTAACCGTCCTAGGGGCTGCATACCTTTATCATTTCTTTTCTCTTTCAGGGCCTAACTCTCTATGAGCCCTTTCCGGCAGTACGATTGCCGGACACCCAGGTGGTCTCTAATAATAATTGATATACCCGCTTTCTACTATCCATACACAGGTTGCCCTTGGACCGGACACTTCGAATAGTCCTACTCTATGCTCATTGCACTACTTGTACCAGTACGCTTCGACGTATTATTTAAATAAAAATGCATAGAAGTAGTCTATTATTGCATTATTCATCCCTTTTTTCTTATATGTCCATTTACGACAATCTGCACCCGTACATTCGGGTACGGTCAGTAAGCCAGGGGCTTTTGTTTACCACATAATACGGCACGAGAAGTCCGAACACTTTCGACAGTGCGGCACCCCAAACTTATAGCATTATATGCATCAGCTCCGAATCATGTCTTGGGTCAATAGTTTGGTTTGCCCGGCTCCCATGCTTTGGTACCTTACGTTCCGCTATATCGGCTAAGGTAGCGGTGGGAGAACTACTGCGATTGTGTCCCGGTTCTTCCGGACGAACACCTTAGTAGAGAAAGCCGAAAACTGACTGTCATGATAAGGCGAGAGACTGGTCGTTGTTCGAGAGGTCTCAAGTCCTTAAAGACTTTTTCCGCTTCGGGCGAGGAGTCGGCCTTGCCAGGCTTAGGCGTGTATAGCGCCCCAAATTCAGCCTTCCGAATACTAGGGGCTTCACCAAAATTTAAAATTGTAGACTTCTATGGCTAAGTGAGAGTGATAAAGCCTTATAGTCCGATTGCCTGGTTCGTTGCGCTAAACACCTCCCTTGAAGGACCCAAAATTGGGGTAAAGAGTGCTCAGGTTTATCCCGAACACCCTAGTACTAGTTACATGGGGGCAGAAGCCGATGACTGGCCAACTGTCATATTTTATAAACGGCCGCACAGAAGGTAATATTTTAAATTAAAAAGCGTTGCAATGCGCAGATGAACTCGTTTCACATTACAGGATCACATGAGCATGTTCATTCAAAAATTACATCCCTGGCACATTCACCCGCCACAAGGCGGGAACCCTTCAAGACACTCTCATAATACATCTCGGGGCAGCGATGCTCCTTGCCCTCCGGTGGCCCCTCCTTCACTAACTTCATGGCATCCAACTTTGCCCAGTGCACCCTCGCCCGGGCAAACGCCCTACGCGCACCCTCGATGCAGACGGACCGCTTTATGACTTCCAGCCGTGGGCAGGAATCCAGAAACCGCCTCACCAGACCAGAGTAGCTGCCGGGCAGGGTGTCGCCAGGCCACATCCGGACTATAAGGCCCCTCATGGCCTGTTTGGCCGCCTTGTGAAGCTCGACCAATTGATTCAGCTGGTTGCTCCAGGGCATCGGGTGTTCTGTCCTAGTATACTGCGACTAGAACAACTTTTCCATCGACCTCCCCTCCTGAGATCGGTAAAACTCCGACGCATCCAGTACACTGCAGGGAAGATCTACGAATGCTCCTGGAGAGCTCTGAACTCGAGTAAGTAAAAGGTAAGTTTCGTCCACATGCTTGCTTTTCATAATGAATGCCTTACCCGCTGCTATCTTCTTCACCGCATCAATCTCCTGGAGGGCCTTGTGGGCTTCAGCCTTGGTGCTCTGGGCGCTTTCAAGCGCTTGCACGAGCTCGGACTCTCGCCTCTTAGAGTCAAGCTCCAAGGACTCGTGTTTTTCGGCGTGAGCCTCGAGCTCTTGCTACACCTCGCCACTCGGGCTTCTTGCTTCTCCCGCTCAATGCGCTCCTTGGCCGCTTTGTCTTCGGCCTCGGACAACGCCTTCTTCAGGGTCGCCACTTCGGTCGTCGCCCCTGGCAAATTCATGATGATCCTATTATTTTACAACCGAACTTATTTTTAAAAGCGTAGACAAGGTATTGCTTACCTTTGCTCTCCTTGAGCCGCCTCTTGGTAAGGCCGAGCTCATTCTCGGACCGCTCCAGGTCCTGCTTCAATGCAGAGACCTCCGTAGTACGTGTGGCAGCGGCCAGCAGTGAATCCTGCACACACACATAGATATATTCTAATTAGACTCCCGAGTCATCATTGAATCCTCTATTTGGCCTTTCTTCTCGAACGCTGAACAGAGCATCAGGGGCTACTATCTATGCGGCAATATTTTCTTATATTTTGATTGCTTACCTCAAAGCCTGTTAGGAGGCTGGCGCAAACTTTGGTTAGTTCGTGTTTGGTGGCCTCAACTTTCTCGATCACTGCACTCATGATAGTGCGGTGCTCTTTGTCGATGGAAGCGCCGCGAAGCGCTTCTAGCAAGTTGTCCGGTGCCTCTGGATGGACAGAGGACACCGGCACAGGCGGCTGGCCCCCCTTAATGGGGGGTCGCCTGCCGGAGTCCGGAACCATCGAAGGTTCCGGTGCAGTGTTCGGCTGGGGGCCGAACTCGGAGCCTGTGGGAGTTTTGCTCCCTTTGTGCCCAGGGTCCGGGAGGTCGCCTCGAGGCGTCCCCAGGACCACCTTCCCTCAGCTTGGTGCCTTTCGAGACAACACCTTAACATTGTCCATAGGGAGAGGGGTGGAGGCGGTCGGAAGAGAACCACTGTTCATATCCGACGAGTCCAATGAACCGCTCGACGAAGACACATCGAGATGAGCTCGGGACGGACTACATAATCATGTTTGGCATGAGGAGAAGCAGTGCAATAAAACATACCATGAATTGCTATGGTGTCCGGATACTTACGACTTCGCCAGGGGCTTGACCCTGGGTAGCCACTCGTCGCCGCTGTAGGCGGTCGTCTCGAGCAGTCCGGAGGGAGGGTCCTTCCCTTCTTGGACCCTTCGGCCTCCCCGATTGGGTCGGCCTTCCTTTTCTTGTCTCCCCCGGCTGGGGGGGGGGAGAACTTTCCTCCTCCTCCTCCTCGTTTTCATGGGAGGAGTGTGCGTCGGAGTCATCGGATGATGAGTCCCATACAACCTTGCGCCGGAGACCCTTTCGGGTCCCCGTGGCCTTCCTCTTGGTATTCTTCGCCGGCACCTCGTAAGGTGCTGGAGCCAGCATCTCCGTTAGGAGAGCATCTGCAGGATCTTCAGGCAGGGGGGCTGGACAATCAAGCTCCTCCGCTGTCTTTATCCAATCCTATTAATGACATGGAAGCTTAGATCCTGCGCATGATTTAACTGGGGCAAATAAATACCCTGTGAGATATCAAAACTTACCGGATTGGCATGGCGCTTTGCGCTGAGTCCATGTTCCTCGGTGAGGGAAGGAGGTACCTCGGCGCCCTTGAACAGCACCCTCCAGACGTCCTTGTGCGTCGTGCCGTAGAGCTCTCGCAGCGTCTGGTGCTTGGCTGGGTCGAACTCCCACAAATTGAATGCCCGTCGTTGACACGGGAGAATCCGGTGGAAGAGCATGACCTGGACCATGTTGACGAGCTTGAAATTCTTGCTCATCATGTTCCTGACGTAGGTCTGGAGTCCGGTCAGCTCTACCGAAGAACCCCAGGACAGGCCCTTCTCTTTCCAGGAAGTGAGCCGCGTGGGGATTCCGGATCGAAATTTGGGGGCCGCCACCCAGTTGGTGTCGCGTGGCTCGGTGATGTAGAACCACCTCGATTGCCACCCCTTTATGGTCTCCACGTAGGAGCCTTCGAGCCATGTGATGTTAGGCATTTTGCCCACCATGGTGTCTCCGCACTCTGCTTGTTGGCCAACCGCCACCTTCAGTTTGACATTGAAGGTCTTAAACCACAGGCCGAAATGGGGCCTGATGCGGAGGAAGGCCTCGCACACGACGACAAACTCCGAGATGTTGAGGATGAAATTGGGGGTCAGATCATGAAAATCCAGCACGTAGTAGAACATGAGCCCACGGACAAACGGGTGGAGAGGAAATCCCAGTCCACGGACGAAGTGGGTAAGAAAAACTACCCTCTCATGGAGTTCGGGTGTAGGGATGATCTGCCCTGCATCTGGTAGCCGGTGCGCGATATCCGCTGCCAGATATCCGGCTTCCCGTAACTTTGTGATGTTCTCCTCCATAACGGAGGAGACCATCCACTTGCCTCCCGCTCCGGACATGCTTGGAGTGGTTTGAGAAGAAAGACGCGAACTTGGGTGCTGGACGTCGAGTGTGCGAGAATGGGTAAGCAAGGAGGAAGAAGGCGTAGGTGAAAAGAGTGAATCCTAATCCTTTTATAAGGGCGGAAGAGGCGATGTGCCTCCCCACTTGCCTGTTAAAATAGCTTATTCCCCAAGCGCCGTAATTGATGGCGCGGTTGGGTTACCCACGTCTGTATTGATGAGAATCCTGTAATAAGGGGAACACAATCTCTGCTTTGACAAGGCGTGTTAAGAAAACTGCCTCGCAATATGTGCGATGCTGGTTGAGAAAAACGGTTCGAATAATGACCGGGCCATGTCGTGATGTCATGCTGTCAAAACGTGTCAGCAGGTTAGATTTGTGGAAATATTATTCTCTCTACGGTGGTATGTGGAACTTGTTTTGCAGAGCCGGACACTATCCTTGTGTTCAAAATCTTCCATGGAGTATTCGGAGGAGGAACCCGCCTTGCAATGCCGAAGACAAAACTGCGCATCGGAGTCATCGTCATTGAAGCCTGGTTCAGGGGCTACTGAGGGAGTCCTGGATTAGGGGGTCTCTGGATAGCTGGACTATATCCTTTGGCCAGACTGTTGGACAATGAAGATACAAGATTGAAGACTTCGTCCCGTGTCCGGATGGAACTCTCCTTGGCGTGCAAGGCAAGCTAGGCAATATAGATATGTAGATCTCCTCCCTTGTAACCGACTATGTGTAACCCTAGCCCCCTCCGGTGTCTATATAAACCGGAGGGTTTTATCCGTAGGACGATATATACAATCATACCATAGGCTAGCTTCTAGGGTTTAGCCTCTACGATCTCGTGGTAGATCAACTCTTGTAATACTCATATCATCAAGAACAATGAAGCAGGACGTAGGGTATTACCTCCATCAAGAGGGCCCGAACCTGGGTAAAACATCGTGTCCCCTGCCTCCTGTTACCATCCGCCTTAGACGCACAGTTCGGGACCCCCTACCCGAGATCTTCCGGTTTTGACACCGACAGGGATGCTCATGAGACCACCCGCAAGACCCTTGCCGGGGACATCTGCGAGGCCGCAGCCAGGCCCCCACCTGCCAAGCCAACTCAGCAAGCACCTGCGTGGTGGCATGCAGATCTCCTTGAATATTCTGCCACCGCACCAACTCAGCAGCCAGCCAGCATGGCGCTGCACGCCTAGTCAGCCTGGACGCGTCTCAGAACGAGATGAGGTGGTGACGGATGAGACGGGATTCCTTGCCGTCCCTGAAAAAGTGAGAGGGCATGTCGGCAGCGCATTAAATACATTTGTCGTACGGTGCCAGGCGATAGACTTCCGTACAGTACAACTTCCCACCTCTTGTGTGCAACTGTGGCGACCCCTTTGGCTATAAAAGGAGGCCCGAGGTATACTGGAGGGGGACTCGGACTTTTGGACCCTGCACGCTTTGTAGCTACTCCAAGAACATCAGATAAATCTCAACCAGTAGGAGTAGGGAATTACGCATCACTTGCAGCCCAAACCTAGATAAATTCCCCCGTGTTGATCTTCTAAATCCGCTCTTTCCACAGCCCCGCGCCCGCCAACCATAGAAGGGATTCCCTGTGATCCCATAGGTGTCGTTCTCACAGACATCTTTGGCGTGCCAGGTAGGGGGCGTAAGCTGTGAAAATCCGGTTTTGGAGTCAACTTATTGACTCCTTCGTCGCGATGGCTCACGAGGACAAGGCGATGTCAACCAGCCGCGCTCTGGTGCCGTCCGCAGCCGCAACGACCGTCCGCGTGGTCGTAAAAAGCTAAGTCACGCACAACCTTGAGCATTTCTTCTTAATATAGGGTTATTCTCCTCAAAAGATCTTGCTCTTTGTACGGAAAACCTGCACGCAATGGGACCCTTCCTCTATTGGCAACACCCTTTTTCTATTTCGAGTCCGCTCAACAGTTCAAGTGGCCACGCTGAGAACGGCATGGTGACCCGCCTGCTATTAGCAACACCCTTGTTCTATTTTGAGTCTGCTCAATAGTTCAAGCAGCCGCACTGAGAGCGGCAAGGTGGTTTGTCCCGCAGTAAGCGCCCCCCGACAGGCTGCTAAGGATTCATCCTCAAAGCGCCATAGCATGGGTTTACGCGTCGGTGAACCTATCCTACTGGGTGTAGGGTGTATACGTACAAATAAAGATCGACATAGGAAGATAGCATGTTTCGTCTTAAAGTACTGCAGAGTTATATTAAATCAATAATTGATGCGGTTCTAACTTAAGATAAAATTGTCTTGGTCATGAACTCACACCGACAATGAGAAATGGGGTGGCTAGCCCCTGCGCTGGCCCTCCACGCTCTGGACTCCGTCGATGTAGCTGATGATGGGCTCGATACGCTCTTTGACTACTGCGAGGTCCGTCCCTTCCGGCAAGCTCTCCAGCGCGTCGGCAAAGTTGACACCGGGGTTCCAGAACGCCACCTTGGTGAGTACCTTGGTCAGGGCGCCCCGGCAGAGCCTCCAGGACTCATTGGCCAGATAGGCTGCTCGATTGGAGCGAAGCCGCTCCAAGGCTTCGAGGACGCCCTCGAAGAACAGGGTCAGCCTGGCGTGGGGGCTCACGTTCGGCTCCTGGGAGTACCTGACATTCGGCATCCCCATGGCAGCCAGCTTCGTGGTGATCTTGCCGGCGATGTCGACGAGGCGGCTGATCCAGAGGTTTACGCCCTTTGCGTACTCCTTGTGCTCGGCGGCGTCATTCCTCCGCAGCTACTTCTCGTCCTCCAGGACCTTGTTCAGGGTCTCCTCACGAGCCCCGACTTCCGAAAGCTTCCCCTCCAAGCCGTACAGCTTCAACTTCAGATCGTTGATGGAGTCATTGGCCTCGGAGAGAAACTTGGCCTTGTCCAAGATGGCAACCTGCACATCCGCCAGAGTGCGGTTGGCCGCGTCCCTCTCCTCCGTCAGCGGCGAGACTCTCTTCTCCAGTTCCTCCCGCTCCAGCTCCAACTCCTTCACCTTGCCGGCATGGACTAGGGCTTGAGAATCAAGTTCCTGCTTGTGCCTCTGCTCCAGCTCCTAGGTCTGCTGCGCGATGAGCTTCTCGACCTCCTCGTCCTTGCCGCGGAGCATGGTGGTGAGCGCCTCCTCATGAGCGGCAAGGTCCTACTCCTGGGAGTCCAGCAGGGCCTGCTGCTGTTGCCGGGCAGCTTCGTCTGCGGTGGCCTGATTCTTCGCCACCTCCTGGGCCTTCTCGATATAGGCCTGCTTCAGGATGAGGTCCTGCTTGTGCTCCTCCATCTCACCCTATGCAGACCTCAGTTCATCCCTGGCCTCGCCGAACCAGATCCGCGTCTCAGCGACGCGCTCCTCAAAATCCGCCTCCGCCTTGTCCACCGGCACCATCCTGGATTTTACCTTGTCTTGGCGGGCTCGGTGGAGCGCGTGGAGCCTCTGGAAGTTGGCGCTCATGGCTCAGAGGAGCTGCTCCTCCTGGGAACCGCCGCCGCCCGCGCTCGGTTCATCAACAACCTGGAGCCCGGCGGTGGCGAGTGCTTCATTATCAAACACCTCCCCTTCGGCTGGCGCTCCGGTGCCCTCCGTCCCCGGGAGGTGGACGAATAGATCGTCGCCCACCTTCAAGTACTTTCCCGGGGCGGGGGCTGTAGGGGAGGCAGGATGGTCGTCCGCCAGCTCCTCCTCGGCAACGGCCTCGCCGGGCTCCCCGGCAGGCCCCTTGCTGGGCTCCCTGGCAGACCCCTTGCTGGCTCCCCCGGCAGACCCCTTGCCGGCCTCCTCAACGGCGGCCTTGGCGGCCTCCTCGGCAACAATCTTGTCGGCCTCGGCCTCGGCGTCCTTGGCGACCTCCTCGATGACGGTATCAATATCCTCCTGGTCCGCCGAGGGAGGGTCTGTATACCAAGAAGGAGAATGAGACAAGGCCAAAATCAAGGTTCAAAAAAGAAAAAAACAGGGAGGAGGGGCAGGCCACTTACCCGTGCCGAGCTGGGAAGAAGTGGTTCCCTCCCCACCAACATTCGTCGCCGGGACGGAGCCACCGGCAGCCAAGTTCGCCTCCTCCTCCTCCATGCGCATGGGCTCGGTGCTTGGTGCCCTTGCCAGGGACGCCCCTCTGGCGGCGTGGTCGATGGGGCAGCGTGTTGAGGGTGGCCCTCAGTGGCTCCTACTACCGCCGCTCTCCTCCTGCAAACCTAGCAAGGTTAGCACCAAGGATTCATGTCCCGATGCCCGTCAACGAAGAGTGAGTGATGAACTCACGCTAGGGGCTGAAGCGGGGGCTGCATCGGGGGTTGTTGTCTGGGTTGATCTCCATCACCACCGGCGTGTGCGGAGCGCCAGCCGGGGGCTTGTCGCTCGTCGAGGCCCTGGCCCTCTTCGCCACCCTCTGGGCCAGCGTCTCCATGTCATTGTGAAGATAACATCAAGTCAAAGGAGGATAATATAGGCGAGGGGTAAGGAGGTGATGGGGGACGAAGTACTTACTCGTCCTCCACTGGCTTACTCTTCCTCCTCGGGCTAATGGACCCGAGGTCGAACTCGGCCTCCAGGGAGGTGTCCGAAGGAGGAGGAGAAGGTGATGGGGTCCTGCGCCGCTTGGACGAAGAAGAGGCGGCTGTCGTCTTCTTCGATGTCGCGGCCTTTGCCGTCTTCATCGCTGTCGCAGCCTTCATCGCCCTCGTCTGGCGCACGGGCTTCTCCTGAGCCTATTGTCGCTGCGTGGTCCTGCCGGGCCGGAGCGGCTCGCCGGAGCGAGCCCGCCGCAGGACGCCTTTCTTCCCCGTGGCCGGGGGGTTGTCCGTCTCGGCCTCCTCTTCAGCCGACTCTTCGACCATGTCTTCGACGAGGTGGGCCTCGGCGCTGCTGGCCTCCTTGGCAGATTTCACCCACTCGGCGAGCTCCTTATCCTCCACAGCCATGTCTCGGCCTCATCCTCCATGGTGCCGGCGCTGCCAGCCTCCTTGGCAAGCGCGCCTCTGCCGCCCTGGCGGCGATGTAATCCAGCTCCTCCTTGGTGGTGTCGCAGATGTGCAACAGCTCATCGCGAACATATTTCTCCGACAAGTTGTCGAAGAACGCCTACACCTCCTCCGCTTTCGGCTCGACCTAGAGCGTCAAGGCCGTGCGCGTTGAAGTTCGGCATCATGGCAATGATGGCGGTCTGGCGAGAGTTGTTGCTCATCGGGACCACTCCCGCCGGCAACCCAAATAGAGACGCCTTGACAGTTTTGCCGGCCTTCTCGGCTCTTCCGGTCCTCTTAGGCCTGCCATCGTCAGTCACCTTTAGCTGGAAGAGCCTCTCACAGAAGTGAGCATGCCCCATCACCGTGAAGTTATGGTTCAAGCCAGGGCGGAGCCTCATGACGTCAGCCGTGTTCCTGTAGTCCCAGGTCGGCCTCCCCTTGTTGTGCAGTGGGGTAATCTGGCGGCGGATGAAATCGGCCCCAATCATTTCAATGGTGATCTCGGCCACGGTGAGGCGATTGATCCTGGTCGTGGCGACCGAGAGCTTCTTGTCGTCGATGTCGAGGTCACTTCAGTCCTTGCGGTGGACTAGCGGACTCCGGCGAACCCGGCAGAACTCCCGTGGATCCTCCTCCTCAACCCAGCACCACCAGCTCTACCACTCCTCCCACCTCTCCTTCTGGGCGCCCTCCAGATACGTGCCTTTCTCCCGAGACCTCGGGATCCAGGTGACGCACCCGGAGATGGCGCCCCCTGACTCGATGCGGGGGTAGAAGTAGTGGCGGAAGAGCCTCGTGCTAGGGAGCACTCCAGTGAAGCCCTCGCAGGGATGGGCGAAGAAGGTCATGCACGCCATGACATTCGGCATAAGATCCAGAAGATGGAAGCCGTAGGTGTGCATGACGTCTATGACGAAGTCAGAGAAAGGGGGCAAAGCCCGCAAGAGAAGTAGTCAACGAAGAAGGGGTACCGATTTGGGCCGGCCTCGGCGAAATTGGCAAGGATTATGTGTGTGGCAGGATGCGCCGTCGTCTTCCTCCCCCACAGGGGCTTGAATAAGTCCCTGAGATGGACCGCATCGACCGTCGAGGGGAAGTAGGCATGCTACGTCTGAAGCACCGCCAACTCGCTCTCCGGCGCCTCTTTCTCCCCGGCATCCTTGGCCGCCCCCTTGCCCTTGCCTGTCTTGGGTGCCATAGCGACTGAGAGGGGATGAAGGATTAAGGGCAATGAGGGCGCGGTGGTGGTGAGCAAAGGCAAGAGCTGGGGGAAGAAGAAGGGAGCGGCGGTTCTGAGATTGGGAAACGCACAGGGGGTAAATAAGCAGTGCGTCTGCGGTTTTCCCTTTTTTATGGGGAAGGCGTGGTCCGCCTCTTTACCATTTACCATGATGTGATGCAAGTAGGCCGCAACCGCCCCATGCACGACCGCCATGTCATGCATTCAACGCGGGTCATGGGGAAGCGCAACTGGCGAGGGAGTTACTATGATAAAACTCTGCCACGCGTACCCGCGCACCATTCTGGGCCTGGCCCAATAACGCTTCGCGCTTATATGTGGCCTAGGCCAGGGGGCTCCTATCGGTGTACAAAAGTAGGGGTCCTTTTTGTACCCTTTACTTGTGCGCGGGCAGTCGCAGCCACATGCCTGCGGCCACGCTTGGCGGAGCATAGGAAATGAAGACACAAGACTACCAGAGTAGCGCCAAGTCGAAGGCACGAGAAGCAGAGGGGCAAGGTAGGCTTTCCCTAGCAAGAGCCTTGCCGGGGGAGCTTACGTAGCCTCCCCCGGCAAGAGTCTCACCGGGGCAACTTTCCCAACACCAGCAAAGCCGCCATCCTTGAGCCTAAGAGTTCTGACACCATCGACAACATTGGAGCCAAGGCTCGGGAGGTGCCTGCATGGTGGCATGCAGATCTTTGTAAAGACCAAGAACGTACAAGACTAGATGAGGACTAGAAGACGGAGATCCCCCCGGCAAGATCCTTGCCAGGGACGCTCACAAGACACCCGGCAAGACCCTTACCGGGGACATCTGCTGGGACGCAGCCTGGCCCCCACCTGCCAAGCCTCCACCGCTGTTCCAACATAGTAGTCAACCCGCCAACAAGGCAGGCACCTGCATGGCGACGTGCAGCTTCCAGGCCAACTCAGAAAGCACCTGTGTGGTGGCATGCAGATCTTCAGGAAGACTCTGCCACCGCACCAACTCAACAGCCATCTAGCCAGCGTGGTGTTGCACACCTAGTCAGCCTGGATGCGGGTCAGAGCGAGATGAGGCGGCGACGGACGAGACGAGATTCCTTGTTGTCCCCGATAAAGTGAGGGGCACGTCGGCAACGCATTAAATAAGTTTGTCCTATGGTGCTAGGCAGTAGACTTGCGTACAGTACAACTTCCCACCTCCTGTGTGCCATCGTGGCGACCTCTTTGGCTATAAAAGGAGGCCCGAGGCATACTTGAGGGGGATTCGGACTTTTTGGACCCTGCACGCTTTGTAGCTAGTCCAAGAACACTAGATAAACACAAACCAATAGGAGTAGGGTATTACACATCACTTGCGGCCCGAACCTGGATAAATTCCCCCGTGTTGATCTTCTAAACCCACTCTTTCCACAGCCCCGCGCCCGCCAACCATAGAAGGGACTCCCTGTGATCCCATAGGTGTCGTTCTCACCGACAGATGCATGTCAAACTTTTTCTACAGCGAACATGCGACCAAAGGAGTTTAGTATTGACAATAGAAAACAAAATAGATAACATCTATTCGTTTTTTATACATTGATTGATTTCTAGGGATTTAAATGTGCAAAATCAAATTTGATCTACATGAGACCTGTGATAGTGCACGAAAATGGATTGCAAAATCATGTGTGTACGTGTCCCTGGGTGCATGTTTAGTACCCATGCAAGAAATTTCTAACATCTAGAATCCTGATTTTAAAATCCAATAAATCCAAAACTAAGTTGAAATTCATGAAACTTATCATGGTGTCATATGGACACCAATAGACTGTCATTTTTTTAAAATTTGGGACAAGTTTTGATATAATCTTTTTACATATAGGAAATTATAAATAATTATCAACCAATATCGCAAACGAACTGTTTATTCGAACCGTGTGCGCTAGACCAACAATGTAAGTGTCGTGCTTCGGTTAAGCAATAAAGCGGCATAATTAATCATCAAAAAGGAAAAATTAATATAATACGTGTCGCGCATGCGTCCCGTGTGTCATACGAGCATGCATGAGTTGATGAGACGCATGCTAGCAGGCAGACCGGAAGGCCGAGGCATGCGCGTGTTCGCTACGCACTCACCATGGGGCGTGCTAGTAGTCTGCCGCGCAGGCTCACTCGGAGTCGAGCCAGCCCTTTGACCGCCACCCACCTTGCTCACACTGCTCCATATTAATGGCATGCCCTCCTTGCTCTATGAAATGATCGTATAGGAATGCCAGAAGTCCGCCGCGCAGGCTCATCGGGAAGTGAGACAGCCTTTGACTACTGCCCGCCTCACTCCCACTGGTCCGTTTTAATGGCACGCCCGAGCGACCGTACCCCCCATCCTCGCCACACACACAATCCTCTCTCTCCGCCCGCATCCCCGACGCCGCTCTCAGTCCTCAAAGCCAGCACCCTATCCTCGCCACACACTCGATCCTTTCTCTCCGCCAGCATCCTTGACGCTGCTCTCAGTCCGCAAAGCCATCAGTGTATGAGGATGCCACCGAAGCACCCCATCAGAGGGAGTGGCGACGTCGGGGCTGTTGAAACACCGGAGCACGACGTGAATATAGATATAGAGGTTTCTGTTGCCGCCGACGAGGTGGAGAACGAGGCTGCTAACAAGTGGAGGCAGGTCGAGAAAGAACCGCAAGAGACTACACCAGACCTACACTTCATCAGCAGCCTCCCCGATGATATGTTAACAGTTATTATATCCCCCCTACCAATCTAATATGGGGCGAGGACAACCGCCCTTTCACGGCGGTGACGCCCCCTATGGGTCCCCTCCCCTCTCGACCTCCTCGACCCCCACGAGCTCTGCCATGGTTGTTGCAAAAGCTTGGATGCATTCTCCCAGATCCTCGGCAGTCACCATGGCCCAATCATGTGACATCCGGAAAATTAAGCCACAATAATACCCTGGTAATGATGCCATGTCACCATCATTACTATTGCTAATCTCACTTTGATTCAAAACCAGTTTGAATTCAAATTTAAAATAAACTCAATTAATAAATTTCTCAAATGTTAAAACTAAAATGTTCTAAATGTGTCAAATAATCCATAGAAAATATTGGTGAAGAAACCACATTCTTATAAAGTATTTAATTGCCCTATAATAAGTAAACAATGGCTAAAGCAATAATTTAAATGCCTTTTGAATTATAAAAATTACCAAGCATTTGTATTAAATACCAAACCATTTTATGGCAATGCTAAATAATGCAAAGTAATTATGTGGCACAATTCCATATTTTACAAAAGAATTTTTGTGGCCTACCAATTTGCAAAACAGAACGAATTGATGAAACTAAAAGAAAAGGAAAAACTAAAAAGAAAAGGGAAAGACAAGGCCAGGCTACACTATGTACTTGGCCCAGCCGGGCAACACTACACCACAGCCCAACTTAACCCCCTCCATCGTCTTCCCTATTAATGGAGTGCGTTGGACGCCAGCCATGCGTCCATGCCGCGGATCCACCGTCTGGCGCCATCCAGACCACCCCGCCACCCTACAAGGTCGTCATAGACCCCCCTCGGATGAACCCTAGCCCTACTCACCCTCTCGCCTCTCCCCTCTTCCTCCTCCTTCGCCCGACGCTGCCATCGACGTGTGTCGCTTGATCTCGTGGCCACTTGCCTCGGCCGCTCCTCTGCACACGCTGTACCACCCCCGGCCACACCCTACGCCTGCCTCGCCATGCAACATCCCCGTGCCTAGCCCGCGCGCCTCGCCTCCACCTATTGCCGTCGTACTCCCCCCTTCGCTGCAGCCTGCAGGCCTCCGTGCCGATGGCCACCTCCGCTGCCGCCCACAGGCCCGCGCGCCCCTGCGTCGGCGCTCGCTTTTGCTGCCGCCTATAGGGGCACTGCTGCCGGCCTCCGCTTGTCGCTGCTGCTCGTTATGCCGGCCATGGCCGTGCACAGCCGCGGCTCGGCTAGCTCCCTTTCAGTGGGGTCGGGCCGTTTATGTTAGGGTAGAAATAGTTAGGTTAGTCTAGTAATTAGTTAGCAAATGACCCTGTGACACACGGGTCCCACTTAGTTAAATAGCCTAAATAAACCCCTACTTAAAGTTACTGAGTATCACATGCGGGACCCACTACCACTGTTCACTTTGACCAGTCCATGATGACTGGGTAGTTGACCTAGTCAACTGGCCCGCCCTGCCATACACTAGCCGGGTACACTTCTGTGTACCCATAGCCTTTTTCTTATTTATTTTCGAGATATAAATAATTCTAGAAAATGAATAAAATTTTGGAAATTAATATAAAATAATCCGTAGCTCAGATGAAAATACTTTGTACATGAAAGTTGCTCAGAACAACAAGACGAATCCGTATACGCAGTCGGTTCGTCTGCCACACATCCCTAGCATAGTGAGCATGCAACCATCCCCCTCCGGATTGATTGTCTGAAAAAAGCCAAACACCGGGAATACTTTCCTGGATGTTTTCCCCCTTTGCCGGTATCACCTATCCCTGTGTTAGGTCACCCCTAGCACCGCATATTGCCATATTATGCTTTGTGATACTTTGATTGATCTATTATTTATTGTGTTCCCCCTTCGTTACTTCTTTCCGATAGACCCTGAGCTCGCTGCCGATACCCCCGTGATCGACTACATCGACGATGACCTCTCCTTGCCAGAGTAACCAGGAAAGCAAACCCCCTTTGATCAACCAGATATCGCCCACTCTCTTCTCTCTTATTCTTGCATTAGGTTTGCTACTGTTCTTGATTCGATAGCTCCTATTCTGTTGCATAGCCTATCATTGTTGCTACAATTGTTCATACCCTTACCTGCTATCCTGATGCTTAGAATAGGTTGCTAGTATTACATCAGTGGCCCTACACTCTTGTCCATCTACCATGCTATATTACTAGGCCGTGATCACTCGGAGGTGATCACAGGTATATACTATACTATTACATTCTTATGTTGATGATTCGGAGATGGGGGCTGAAGGGGCAGGTGGTTCCACCCAGGTAGTGGTGGGCCTAGGTTCCCGGCAGCCCCCTGATGGTTACTTTGTGGCGGACCGATAGGGAAGGTTGTGACCACCTAGGAGATAGGTGGGCCTGGTCCCTGGTCGGCGTCTGCGGATACTTCTAATAACACGCGTAATGAGATCTGGATATTTGATCTGAGTCTGGCCACTGGCCTATACGCACTAACCAACTATGTGGGAATAATTATGGGCACTCGACGTCATGGTATCAGCCCAAGCCTTCTTGATGTCAGCGGTTGAGCGTCGCGCACCGGATTGGACTGGAACGCCTGCTCGTGTATTAGGGAGGCTAGGTCTACTTTCAGCCGCGTTCGCAGCATGTAGGTGTGCGACGGGCGATGGGCGTAGACCCTTGCGCGCTTAGGATTTAGACTCGCGTGCTGACCTCTCTGCTGAGCCTAGGTAGGGCTGCGACGTGTTGATCTTCCGAGGCCGGGTATGACCCTGGAAAGTGTGTCCGGCCAGAGGGATCGAGCATGTTGGGTAATGTAGTGCACCCTTACAGGGAAGTTTATCTATTCGAATAGCTGTGTCCCTTGGTAAAAAGACAACCCGGAGTTGTATTATGACCTTATGACAACTATAACCGGATACTTAATAAAACACACCTCTTACAAGTTCCAGATACAACCCCATGATCGCTTTCCCACAGGGCGACGAGGGGAGGATCGTTGGGTAGGATTAGGCTATATGGTGTTCCTTGATGCTGCTCTTGCTACTCTCTTGTACATGCTTCAAGATGGAGGCTGCCAGAAGCGTAGTCTTTGATAAGACTAGCTATCCCACTCTTATTCTGTCATTCTGCAGTTCAGTCCGTAGATACTACCCATTTCATTGACACCAATGCATATGTAGTGTAGATCCTTGCTTGCAAGTACTTTGGATGAGTACTCACGGTTGCTTTGCTTCCCTTTTTTCCCTTTTCCTTCTTCTCGGATGATGCAACCAGATGGTGGAGCCCAGGAGCCAGAGATCCCGAGGATGATTCTACGTGGAGTTCGACTTCGAGGAGTAGTTTGGAGTATCCCAGGCAGGAGGCATGCGCCTCTTTCGATCTGTATCTTAGTTTGTGCTAGCCATCTTATGGCACCTTGTTTAACTTATGTCTGCACTCATAATATTGTTGCTTCCGCTGACTCATCTGTGTTCGAGCTTTTGTATTCGAGCCCTCAAGGCCCCTGGCTTGTAATATAAAGCTTGTATTATTTTAATTTGTGTCTAGAGTTGTGTTGTATTATCTTCCCGCGCGTCCCTGATCTTGATCTTACACATTTGCGTGTGTGCACCACAAAAAAAGACACTTCCGTGATGATACGTGTTTGTCACAGTAGGTCATGTTTTCTGTCATGCATGTACATCCATGACGATTTTATGACAGAATCAAGATAGTCATACATGTGCTGTCATAGAAGTGTTCCATGACATTACCAAAATTATCATCACGGAAGTGTCCACTTCCATGACGATAAATCACGCGTCACAGAAGTGCTTTCATCAAGGGTGACCGACACATTACATCCACCGTAACGGGTCGCCGTTAAGCTATCGGGTCATGTTTTGCATCCCATAACCCATTAACAGCCTGGGCCAATGGGAAATTTCCATGTGTAAGAGGAAACACGTGTCATCTCGTTAGTGGGTCAGATAGGCGCCTATGATATTTTAACACGTGTGACGGCCCACCACCAGCCCATTTAGCTTACAAAGGCCGGCCCGTTTGACTTGGTCAAAAGTTAGCGGGCTAGCCATGAAAAGCCTGTTAACGGTCTCTTCGCAAATAGCCCATTTTACGGCCCGGCAACTCACAGCCCGTTAGGGCCTACCTAGAATCGGCCCAACAACGTCATGTGGGCCGTCGAATATAACTCCAACCCATTTCACTTTCGGCCCATGTATGGCTCACGACGTCTTTCGGCCCATATGAGGCCTTCGTATCTTTAGGCCCTTTAAAGGCCCACGTTGACTCTAGCTCAGAATGAACAGTAAATTTCTTTGTACCCGTTAATGGCCCATGATTCACATGGGCCGTTTCCTGCTGGTGTTAGCTTTCGGCCTACTGG
Source organism: Triticum dicoccoides (assembly GCF_002162155.2). Taxonomy (NCBI): domain Eukaryota; kingdom Viridiplantae; phylum Streptophyta; class Magnoliopsida; order Poales; family Poaceae; genus Triticum; species Triticum dicoccoides. Next base: position 226,474,909 of record NC_041384.1, on the reverse strand, counting down.
CGGCCCATACGTTCTTGGGCTCCTTTCCAGCCGTCGGTTACTTCTGGCCCGTTACTGGCCTGTTCCCCTAATGGGCCAAATTCGGCCCATTGCAAGAGTCGGCCCGTTCCTGGCTTGTTAACCATGCGCCGTTTCCATCCCATCCTATATTCTGGCCCATTAACGACCCGTTATGCCTCTGACAGAATTAAGCCTTTGTTGTCCTCCGGCTTGTTAATGGCCCGTTACCGTGCTGGGCCGATACCAATTATGCCCGTTTACGGCCCATGTAGACCCATTTATCTGACGGCCCGAGGCCCACCGATTCTACGGCCGTGTTGGAGGCCCATTTAAAGACGGCCCGTAGGAGGCCCATGGATCCTACGGCCCGTAGCAGGGTCATGGTTAGCATGGTTCATATATGGCCCATGGTTGCTGCGGCCACTAGCAAACCAGGGAAAATGAAGACTAGGAAATAAATAAGCCCGAAACTACCGCTAGGCTATTAATGCGATTGCACAGATTACATCCACTGGGCATCAAAGATTGCCACCAGTGCAAATATAGGGAACACCCTACACTATACAAAAATGGCTTGCTGTTTTCTTCAGCCGGTAGCTGCACGTTAAGAACAAATTTTGTATCGCAACAAAACAAATTAGAACTATAAAACAAAAGGAAGGTTGGCATAAAAGTTAACAGTCTGGCAGATAAATGCACCACCAGAAGTTCAGAAGCTCAGTTCATTTAACCTGACTGTTATGTTTCATGTTGTATTGTCCGATGGAGCACCATAACCTTCACCTTCATTTCTCCTAGGCTCCTGAACAACATAGCAAATGTCTGATAGTCTGGTTTCAAAACCATGCATATCTGAACGACATCGAACAATGTCTGTCCTTGTTTCACAAAGGGTCTCTGTTAGGGAACAGACTTGTGTCTGGAGTGCAGATATAACATTGTTTTGAGCTAGCATATCTTGATCATGAGGCAGTTTGGGCGAGATTGCCTTAACAACCAACCCAGTATTACGCAGGAACGTGCTTTTGGCACTGTTAGTGGACAGGTACTGACCCACTGCAGCAAGAGCTGACATTGCTGTTATAGTTGCCTCGCCACCTTCAGAAGGTGGCGGTTCCACCATTTTTCCATAGCTTGCTGAAAAGTTGAGTTTTTACATTAGTACTAGAACAGAAGATATTAAGGAGGCAGCAAAACCAAACAAAATAGCTTTGGTCCATATACAGAACTTATTCTGGTGAACCCATGTAAAGTATTAGTTGTATTTTACTACAAAGTACATAATAAAACCAGGTTCCAAACATATGACCATGTACCATGGCTAATGTGTTGTCTATTTCTTCACATTATATTGACATCTAAGGATAAAGAGACAAAGTTTATAATACTGTAAGCATAATATGACATCATTCATATCACAAAACAACTGAGAACATACAAAGATGCAATTCTAACGTTGTGTGGGCAAGTCCAGCATGGAACTAGATTACAGGTCAAGATCAAAGGAACATCACTCCTCTCTTTAAACCTTGTAAGGTGCAATGATACACTAAGACAACTGTGTATAAAATTGAAAAGAGTAATAGATATTGGCTGCAAACCATTCAGTTCAAGGCACGAGTCACGAGTTAGAGTAAGTAGTAGTTAAAAGGCATGAGGATTAAGGACTTACAACAGCGGCTTTGACTGGTGTAGGCATGCCCTTCGTCTTGCTGGTGTGACAGTCCTTGAAGATTTCTACAACATTTGGTTCAGGTACTTTTTGGTCCTTGCGGGCTTTCCTCTACATTTGGAACAAGTAAATATAGACCTGATAATATGGTACAGCGAAAAGAGTGAAACAACAGCTAATTACAAGAGCCTCGCAGTGTGCAATATAGCTACGAGATCCTATCGTTTGTTGGAATTTCACTTTCGTACGGTTGGCCTTGTTCGTTGAACAGTTCACCTACAAGAAGATAGATTTGTGTGGCACATGTGTAAATAGGACTTCAACATGTGATCTGATCACATATATATAATGTACTTGATACTTCGGATCAGACCAGTGTTTAACGAGGCCTCTCCAGTGTTCATCCGATATATTTTCCACTGGAGATATTTGGGCAAGTTCACTGTCAGCCTTGCCTTCAAAGTGAGTTTTCCTCAAGTTATACCGATACTATCGCAGAGCAGACTTGAAAACATGGGTGCAAGCTTGTCTGGTTGCATCATCTTGGCTGTCCAACGTGAACCTCATCTGTTGAAAATTATGGGAGTCTCATTATCAGCAACCTAGAAAGTATTGGATAGAGCAAGACGATATTACTACTTTCCATACAAAACCATACTTAAAGATAAATGGTCGAGGAAGGTGTTGAACTGGGTTTCGTCTTTGTCATTCCTGTACTGAATCCATGTTGGGAGGATACGTACATGACACCTAACAGCAACTGCTGCCTCTGATACTAACTTGGCTGACTCTCTAGCATCACATGGCCTTTTTAAACCTGCCTCAAAACGATCTCTATTCCTCCTCCTCTAGATTTACTTAACCTATTGAGCATTATCCCTGATGTTTGTTTCCTCTTCGCCTAGGTGCGAGTCCAACAACAAACATAGGAAGTGTTAGTGTACATCAAACTGTGAGACTACATATAAAGAAGCATGCAACTATAACTTGTCTCCAGCAACTACCTTCTTGCTGTTGAAGCTCACAAAGTTCATCCGATCTTGCCAACTCATCTTGTGTCAAGAGTGCTTCGAAAGTAGTGTCAGGTGGCAAGGGAACTTAGGAAGGTGCTGCTAGCTGAGTTGACCAACAAGTAAATCATGCAGCTGGTGGTACTGTGGAAGGTGTTGCAACAACTAGGGTTGTCTCTGCTTGTTTGGTGGCAACTATTTGTTTCTGTTTGTCTTGTTCTGTAGCTCGTGTAGCATGGGATACCCTGTCGGTACAATTTCCCGCTGGACTTTGATCTTCTATTCCACCATGAGTACCAGCAGAATCTGCAAGATTCTTCCGCTTCCCTTTCCCTGTCATTCTGTCTTACTTCCTCTTTCTCTGTGCCATGTTAAGTCAAGCCGACAAGAAAAATGAGTAACAATTTAGTTCTTCAGAACAAATTGATGTGCGGTACAGACGAACTGAACTTTGATGTTAGACAACCACATGATAGGAGGATGTAATATGTACGAAAAACAGGACGACATGAGATAACAGAACTATGATGTGTAAACTAAGCAGAAGACATTTCACTAAATTAGAAGCAATGCAATGGAAGGTAGACACCATATGAAAGATGCTACAAATATCACTCTGCCAGGTTAACGGTGTCTCATCATAAATGCCATTTAAACAAATGTGAAGCAATACAAGGAATAAATCATATGCAAGATGCAAACAACATCACACTACCAATTAAAGGTCTCTCGTCATTAGTGCCATTGCATATGCACAACATTGCATATTCACAGCTTATGATGTGAAGGAGAAGGCATTTCAACAAATTAGAAGCAATGAAAGCTAGACACCATATGAAAGATGCAACGAATATCACTCTACCAAGTTAAAATTGTCTCATCATAAGTGCCATTTCAACAAATTAGAAGTAGTACAAGCTAGAAAAGAATGCGAGATGTAACCTATATCACACTCCCAAGTCAAACGTGTCTTATGATAAGTGATTGTTGCAGGTTACACAACTATAGTACTTTGATGTAAGAACATGGTGTGATAGACAGATATTATATGTTCTAGAAATAGGAACACGTGTCTTAGTCACAAGTATAATGTGTAAAGTAAGCAGATGAAATTCAACAAAATTAGAAGCAATACAAGCTAGACATTATACATAACATGCAACCACATATAACAGTACCAAGTTAGAGAGAGCACCTGTGATGGTGCACTAGGGGAGACGTGCTCATCATCAACATAGCTACATTGAGTGTCTATGCATGTGTTGTCTTGGAAATCATCTTGGGGGTGGAGGAGTAGAATCTGTAGAGGCCCTCCGTTTGGAAGGAGCACCATTATCCACTGCCTTGCTAACTTCCTTCCGCTTTATTGATTTTGAATTTTCAAGTAAAACCGACAAGAAAAAGCAACAAAATTCACTCTTAAGAACTCATTCGTGCATGATACTGACAATCACTACTTTGATGTAAGGCAAACACATGATTCCAGGATGGAATAATACGGAAAACAGGAAGGCATGGCATATTCACAACTGTTTGTGTAAACTAAGCAGAAACCATTTCAACAAATAAGAAGTAATGCAAGCTAGACACCACATGAAAGATGCAACCAATATGACTCTGCCAAGTTAAAAGCATCCCATCATAAATGGCATTTCAACAAATCATATGAAAGATGCAACTAATATCACACTGCATATACTAAAGGTGTCTCGTCATATTGATTTATGCGGGATACAAAAAACAATAGTTTTATGTAAGGACATGCTTAATAGACAGATGTACTATGTACTAAAAACAGGAAGGCATGTCACATTAACAGGTATAATGTACAAACTAAGCAGAATAGCACATGCAATTTAACCAGATTGGAAGAATTACAATCTAGACACCATATGCAACATGCAACCACATATCACGCTGCCAAGTTAGAGCAAGCACTTGCAATGCTAGTGTAGGGGAAATGCGGTAATCAACTATAGAGATACGTTCACTATCTTCATCTAGCCTTGTTGTTTCTTCAGAATCATGTGGGGAGGCTGACCTCCAATCTTTAAATGAGGATATTTTCTCACAGTAGTGCACTTGCCTGACTGCCTCATCATAAGTGATTGATGAGGGATACACAAGAACATTAGCTTGATGTAAGAACATGGTTAATAGACAGATGTACTAGCATGTACCAAAAACAGGAAGGCATGTCATATTCAAAGGTATAGTGTGTAAGCTAAGCAGATGCAATTTAACAAAATTGGAAGCAATACAAGCTAGACATCCGGATGGAGTGGTGAGCATGATCATCTAGGACCTGAGAGCCTGGTGGGAGGCGGGCTGCTTCGCCACCATTGTGGCTTTTTAGTTGGCTTCCAGGTGATGCCTGTCTGTGCTGGTCTTGTCACTGGCTCGGCCAGTGCCCTGACTAGCCATTTGACTTCTGGTGCTCCCGGATGGTGGTTTATGTAGAAAATATCTTTCCTTACCTTAATAAAGACCGACTTCGGCCTTTCGAATACAAGCTAGACAACATATGCAACATGCAATCACATATGACACTGCGAAGTTAAAACAGGCACCAGGGATGGTGGTTCATTGGGAGCGAGGTCATCAACTCCAGAGCTACGTTTACCGTCTCCATCTGCTGACACTGTAGCCTTTTAAATGGCTGAAACGTGTCTGGCCTAGCCGCATACCATGCTGGAGCAACTTCTCTCTTTTATTTTCTGCTTCTGTGAAGGCAACATAGTCTGAAATACCCTTGCATAAAAACAAAATAGTGAGAGTATGGGTGAAGTGTGTGCAGAACTAGTGCACTGTAAAAGTAGCAGATAGTAGGTGGCTGAAAAATAAATGAAAGGAGACATATGATAGCTCTACAACATTGCATGGCAAACAAATTTAGATTCTACTCCGTATGATTTTGTAATATATGAGCACAGGAAATGCAGGTACTCCTCCAGCACACCACCACATGTGGTCCTATCAAGATAATAGTCGACTGAAAATAAATAGGTCAGTCGATTTTTTATGAACCGTCCGATCTATAAGGAACGGGCAGATGACCTTCGTCTACCTCCCACCAGTCACTGTTGATGATCTTTCTCGAACCGCCAGCGACCACCGGCCTAGACCCCTGCCTCCGTCGCCCCGCCCTCCCCTCGACCTCACACCACCGTCGTGCTTGGCAGCGCCCCCAGGCCATCGCTTTAATCCCGGCCAACCTCCAGATCAGGCCCCATCAGCTCTAGGCCCCACACGCCCCTAAGATAAACACCGAGGCACTGCTTCCCCGGTGTAATAGGCGGACTAGCGCCTGTTACACCGGGGAATGCTTCCGTTAATTGGGAATCAACTGACCAGAAATTGAAATCCAGGGGGGCGACGGACCTCTAGCTAAGGTGAAATAGTATATGAGGAGAAACCTTGTGCATCACGAGTACCTAGGAACATCTAGTATTGAGAAGCAGCGGTCAACTAGTGTCTTCTGTGGGATGAATACCGTGGAAGCAGACACGTAAGATTTGCACGAATAAGGGAAGAGGAGTACCATTTCCGGTTGCCAGTGTGGTCGCCTCCACATGTCGCGCCGATCTTCTTCTTTTTGCCAGGGAAACCAATGTTTTGGAGGAGGGTGCAGGCTTGGACGAACCCATGGCCAAATTGTTGACTGTGTTGCCGTGGCCGTATGTCAGTGGAGGGGAAGCAGATCCAAGGCGGCGAAGGACGGCGTAACAGGAACAACTCCGGTTCGGTGGACGGTGGCAAAGTTGGAGCGGCAGCTGTGAGGCGTAGGACGGCGTGGTTGAACTGGCTCGAGTATGGACGGCTCAACCTCGGCTTCAACTACTAGCCTTGGGGGGCGTTGTGGTTGAGGTTGCGATGGACGACGATGTCGGGGTATCGGCTCCGGCGTGATGGAGGAGGGCGGTGGTTGATGGGTGGGATGGGGTGGCGGGCGGAGGATGCCGGGGTTTCGCGGCTGGTGGAGAGGTAGTTTTGGCGCCCATAGAGTACGAATGGGGAATCAGAAGGGGGGAGGTGGCGGGGGGAGCTAAGGGAGAACCATGTTTCGGTCTGGGACGCGCTTGTTTTTGGCTTTTTTGAATAGATGGGACACGCTTGTTTGAAATTTGGGGAAAGTACAAACTTTGCCCCCCCTCTTAAATTTCGGACCTACTGCGGGTCAGGGGTAGGATGGTAATCCCAGGTGTCCCAACTCCCAAATAGTGGACAGGAGCGATTTCGGCCGCGCGCATGTGTGCTTAGGCGGCCATTGTGTATGAATGTTTTTCAGAGGCGGTTGGGTGGCGTCTAGATGAAGAGACAAACCTACCTCGGTTTAGACCTTTGGACGTGTGGGGCCGGTAGGTTTCATGGGTCGGAGTTAGAAAAGTGATTTCCTTGTACTACCAAACATTGGTCTCATGTGGTTTCGGGTGAGTAGAGGCTCTTTTGGCGCTTCGTTTGAAATTTTGAAACAGAAGCATTCACGTTTAGAGTACTCTTGAACTTTGACGATTGACCTAAATGGACAACATTAATTTTGACCTTGTATGTTTGAAAAACTCATTAAATTATCCACTTCTTTTTGAAATTTTGGCACTTGAAAATCCTATAACTATGATTATTTTGGAATGGAGGAGCTAAATTTGAATCTATTTTGTACACGACTATATATGCTATTATGTACAAAATCAGAGCAAAGGTTGGTGCCCCCATAATTTAGGTATGATTATCAAATGCCATGATATCGAATTCAAATAATTGAATGGACTTCATGTTGAATTCGATTTTTTTAAACCACCTTAAGTTGAACCCAAATGCATAGCTAGCTATTTATAATGTTCATTGTGTAACTTCCGTATGTATAATGTGCTTTACACACACAACATGAACTATACTCATGTTTATATTCGATTGCTAAAGGATGCATTGTTTGGAGTTCAAAATACTAATTATGTGGATCAATTATGTCGAATAATAACATAGACATGCTCGAATTCGATAGAATCTAGATGTCTGATGGATCAATGACCGTTCCTTACGCGAATTGCAAATATCATGATCCCATCCTAATATTTGGATACAATTTATATCTTCAATCAATGTGTACATCATTCTTTTACGTGTAGTTTCACTCTCCATCGGTGGTCTCTCACACATGCTCACACTCTCCCTCCCGAGGTGTCTTTCTCGCATACATGCTCTTGATATAACCCTCTCTCCCTCTTGTAACCATTTACGACTGTTTTCACTAACCTTCATAACAAGCACTCTTCCTCTCACAAGCATATACACGGACAATCCCCATCGACCCTTTCTATATACATAGACATGCCTACGTGTCTCTTGTACGCACATTATCTTTAGGTCTATCTCTCACGCATTGTCTCACACCTCTCTTCCTAATCGACGACTATGATTCTAGGAGAGCAATCTGTAGCATGCCTCTTAAATTTAGGTTGGATGAATAGTAATATCAAAGACAAGGGGTTACCTTAGTCCGAGAACCCAGGGTTACAAATCCTAGCCGGCTACGTCAGTGGACACAAAGTCCTCCATAATTCTGCTATCGTTGTCTTGTACGACAAGTCATCCATGGGTATCCCTAAATGCGTCACGGGCCGACCAATGTGGTGCAGGAACCGAACAAGGGCCTCACCTCGACCCACTAGACCTCACGCGGTGACACACCCTCTGCCCCCAGGTCTCGTTATCTTCTCACACCCACACAGACCAACACAGACACCACACACACAAAAAATCTCCTCGTGCCTCTATCCCCTCCCCCCTTGCATATACACACTCAAGGGAATATCTCGACGTGACATCATATTAGTCTCTCTCTCCAGACCTCTCTCATTTCTCGTGTTATCTCTCCCACGCCCCCTCCCCCCTGCCGGCCCCTCTATCCATGCCTCTCTCGAATAGGTAATACGCACACATACCTCTCTAGGCCCTGCCAAATACATCAACTACACATTCACACATGTTACATCATGTACCCCATTGATCTAAAAAGCCCTCTCTTCACGTTTATTTCGCGTAAAACATTCCTTTTGAATAAAATGTGGCCAAAAAATTATTTTAGAATTTCTACATATATACAACATTACAAAGTTATATGGAGGAGTATGAACGTTAGTTTGTTGCATGGTGCCCACAATGATATTTATTCCGCACTGTGAATTTTTGTATTTTTATACTATATATAAAGTTAGTCATAATAAAGAGAAACGAAGAGCATCTCTCTCCTCATCGCATACAGCCCCTCTACGCCCCTTTCACGTACGCACACAAACTATCTCCAGGTCCTCTAAAATTAATCCCCCAGCACATTCATGCATGTTTCATCTTTCTCTCGCGATATATACAGTGACGATCATTGTACTTGGAGCGAAAGCACGATACGTACATTGGACTTCAGAATCCACTCATTACGGTCACCATTTATGTTTGTGGTTATTATACAGTCACGGGCTCACCGTACAGCTCTGTATTTGCTCAATACACGACTAGTTGACCAGTTAAATGCTCCACGTAGCACCTCTAGTGTTGCATCACATTATCTCACTACCATTGGGCCCACCTGTCGGCTTGGTTCTACTTTTCTACACTCTTATAAAAAACAGAGTTGGTGATGATGGTGTGCCTGCCATCCTGCAATATAGGCCGTCCAATTTACATCTGACGGATAGGATGGAAACTATGGCAATCTTGCAAAAGGTACCCACACACCTCTACACATTTGCAAATAAGGCCTTCCCTCGTTCATCCTTTTCTCTCACAAGATAAACTAGTCATACAAATGCATCTTGATGTTACATGCAACGCATGGGCATCTTGCTAGTAAGAATGAAAACAAACGACGAAAAATATTGGACAGTGGTTTGAAGTCATGACCGTGGCACAGCGGACAAGGTGGCCTTGTATTGGTATGCTAAGTCGTCTGTTTTAACATAGATGAGCTGGTGTGGTGATTATACACACACGCACGCATGCACACAAACTGCATGCACGTAACACTCACACGAACACATGCAGCCACACACGCATGCAACACTCACACGTACACGCGCAACCACGCACGCACGCAACATTCACACGCACACACGCATGCATGCATGCACACCCCACACGACCAACACACACTCTCACACTCAAGTGCTCAACCTACACGTGCATGCGGACACATCAGGCCCTGACAGACACATACACGCACTTCGCCAAACCACAACGTTCGAGATATCGTCAATGTCACCGCAAGGAGGAAGGAAGTCAAATAGTTACTACCTCCATTTTTGTCAACACCAGGACAGTATATCGAAATTACAATTTGCAAAATGCCACTAACACTAATCGAGGCAAAATTGATGGGGTTTGCCTCGTACTAGCAACCAAGGACATTAATATACCCTTGCATGCATGCGGAAGTGAGAAGGTTTGTTTGCGTGGCGCTGCATTAATCAAGCAATGAGGAGTGAGATGTTAGCTCTTTGGGCTTCAGAGAAAAAATGCACATTAATTGACACGTCAAACGATGATTTGTATCGAACCGCACCCTCACACGGTCGCTCCTACACGTCGCGGTTGCACCGCACCCTCACACAGTCGCTCCTGCATGCCGCAAACCCAACCAAGGGAACGCACCCTCACTGACACGTGCTACCGCTGACAGATAATTTTCGTTCATACATTATGTTTATCCAACCGCATGTTGGGGTGGATCCGTATGGCCCGTGCGGTGGTATGTTGGGGAAGAAGAAGAGGTGAGGAAGAAGGGTTAGGAGACGTAGGATATTGTCAGGACCCCGACTCAATGCCACATCGATCTAGCATGTAACACCTCATATCACTTTGCGGCCTCACGCACGGTATTCCCACGGGTGTCGCCTTACCTTTGCCCGGGACCGTTTGCGCCTTTTGGCACACGTATATGATAGTGTCGCTAGCATCCATATGATAAGGAGCCCGGACTGACATGGCTAGTCGTAAACCCAAAGTGGCACAAACATACAGGGACAGGCATCCATGACCCAGCATCGAACGTGTCGGTCATCAGCGAGTGAATCCAGGCTGTAGCACTGGGCTAGCAGGACTCCGGTGAACCGGGCTGTAGCGGGCTAACAGGACTCCGGTATTCATCGCGTGACATTTTCCCGAAGGGACAGACACAGGAACGAAGAAGGACACATGCCGGCCAGCCTAAGTGTTCCGGAGCAGTAGCAAGCTACCATGGCTCGGTGGACACACTAGGATACATTTCCCGGTAAGAGAGGCTACTAAAGATAAACAACTAGATAGTCAGATCCCACACATACCAAGCATTTCAATAACATACACACAATATGCTCGATATGTGCAAACACAACATGGCATCACAACATGACTCTACGACTCAAGTATTTATTCAATAGGCTCCGAGGAGCGAGATATTACAAACATGAGTCTCATGACCCAACATCCAGAGCATACAAATCAAAGCACAAGCGGAAGCTATCATGTCTGAGTACAGACATCTATAAATGAAAAAGGCTGAGAAGCCTGACTATCTACCAGATCCTGCCGAGGGCACAAGATCGTAGCTGAGGTAACAAGCTAAACGTCGAAGTCCACGCGGAACTACTAGTGAGACTGAAGTCTCTCTGCAAAAACATAAAATAGGCAAACGTGAGTACAAATGTACCCAGCAAGACTTACATCAGAACTATCTACATATGCATCATTATCAACAGAGAGGATGGTGGGGTTTAACTGCAGCAAGCCAGCTTTGACTCGGTGGCTAACCTGAACTACGACTGCAAGTAACTCTTTTGAGGTGGCGCACACGAGTCCACATATTCACCATATCAATACACCACTATGGATCCGCTCCCGTCTCCCTACGAGAACGCCATCCATAGCACTCACGCTTATCTTGCGTATTTTAGAGTATCCACTTTCACTTGTCTATGAACTGTACAGGCAACCCAGAAGTCCTTTTCTGCGGACACGGCTATTCGAATAGATGATGTTAACCCTGCAGGGGTGTACTTCTTCACACATGCTCTCACCACTTACCGCCGTTTACACGGCATGTACTCGGCAACCTTCAAGCGGAAGCCCAACGTGGGTGTCGGCCACGGCCTACCTAAACACTCAAGTCTCTAGTCCAGGTTTATCGCCTATTCGGGTTCCATCCATGAGGAGATCCGGTCGGAGTTTCGCTCATAGCCCCAAACGATGTGTGCAGGGTTCCGTGACACCAAACGGGCGCCCGGTATACCCGGCCACGTGCCTACCGCATCACAGCCCACCCCTCTGATCAGCGCTACCCACGGCCTCCAGCATACTACAAACACCAGAAACTACTTGCAAATCCTGGATAGAGGACAAGGGTGATTAAGAAGCCGAGAGGGTCCATTGGTTTCGGGCCCAATGCGTGGTAGTAGCTGAATCATGGATCACAAACATAGAACTCAGTTCCTGAGGACGGCTTCAATGAGACAACCCACCATGTACTCCTACATGGCCTCTCACCGATACCTTTACCAAATCGTGTTCACACACTTAGCTCACACACAGTAGGACATGTTCGCACACCTCTGATTCATCCCCGATGAATCAGACCTGACTCAACTCTAAGCAGTAGCAGGAATGACAAACAAGCAAGAATGAGTAGGCACAACAGGGCTCAAACAACTCCTACTCATGCTAGTGGGTTTCATCTATTTACTGTGGAATGACAGGTCATGCAGAGGATAAAGGGGTTCAGCTACCGCAGCAAGTAACAGATGAATCGTTGTTGTCCTAATGCAGTAAAAGAGAGCAGGAGCGAGAGAGTGGGATTATATCGGAATGAACAAGGGTGTTTTGCTTGCCTGGCACTTCTGAAGATAGTATAGCGCTTCATCAGTGTCATCGAACTCATCGTCGAACCACGTCTATCGAGAGGGGACAAACACCGGCAACTAAGGAAAAACACAATCAATGCAATGCACAATATGATGCATGAATGTGACATGGCAATATGCTGTGGTTTGTGCTAATGCAACTAAAACCAGATTAAATGAAGTTGGTTTGAATCCAAGATTCAAACTCAAACTCCATATGTGGATATTTAAATGCCATTAGTATGATTTGTGCTAAACAGCATCTATAAGTTGTTCTAACATGCATGAAAATGGTACAGATGGATTCCTTGAATTTTTCTGATAATTTTTCATATATAATTTGTTTGATTTGGAGTTACGGTTGATTTTATATGATTTTTAGAAGTTTGGGGTATTTTCTGAAATTTATAAATCATTTCCTGATTTATTTTAATTCCAGAAATACTTACTGTGTCAGCATGACGCCTGTGTGACGTCAGCAAGTCAACAGGGTTGACCAGGGTCAAACCTGTCGCGTGGGACCCGTGTGTGAGCTGCAGGGCGATTAAAACAGAGCTTAATTAACCTAATTCATTAATTAGTCAGCTAAATAAACATTAGGGCCTACATGTCAGTGAAACAGTGGCTAAATAAGTTAGAATAAACTAAACTAATTAACAGGGGGCTGGCCCCACCTGTCACCGACCCAGGGGAGGTCAAACCCTGGTCAACAGGGCCTAACCAGCCGGCGGTTCGTCGCCGGTGGCAACAGGCGCAGTGGAGGGCTCGGGCTCGCTCCTCCGGCGTCCAAATGGACGGAGGAGAGCGGCTACGGAGAGCTAGAGCTCACCCGCGCCCGTTTCAGCAAGCAGCAGCAGCTAGGGCAGTCGAAGACGATGGCCTCGAGCTCGGCAGCGGCGGCCGGAGCTCGGGCGTGCTCGGGTTCGGTGTTACACGTCACGGCGAGATCAGCTGTGGGGCTCTACGGGTTCCTGGGGTCACCAGGAGCACGCCGGTGCAACAAATGCAAATGCAGGAGCTCGGGGCGCGGGGCTCGCCGGTCATGGCGGACGGCGAGCTACGGCCATGGCGGCGCAGCTAGCTAGGGGACGGACCAGAGAGGGAGAGGTGAGGGTAAATACTCCGGGGCTCACAGCAAGGTCGAAGAGCAGCTCGGTGGTCTCGGGGAGGCGTCGGAGACGGCGAATCGACCGCGGCGATCGCCGGACAGATGCGGCGATGAAGGCGGTGGGGACGACGCTGCGGTGCACCCGGCGGCACGTGAGTTGGTGGAGACAAAGAGGAAGGCGCGGCGGTTCTTCTGGAAGCATCGGCGAGGCGAGGGGTGGACATTGGCCGCGGTGGAGCTCGTCGGTGCTCTCGGGTGCTCGCAGGGAAGAGAGGGGAAGAGGGTGCCAGAGGAGGGGGAGCGGTCCAGAGGGGGTGGGGAGAACGAGGGGAGGCTCTGGGTGTCTCCGTGGCGTCGCGAGGATGTCGGGGAGGCTGCCACAACGAAGCAGGAGGTGGAGGCCCGGGCACGGGCGCGTCGACACGCCTCTGCCAGTAGGCAGAGGTTGAAGACGGCGGTGCCCCTGGTGGGCTAGGCCGCCAAGTGGACTGGCAGGGTGGGCTGGGCCAGCACAGGTGAGGCGCAGGTGGGGTTCTCTCTCTCTTTTTTTATATTTCTGTTCTGTTTTTCTTTTATTTAATCTTTTGCCACTGTTTAAAAATCAAAACAGATTAAAATATCCTCGGGATATTTTTATGTTGCTGAATGGGCTGATCCAAATGCACATAAAATGTTCCAGGGTATTTGAAAGTATATTCTATACATATTATGAATATAATTCCAAATGCAACTAGAATAATGATTTAAATTCAGTGCTCAAAATATTCCTCAAAAATGTTCATTATTTTTGGTTTGGTGCAAAACCCTTGCCAAAATATATCCAACATTATTTAAGGCCATTTTGGAAACACTGAATGCATTTTCCAGGGTTCTTTGCCCCTCTTTTATTTATGTTTTTGAGGCTTCCAAAATTCCTCAGTTCAAGTTTCAAAAATTTAAACATGATGCAAGCAAGATGCAAACACTAGACAGCACCAGAAGCTAGGGATGTGACAACTCACCCCCACTAAACAAGAATCTCGACCCGAGATTGAAGCGTAGGGTAAGACGAAAGGAAAACGCCAACTAACATAATCTTCATGATCCAGGGTGCACTCCATAAGAGTGTTGATTTGATCACCATCATTGTCTCGAAGTCTTGCTCTGAGAACTCCAACTAACATGACAACGAGAGGAAAGGAAAGACCCTAAAAGAATCGTTCTTCTCGAAGGTCGAACAACTCAGGATTAACCCACGGAATGAGACATAGCAACATCTCTCGAGCTGAGACACGAAGTACACATCTAGAGGAATGGAGTGAAGCATATGACGAAGGTTCACTAGGTAGACAACACTTCCACACCTAAGAAGGTGGTAAACGATTGCCAACGTTGCGAGGAGTTGAGTTGCCATGATACCATAATGATGCACCTTAGGGAAGGTGACTCGTAGAATCATCCCCTTAAGTGGCAAAAAGAATTACCTTTGATTCAGAGATCATTGAAACTCTTTATACCAGCCTAAGGCAATTCTCAAGCGATCGTTTGGTGGAGTGCAAAGGAATGGCATACCCAGACTAGAATGGATGATGTGGATTACCTTGTTGAGGACAACGTAATGGATGAATTTGCTTACCACCGGAAACGGAAGGGACCCATGGTAGAATGGCACATTGGCGGTGCAAGCTGGGAACAAAATGCAAATGCTAGGAATGATTCTGGTAACTGAGGAAGAACCCAACAATAGAGAGTGAATTCACTGTTTGAAAAGGTCATAGCATTGCCGAGGAAACTGAGAGGAATCCCAGTTAGAGCCGATGATAACACGTAGCGCTTGTGCGTGCTCTCAAGAACTTGAGCATTTCCACAATCATCAAGGTTTTATCAACATCCGTGTCAAGGGTGCTGACAACACAACATACTACCATGATGAATAGCGATGGACGATGCAGATGCAAAGGAGGATAACACTTTCTCAGATTTCACCTTAGCGAGGCCAAGGGAACGAAATCTGGATGATCGACCGAGAGACATTTAGCACTCCGCTTCTAATGTTCTCCTTGATGTGCTAGTGTAACCCATTCATAGATATGGTTTGATATCTAGAACATCAAGTAAAAAGGTCGGACTTCGGAACACAGAAATCCATAGGGGCAACTAGGGAGTAAATCCTACGAAATCCCTATGGGGAGGTGGCCAACTTCCTCAAATCAAGATACTACAACAGGAGGTCTTCCGGCTGGGTGTGTTGGCCACGACATCCACTTTACCGGTTATCGCGAGACCAATATTATAGTTCTTGGGAAATGTTCCAACCATCACATCTGCCTGAGATTCAGATCTGGTTGGTGTCAGAATATTCCAGACTCATCAAGTCTAGAAAGAAAAAAATGAAAGTTTGCAACACAAATCGATGAGATGGCGTTGCGAGATTCTCGGGGAATGAACTATGATAGCAAGCTCCAAAAACACGAGCCGGTTCTGCTACAAACATGTGAACACGTTGTCCCAGACAAGCATGGCCACGTAGTAGTCTTATAATTAAACACTACCGAGTTCAAGTGGGGAACCATCATCGAGGATATCGAAGTCTTTACGCAAGTCCATGGATTAGATGCCAAGCATAGACTTCTTTTCCTTGAACAAGTCAATCAGTGGCTTAGTGTGCTAGGGACACATGTAGAATGAAGGTTGCAAGCCTCCAGACTACAGAATACTTCACACGTGTGCATGACTGATTTGGGATGATTCCAAAGGAAACAAAACAATCTTCCTTGAATTCATGGCGGCAACTTGCATCAGATGCACATGAATTAAAGGAAGTCACTACCTTCATCCAAACATATGCTTCATGAACGAAACACGAAGGAATGCTTACACAAGTTTCCAACACTAGGTTGATGTTCAACATGATTCATGGGGGGAGACAAAATGCTACTGATGGGCTCAACAACAACTCATCGGAATTTCCATATCACTGGACTTCCACCATCATGTGAACACGGTGATAGCATTGGTCAGACCAAAAGATGTAATGGTATATGCTCGAGGGATCAACCACGAGTAAGACAACATTACGAGCATCGTTGGTACTGATTTGATTGACAATAGCCCACACTCAAATCAAAGGATTGATAAGACAGTAGGTCCAGCAACTGATCACAGGGACCAATCGATGAAGATATCATCTTTCTTAAACACACACTACACAAGAATATCCCTTTGGAACGAACTAAGTCAGGCAAGCTTTTATCTTCCAACTCTCCAAGTTGTTGTCTAGCTTAACCAACTAGCTCAGGGATATCTAACACCGATCTTGGAGAGAGGGTGGTTCACAAGAAACCAACTTGATCACGAGCTCAACATAGCGGTGAGGTGACAACCTGGTAATACTTCCGAGAAGATCTTCGGAAAATCACGAACCACCGGTATGTTACTAAGCTTGAGAACAATCTTGCTTTTCAGGGCAAGACGATATAATCAAACAAGCAAGGATTGACACTATCCTAACTCATTGATTGAAAAGTGCACCAGGAATAAGGACTAGGTAGCACGATCAATCTTAGAATGATGACTCAATAATCAGCACGCTAAGAATGAGGTTGTTGTCCATTTAACTACCAAGCAACGGAGTTGCTAGCAGTATTGATTTCACACACCACGATTCACTTGTCGGCATTCCGGTTACAATAACACAGGAACCAAGGAATGAACAATGATGGCAAGAAGTATCACTGTACCAAGAGTTCATAGGATGGTGTGCAATTCCTATAACAATCCCGATATAAAGATGGTAATACTCCAAGGTAGAGCAGAACAAAAGCTGGATTAGCAATTTGTTCTGTGGAGCACAACTTCTTTGACCCAATCCTGGATATGGAAGAGGTACTGGAGTTTGTTTCTCCTAGTCATTCCGTGATAGAATGGCTTGACGGACCACAAGAGTAATAGGCATCGATAAACGAACACACGCATACTCTTGACTATCAATTGATAGACGAAGGTCAGTAGACAACTAAAGAGGGACAACTCAAAGGAACATATAACTTTCTGAGTTGTGGATGCATAGATTAGTATGTCGAACCAAGTTCAACATAATTCTTCCGGATAACCCATGCAGAAAGGTTGAGCTGGCAGAGTCACAATATAGCATGGAGAACTCATCGAGAGCACTCTTGTTGTCATCTTTTGGTTCAGAAGAACTCCTGCCAAGAATGGTTCATGGTAATTGGAAGAAGGATGTACCACGAACCTCGAGGACTATCGCAAAGGTTACTAATATCCTAAAGGAACTAGCAACACTATCAACATGATGTAAGTAGGATGAATCTCGGGTTTAAGAACCCAGGAATAGAATACCTACTCCTAAGTAGCACCACGAGATGCTTTCGAGAATGATGGCCAGAATCTTCACACTGGGAACACAAAACATTGCTAGATTACTAGGTGACTCCCTAAAACACCTAGGGTCATAATAGTAGCTCCAACATATATGTCAAGGCAATAAATTACCTCAACGCACCAGTTAGTGTGCTTATTCTGACCATAAGGGACATCGGGAACGGAAAGAAAGGATTTGCAAATGCATCAGACTATTTAGAAACCTGGAATGACTCGGACAGCATAACGGCTATAAATGCTCAAAAAAGATTTGAGACATTCACAAAAAATGGTGGCATAACCACTCGGAAGCACAATATCAAGGTCTCGAGATCAATAATTAACATACAGAGGTAGAAACTGAACTGAGGCTTAATTCCAACAATTCTATAAGTCTACGGATTAGTAACACGTGATCCTGATAGAAAGAAGAGATAGCCTAGTTCTTAATCCCCGTAGGAAAGATAAGATGACTCAGATCAGAAGGGCATAAGGTATAAGGAGTAAAAAGAGCCTTACGTTCCATCCCACAATCAATTCCCTTATATAACTAAAGAATTTCTAGACTCAACTTCGACCAGTTTGGCTTGGTAATCCTACAGGCAGTCAAGCTCTGATACCAATGCTGTCAGGACCCCGACTCAATGCCACATCGATCTAGCATGTAACACCTCATATCACTTTGCGGCCTCACGCGCGGTATTCCCACGGGTGTCGCCTTACCTTTGCTCGGGACCGTTTGCGCCTTTTGGCACACGTATATGATAGTGTCGCTAGCATCCATATGATAGGGAGCCCGGACTGACATGGCTAGTCGTAAACCCAAAGTGGCACAAACTTACAGGGACAGGCATCCATGACCCAGCATCGAACGTGTCGGTCATCAGCGAGTGAATCCAGGCTGTAGCACTGGGCTAGCAGGACTCCGGTGAACCGGGCTGTAGCGGGCTAACAGGACTCCGGTATTCATCGCGTGACATTTCCCCGAAGGGACAGACACAGGAACGAAGAAGGACACATGCCGGCCAGCCTAAGTGTTCCGGAGCAGTAGCAAGCTACCATGGCTCGGTGGACACACTAGGAGACATTTCCCGGTAAGAGAGGCTACTAAAGATAAACAACTAGATAGTCAGATCCCACACATACCAAGCATTTCAATAACATACACACAATATGCTCGATATGTGCAAACACAACATGGCATCACAACATGACTCTACGACTCAAGTATTTATTCAATAGGCTCTGAGGAGCGAGATATTACAAACATGAGTCTCATGACCCAACATCCAGAGCATACAAATCAAAGCACAAGCGGAAGCTATCATGTTTGACTACAGACATCTATAAATGAAAAAGGCTGAGAAGCCTGACTATCTACCAGATCCGGCCGAGGGCACAAGATCGTAGCTGAGGTAACAAGCTAAACGTCGAAGTCCACGCGGAACTACTAGTGAGACTGAAGTCTCTCTGCAAAAACATAAAATAGGCAAACGTGAGTACAAATGTACCCAGCAAGACTTACATCAGAACTATCTACATATGCATCATTATCAACAGAGAGGATGGTGGGGTTTAACTACAGCAAGCCAGCTTTGACTCGGTGGCTAACCTGAACTACGACTGCAAGTAACTCTTTTGAGGTGGTGCACACGAGTCCACATATTCACCATATCAATACACCACTGTGGATCCGCTCCCGTCTCCCTACGAGAACGCCATCCATAGCACTCACGCTTATCTTGCGTATTTTAGAGTATCCACTTTCACTTGTCTATGAACTATACAGGCAACCCAGAAGTCCTTTTCCGCGGACACGGCTATTCGAATAGATGATGTTAACCCTGCAGGGGTGTACTTCTTCACACACGCTCTCACCACTTACCGCCATTTACACGACATGTACTCGGCAACCTTCAAGCGGAAGCCCAACGTGGGTGTCGGCCACGGCCTACCTAAACACTCAAGTCTCTAGTCCAGGTTTATCGCCTATTCGGGTTCCATCCATGAGGAGATCCGGCCGGAGTTTCGCTCACAGCCCCAAACGATGTGTGCAGGGTTCCGTGACACCAAACGGGCGCCCGGTATACCCGGCCACGTGCCTACCGCATCACAGCCCACCCCTCCGATCAGCGCTGCCCACGGCCTCCAGCATACTACAAACACCAGAAACTACTTGCAACTCCTGGACAGAGGACAAGGGTGATTAAGAAGCCGAGAGGGTCCATTGGTTTCGGGCCCAATGCGTGGTAGTAGCTGAATCATGGATCACAAACACAGAACTCAGTTCCTGAGGACGGCTTCAATGAGACAACCCACCATGTACTCCTACATGGCCTCTCACTGATACCTTTACCAAATCGTGTTCACACACTTAGCTCACACACAGTAGGACATGTTCGCACACCTCTGATTCATCCCCGATGAATCAGACCTGACTCAACTCTAAGCAGTAGCAGGCATGACAAACAAGCAAGAATGAGTAGGCACAACAGGGCTCAAACAACTCCTACTCATGCTAGTGGGTTTCATCTATTTACTGTGGAATGATAGGTCATGCAGAGGATAAAGGGGTTCAGCTACCGCAGCAAGTAACAGATGAATCGTTGTTGTCCTAATGCAGTAAAAGAGAGCAGGAGCGAGAGAGTGGGATTATATCGGAATGAACAAGGGTGTTTTGCTTGCCTGGCACTTCTGAAGATAGTATAGCTCTTCATCGGTGTCATCGAACTCATCGTCGAACCACGTCTATCGAGAGGGGACAAACACCGGCAACTAAGGAAAAACACAATCAATGCAATGCACAATATGATGCATGAATGTGACATGGCAATATGCTGTGGTTTGTGCTAATGCAACTAAAACCAGATTAAATGAAGTTGGTTTGAATCCAAGATTCAAACTCAAACTCCATATGTGGATATTTAAATGCCATTACTATGATTTGTGCTAAACAGCATCTATAAGTTGTTCTAACATGCACGAAAATGGTACATATGGGTTCCTTGAATTTTTCTGATAATTTTTCATATATAATTTGTTTGATTTGGAGTTACGGTTGATTTTATATGATTTTTAGAAGTTTGGGGTATTTTTTGAAATTTATAAATCATTTCCTGATTTATTTTAATTCTAGAAATACTTACTGCGTCAGCATGACGCCTGTGTGACGTCAGCAAGTCAACAGGGTTGACCAGGGTCAAACCTGTCGCGTGGGACCCGTGTGTCAGCTGCAGGGCGATTAAAACAGAGCTTAATTAACCTAATTCATTAATTAGTCAGCTAAATAAACATTAGGGCCTACATGTCAGTGAAACAGTGGCTAAATAAGTTAGAATAAACTAAACTAATTAACAGGGGGCTGGCCCCACCTGTCATCGACCCAGGGGAGGTCAAACCCCTGGTCAACAGGGCCTAACCAGCCGGCGGTTCGTCACCGGTGGCAACAGGCGCGGCGGAGGGCTCGGGCTCGCTCCTCCGGCGTCCAAATGGACGGAGGAGAGCGGCTACGGAGAGCTAGAGCTCACCCGCGCCCGTTTCAGCAAGCAGCAGCAGCTAGGGCGGTCGGAGACGATGGCCTCGAGCTCGGCAGCGGCGGCCAGAGCTCAGGCGTGCTCGGGTTCGGCGTTACACGGCACGGCGAGATCAGCTGTGGGGCTCTACAGGTTCCTCGGGTCACCAGGAGCACGCCGGTGCAACAAACGCAAGTGCAGGAGCTCGGGGGCGCGGGGCTCGCCGGTCA
Organism: Triticum dicoccoides; assembly: GCF_002162155.2. Taxonomy (NCBI): domain Eukaryota; kingdom Viridiplantae; phylum Streptophyta; class Magnoliopsida; order Poales; family Poaceae; genus Triticum; species Triticum dicoccoides. Next base: position 226,453,152 of record NC_041384.1, on the reverse strand, counting down.
TGGCGGACGGCGAGCTACGGCCATGGCGGCGCAGCTAGCTAGGGGACGGACCAGAGAGGGAGAGGTGAGGGTAAATACTCCGGGGCTCACAGCAAGGTCGAAGAGCAGCTCGGTGGTCTCGGGGAGGCATCGGAGACGGCGAATCAACCGCGGCGATCACCGGACAGATGCGGCGATGAAGGCGGCGGGGACGATGCTGCGGTGCACCCGGCGTCACGTGAGTTGGTGGAGACGAAGAGGAAGGCGCGGCGGTTCTTCTGGAAGCATCGGCGAGGCGAGGGGTGGACATTGGCCGCGGTGGAGCTCGTCGGTGCTCTCGGGTGCTCGCAGGGAAGAGAGGGGAAGAGGGAGCCAGAGGAGGGGGAGCGGTCCAGAGGGGGTGGGGAGAACGAGGGGAGGCTCTGGGTGTCTTCGTGGCATCGCGAGGATGTCGGGGAGGCTGCCACGGCGAAGCAGGAGGTGGAGGCCCGGGCACGGGCGCGTCGACACGCCTCTGCCAGTAGGCAGAGGTTGAAGACGGCGGTGCCCCTGGTGGGCTAGGCCGCCAAGTGGACTGGCAGGGTGGGCTGGGCCAGCACAGGTGAGGCGCAAGTGGGGTTCTCTCTCTCTTTTTTTATATTTCTGTTCTGTTTTTCTTTTATTTAATCTTTTGCCACTGTTTAAAAATCAAAACAGATTCAAAAACAGTACCAAATATCCTCTGGATATTTTTATGTTGCTGAATGGGCTGATCCAAATGCACATAAAATGTTCCAGGGTATTTGAAAGTATATTCTATACATATTATGAATATAATTCCAAATGCAACTAGAATAATGATTTAAATTCAGTGCTCAAAATATTCCTCAAAAATGTTCATTATTGTTGGTTTGGTGCAAAACCCTTGCCAAAATATATCCAACATTATTTAAGGCCATTTTGGAAACATTGAATGCATTTTCCAGGGTTCTTTGCCCCTCTTTTATTTAAGTTTTTGAGGCTTCCAAAATTCCTCAGTTCAAGTTTCAAAAATATAAACATGATGCAAGCAAGATGCAAACACTAGACAGCACCAGAAGCTAGGGATGTGACAAATATTCATCCAACTGCCTGAAATGGTAGACTGAACCAAGTGATGAAAGTCAGGCGACTTGCATAACAATATATATTTTTACACAACAAAAGATCCCTAAAAACAACAACATAAAGAAAAACTATCAATGCTCGTGGAACGAGACGGCCTCGTCGTCTTTGGCTACCGGCGCGAACCAGCTGTAGCTGCCGACGTGTGTCTCCGCACCGTGGTTGTCCTCGGCCTCCAGCTACTCGTTCACGCAGAGCGTGCGGGTGCTCTGCACGGATGAGAGCACCGCCCAGTTCAAGTCGAGGACGTCCGGTTCCGCCTGCAGGAGGGCCTCAATGGTAGCGACATCCGCGCGCTCTGTGTTGAGTTGAGCCTCCACCGCCCGGTTCAAGTCCAGGACGTCCGATTCCGCTTGTAGGAGGGCCTCGATGGCAGCAGCATCTGCGCGCTCCGTGTCAAGTTGAGCCTCCGCCGCCCGGTTCACATCCACGACATCTGGTTCCGCCTGCAGGAGAGCCTCGATGGCAGCAGCATGTGCGCGCTCCGTGTCGAGTTGAGCCTCTGCCTCCCAGTCCTCCTTTAGTATCGCCAGGTTGAGCCGCTGGTCCGCCTGCACCATGGGGGACCCAGACGCTGGCATGAAGTCGACGTCCATCGTCTCATAACCATCGGGGGCCTTCTGCGCCGCGACCTCCGCCATGAACGTTGATCGGCTTCCTCCTCCTTGTAGCTTGGCTCCAAAGAACTCGGCGATTGGCCCACCGCAAAGCGAGCTTGGGAATGGAGATCTACGGCGCTGCCTGCCGCCGTGATTTCTGCGTGGCGCTCCGGCGTCAGCATCTTGTAGTACGTGATCTTGCGGTGCACCACGGCTTTCCGGCGAACTAGGGGACACTTTATGCGGGCTAGGGAATTGAAAGGTGGGGGAATGGGCTGGAGAGGAGGTGTGCTTTTGGGGCAGTGGCTGGCGTAGGCCGAGCAGCGAAGGTTCTGGTGTGAATAGTGGTTCCGGTGATGACCGGTCAATCGGTTTTGACTGTACATCGCTCATGCCGCGTTCCCGTTGCAACCCGGCACGCTGGATCCACCATGTCGTTCACCGAATGGAACGCGCTTCGTCTTGCGTTTTTGCTCGCTTGTGGGACCGCAGTTGAGAGCAAACCGATGTCCCTCCCCCTCCCCCGCCTGCATCATTTATACTACCACTCCCTCCATTTTGTGCGGAGTAAATAAAAACAGAGGGAGTATACTATAGATGAGGATCCCCTGATGTGGCTGAACCCATTGAGTAACTGACATGCGGGGCCTAGCAAGCATGGGTCCGCGAGTAAGTGACCGAAACAGAGAGTAAGGCAGGGATCCTATGTCAGAGGATCCACTTCCACTACTACTCCCTCCTTCCATCTACAAGGCCTAATGTGTTATTCGAGGCTAACTTTGACCAAATGTTAGAGTAATAATATATGACATGCAACTTACACAAAGCATACTGTCAAATTCGTATGTGAAAGGAGCTTCCAATGATATAATTTTCACATTATACATCTCATGTACTATTAATCTTGTGAATAGTCAAAGGCGGTTTTGAAAAATGCAATAGAGCAGGGTTAATAATATAGCCAGCCGATGGCTATAAGGAACTACCATGTCATCTATAGCCATCATCTATATGCACTCATACAATAGTGTGGGCTATAAGGTTGGCTATTTCCCGCAAAAAATAATATAAAATGCTGGCTATTGTATTAGTACTTTTTCCCATCTCCTCTCTACTATCTCTTTCTTCATATTTATTGTATTTACCTAGGAATGTGTATATAGCTAGGCTCTTGCATGAGAGCTCACTCCCCTTACTTTTTCACATCTCTCTCCTTGACATGGGCAAAAGTGCCATGTAAGGTGGCTCTTAATGGCTATTAGGTGGGCTCTAAGCATTTAATATTTGCATGAGCAAGGTATATGATTGGAAGAGAGTTGCATGCATAGTTTTTTCTTGATCTATGTGTTATGGCTAGGTTGTAGAATATAAGAGCCCGCTTCACTCTCTCTCCTCTCTTCTCACTCCTCCAAGTAGGATTTTAATGACATGACAAGTCTTATAGCCTGCTGACTAGGCCTTATTAGACTTGCTCTTAGGCCCTATATAAATGGAAGGAGGGAGTACTATGAGCAGTGCATATTCTACTACTGATGTTGTCAGTACTCCACTAGTACTATTGGACAGGGAGCTTAAAAAGTTACTATTGGACTGGCTATACGTGGCGAAATCCTAGTAGGAAGAGCATGCGCGAGAACAAGCACATTCACGTGGTTGAAAACAAATTGGAAAACATCTTTGTTTAAATACAAATCTAGGAGTACGTATGAATCTAACAATATTGATTGGGCGTTGTTCAATGTTGATACTTTTTTTCTGTAAGTTTGATCAAAGTAGAGATACTTTGACTACACATAAAACTTATATGTAAACTAGAAAGGATCGGAGGGAGTATATTGTTTGTTCAAAAGTGAAACGAACATTGAATACCCTTTATATATGATTTGCGGATGCTATGATCACCGATTCAAAATTTTGAATCCGCCTTAGGTATCACACATGCACCCATTCGTTTTCTCTTGATTTCATCTCGGGGTCTGGAGATCGATCGAAAGAGGACTAGGGTGGGTACAATACATTTGTTTCTCTTACGAACGTACAATATACTCCCTCTGATCCCCACAGACCCCTCCCCCCCCACAGGTCATTTCTATCATTCTATCATAGAAATAGACTAAACCTTTATCTCCTTGCACGACACACAATTGATCTCTCAAACATCAAACAATCTCGTCAAGATGTGTCGGGGCTTGAACCGAATGGGATATTAAAACTAAGATGGGAAGCGACACGTCGTGGAGGCAAAGTGAAACTTTAAACGAACTGTTTGTTTGTATGCATGTTGTACAAATTACAACATTGGAAATACAAGCGAATGATACTCGGCGGAATGTTCAAATGACGCATGCGGGAGGATGGACTCGACCAGAGGGCGGCATGATTGATGGAGAAGAGGGTTGGAGAGGAATGAGAAATAAGCAACGCCGCATGATTATACTTGAACGGCTCAAATAAACAATAAGTTGTCTCGTTTTCCCTTTCGTCTTGGCCACGGAGTAAGATACTCCCTCTGTTTTTTTACTCTGCATATTAGGTTTGCCTAAAGTCAAACTTCATAAAATTTGACCAAGTTTATAGAAAACTAGCAAGATGCCCATGCCTTGCACGGAACATCAAGATCTTGTGGGAGAAAAGGATGAACGAGGGAAGGCCTTATCTGCAAATGTGGAGAGGAGTGCGGGTAAATTGTCATAGTTTCCATCCTATCCATTAGATATAGATCGGCCGGCCTATATTGCAGGATGGCAGGCACACCATCATCACTAACTCCGCTTTTTATGTACACTAGCAAGATGCCCGTGCGTTGGACGGAACATCAAGATGCATTTGTATGGTTAGTTTATCTTGTGGGAGAAAAGGATGAATGAGGGAAGGCCTTTTTGCAAATGTGGAGAGGGGTGTGGGTATCTTTTTGCAAAATTGCCATAGTTTCCTTCCTATCCATCAGATATAAATCGGACAGACTCTTATAAAAATAAAGTTGGTGATGATGGTGTGCCTGCCATCCTACAATATAGGCCGTCTGATTTATATCTAACGGATAGGAAGGAAACTATGGCAATTTTGCAAAAAGGTACCCACACACCTATCCACAAATTGCAAATAAGGCCTTCCCTCGTTCATCCTTTTCTCTCACAAGATAAACTAGTCATACAAATGCATCTTGATGTTACGTGCAACGCACGGGCATCTTGTTAGTAAGAGTAGAAATATGAACATTTACAATAGCAAATATATATGATGTGAAAGTATATTCAATAATGAATCTAATGGTATTGATTTGTTATTGTATATTTTATTATTTCTATCTATGAACTTTGTCAAAGTTTACAAAGTTTGACTTTGAGCAAAGCTAAAATGTGGAGTAAATAAAAATAGAGGGAGTACACAGGGATTAGTATAGTTACTACTGTCGGAACATGGTAAGTTGGACCCCTAAATGCGGGCACGGACCGGGCACACCTCAATTATTCTTTCAAATAGTCGGACACCTACATTTGGCACACCATCCGGATACTTAATCAAGTGTTATGCTTCACTACTTGAAAAGGAAAAGGGTGGCACCATACCCAAAATCACCACACTTGGGGCTAGGGTAACAACTTGGTACTGTACCACATTTGAACCAGGGCACAAAAACCACATGTTCTGCGCCTAATGCGCAAAGCGGAAAGACACTCGAATATGGCCGGGAAAACAGGGAAACCGGAATGTGGGGCACACCTGTCGGGACGATGTGGCGCAGACTAGTCCAATGGAGGAGTTAGCCCACGACCTCCTCACCACCGACAACCGTTTATGTGGGTCGTGGGGGCCAGCAACGTGGCGGAGCTCCATCACCGCCTCGGGACAGGGCGACCACGGTGAGCGACACACTCATCGTCACTGGACACGGACGGTTTCAGTGTGCCGAGGGTGGCATTAGTGTTGTGGCACGAGCAGCAGATCAACACCCGGCTTGTCGAGGATGCACGGGGTGCCGAAGTGCGTGCGCGCCATGACGCGTCCGCGGAGTGGTGTAGCGCGGCCAACTGCATCCCCAGAACCTGAGACCATGCCGGGTCGTCTTGCTTTTTCAATGACAAGTGGGGTCGCATTTGAGCAAAGGGAATCTCCAACGTTTCCATGACTGCAGCTGACTACCCTGGCACACCAAAAACCCTCGTCCCTCGCACCGTCGCGCTGTGCGTTCCCAGCCGGCGCCAGCTGCCTGCATTCATGCCATCCATCCGTATGCCATTGTTAAGAGGCTCGGTACCCGAGGAACAAAATCTGGTGACTTAATGACGTGCCCGAATGCTTTGGCCTCACCGGAATGCGCTACTTAAAGTGGCAATGTCCAGCTAACCTCCACACCATAGCGCATCGTCCTTCTACCTGGCACCACATCCGCCATGACTGCGAGCACGAATGCTCTGTGGGAGAGCTTTGTCTTTAGGGATGAAGCTCGAGGTCGCCGCCCTCGCTCAAGTCGCCGCTCGCGATGCAATAGCGGCGCAGCCGGACGTGGATGCGACCGCACAAGCGGTGGCCACGATGGCGGCCGATGACAGGAGCACCGTTAGCCATGCGTCGCCGTCCAACATCCGGCACCGCCGAGGTCGGGGACTCCTCCGAGGATGAGTAGGGCATGGGAGGCGGCAATGCATGGTGTGCCAACTGGTCGGTCCGTCTCCCGTGTTCTACTCTTCCTCGTCGGAGACCGCACCTTCGTCTTGAACCCCGCCCCCGTACATGGAGATCGCAGATGGAGGACGACGGTCACCGCCCTAGAATAGGTTTAGGTTCGGGTTTATTCTATTTTTCTATCCTATAAAAGTTCGAAATGTAATGAAAATCTGTCGTGTTTGCATTAATCTCAGCCAGTGAATATGAACTTTCACGATAACATAGTAATATTGTAGGATTACTAGCAAGATGCATGTGCGTTGCACGGAACATCAAGATCGTGTGGGAGAAAAGGATGAACGAGGGAAGGCCTTATCTGCAAATGTGGAGAGGAGTGCGGATAAATTGTCATAGTTTCCTTCCAAACCGTTAGATATAGATCAGACGACCTATATTGCAGGATGGCAGACACACCATCATCATCAACTCTGCTTTTTATTGAACTGAGAAAAAGCTAACATGTGAAGTAAATAAACACATAGGGTCTCAATAACCCACAAGTATAGGGGATCACAACAGTTTTCGAGGGTAGAGTATTCAACCCAAATTTATTGATTCGACACAAGGGGAGCCAAAGAATATTCTCAAGTATTAGCAGCTGAGTTGTCAATTCAACCACACCTGGAAACTTAATATTTGCATCAAGGTACTTAGTAGCAAATTAATATGATAGTAGTGGTAACGATAGAAAAAGTTATAATTTGGGGGTTTATAGTGATTGTAACAGTAGCAACGGAAAGGTAAATCAGCGAAGAACAATATATGAAAGGCTCGTAGGTATTGGATCGGTGATGGAGAATTATGTCGGATGTGATCGATCATGCAACAATTATAACATAGGGTGACACGGAACTAGCTCCAGTTCATCAATGAAATGTAGGCATGTATTCCGAGTATAGTCATACATGCTTATGGAAATGTACTTGCATGACATCTTTTGTGCTACCCTCCCATGGCAGCGGGGTCCTATCGGAAACTAAGGGGTATTAAGGCCTCCTTTTAATAGAGTAGCGAACCAAAGCATTAAGACTTAGTGAATACATGAACTCCTCAAACTACGGTCATCACCGGTAAGTATCCTGATTATTGTCACTTCGGGGTTAATGGATCATAGCACATACTAGATGACTGTAGACTTGCAAGATAGGATCAAGAACTCACATATATTCATGAAAACATAATAGGTTCTGATCTGAAATCATGGCACTCGGGCCCTAGTGACAAGCATTAAGCATAGCAAAGTCATAGCAACATCAATCTCAGAACATAGTGGATACTAGGGATCAAACCCTAACAAAACTAACTCGATTACATGATAAATCGCATCCAACCCTTCAGTGTCCAGCAAGCCTATGATGGAATTACTCACACACGGCGGTGAGCATCATGAAATTGGTGATGGAGGAAAGTTGATGATGATGATGATGATGGCGATGGATTCCCCTCTCCGCAACCCCGAACAGACTCCAGATCAGTCCTCCCGAGAGAGTTTAGGGCTTGGCGGCAGCTCCATATCGTAAAACATGATGAATCCTTCTCTCTGATTTTTTTACTCCTCGAAAGTGAATATATGGAGTCAAGGTGGATGTTGGTGGAGCGTTAGGGGCCCACGAGGCAGGGGGCGCGGCCAGGGGGTAGGCGCGCCCCCACCCTCATGGACAGGGATGTGGGCCCATTGACTTGGATCTTTCTTCCAGTATTTTTTATATATTCCAAAAATAATCTTCGTTGATTTTCAGGTCATTTCGAGAACTTTTATTTCTGCACAAAAATGACACCATGGCAACTCTGCTGAAAACAGCGTCAGTCCGGGTTAGTTCCATTCAAATCATGCAAGTTAGAGTCCAAAACAAGGGCAAACGTGTTTGGAAAAGTAGATACGATGGAGACGTATCAACTCCCCCAAGCTTAAACCTTTGCTTGTCCTTAAGCAATTCAGTTGATAAACTGAAAGTGATAAAGAAAAACTTTTACAAACGTTGTTTGCTCTTGTTGTTGTAAATATGTAAATCCAGCATTCAAGTTTTCAACAAAGATTATGAACTGACCATATTCACAATAATATTTAGGTCTCATGCTTACTCATATCAATGGCATAATCAGCTAGCGAGCAATAATAACAAATCTCGGATGACAACACTTTCTCAAAACAATCATGATATGATATAATAAGATGGTATCTCACTAGCCCTTTCTGAGACCGCAAAACATAAATGCAGTGCACCTTTAAGGATCAAGGACTGACTAGACATTGTAATTCATGGTAAAAGAGATCCAGTCACAGTCATACTCAATGTAAACTAACAGTAATGGATGCAAATGACAGAGGTGCTCTCAAACTGGTGCTTTTTAATAAGAGGATGATGACTCAACATAAAAGTAAATGGATAGGCCCTTCGCAGAGGGAAGCAGGGATTTGTAGAGGTGCCAGACCTCGATTTTGAAATAGATATGAATAATATTTTGAGTGGTATACTTTCATTATCAACATAACAACCGAGAGATCTCGATATCTTCCATGATACACACATTATAGGCGGTTCCCAAGTAGAATGGTAAATTTTATACTCCCCACCACCAACAAAGCATCAATCCATGGCTTGCCCGAAACAACGGGTGCCTCCAACTAACAACAATCCTGGGTGAGTTTTGTCTGAAATTATTTTGATTTGATTTGAGCATGGGACTGGGCATCCCGGTGACCAGCCATTTTCTCGTGAGTGAGGAGCGGAGTCCACTCCTCTTGAGAATAACCCGCCTAGCATGGAGGATACAGACATCCCTAGTTGATACATGAGCTATTCGAGCATACAAAACAGAATGTTTATTTGAAGGTTTAGAGTTTGGCACATACAAATTTACTTGGAACGGCAGGTAGATACCGTATATAGGTAGGTATGGTGGACTCATATGGAATAACTTTGGGGTTTATGGAATTGGATGCACAGGCAGTATTCCGCTTAGTATAAGTGAAGGCTAGAAAAAGACTGGGAAGCGACCAGCTAGAGAGCGACAATAGTCATGAACATGCATTAAAATAATCGACACCGAATGCAAGCATGAGTAGGATATAATGCACCATGAACATAAATATCGTGAAGGCTATGTTTGTTCTGTTTCAACTACATGCGTGAACATGTGCCAAGTCAAGCCACTCGAATCGTTCAAAGGAGGATACCACCCCATTATACCACATCACAACCATTTTAATATCATGTTGGCACGCCAGGTAAACCATTATAAACTCCTAGCTAATTAAGCATGGCATAAGCAACTATAATCTCTAATTTTCATTGCAAATATGTTTCTTTCATAATAGGCTGAATCAGGAATGATGAACTAATCATATTTACAAAAACAAGAGATGTCGAGTTCATACCAGCTTTTCTCATCTCAATAAGTTCATCATATAATCATCATTACTTCCTTTCACTTGCATGACCGAATAGTGTGGATAATAATAATAGTGCATGTGCATTGGACTAAGCTGGAATCTGCAAGCATTCAGTTCAAGAGGGAAGACAAGGTAATATGGGCTCTTTGTTAGATCAACAACAATGCATATATGAACCACCCAACATTTTCATTATGGACTTCTCCTCTCGACCTCCAAGGAAAAATAAAAGAAATAAAACTATTTACACGCGAAATCTCTCTAACAAGCAAAAGAAGAACGAGAAATCTTTTCGGGTTTTATTTTTAATTACTACTACTACAGGCATGGAAAGTAAACTAACTGAAAGCTACAACTAATTTTTTTGGCTTTTCTTAAGGTTTTTCAAACACATAAGAAGAAAGCGAGAAAATGAAAATAAACTAGCATGGATGATACAATGAAAAAGTATGAGCACCGACAACTGGCATGAGTGCGTGAACATGAATGTAATGTCGGTGCGAGATACGTACTCCCCCAAGCTTAGGCTTTTGGCCTAAGTTGGTCTATGCCCATGGGTGGCCTGGTGGATATCCGAAGTTGAAGCTGGGGTCGTACTGAGATGCATCAGCTATTGCCTAATGAGCTGCATCTTGGAGGCGAGCTGCCTCCGTCCTCCTCTCGTACTCGGTCGCTTCCTCCCTGGTTATAACATATCTCCCTTTTGCCTGAAAGTCAAAGAAGGCAAGAGCAGGGAGAGCGACATGATAGGTGCGTCGTCTGTCAAAGATTAGTCGGTACTGGAGGAACTAATTGTTCCTCTCAACAAACTGATGACAAACCATGGCATTGCAATCTAAATAAGAAGGAGGCAACTCAATATCATCTCCACGTATGGGTATCTTAAGAAAATCAGCTAAACGGGTTGCATAAATTCCACCAAAGAAATCTCCATTAATTTCGTTATTATGCAACCTGCGTGCAACAATGCCCCCCAAGTTATATTGTCTATCTCCTAATACAGCACTCTTGAGAACACTAAGATCTGGCACACACATGTGACATGCCTCATCCTTATCATTTATGCATCTACCTATAAAGAGAGCAAAATAATGTATAGCAAGAAAATGAATGCTCCCTATGGTAGCTTGCGTGATTTCCCTAGATTCCCCCACAGTTATACTAGCAAGAAAGTCTCTATATTCAGATTTGCGAGGTTCACTAACATTACCCCACCGTGGGAGTTTACAAGCAGTGTGAAAATCTTCTAAGTGCATGGTATAAGATTTATCATAAAGATCAAACAGGACAGTTTGAGAATTGCGTGATGATGAAAATTCAAACCTTCTTACAAAGGAATCAGTGAGGTAGTGGTACTGACAGCACTTATCTTCCACGAAGTTCTCAAGATCAGCATTACGCACATATGCTTCGAATTCCTCGTTGATTCCTGCTCGAACCATGAAGTCCTTTGACGGCCATTCACAAGGCCGCACTTGAGCATCGCTTGGTAGTTCATTGTCCGGCTCGCGTATTGCGGGCCTGGTTCCATGCTTCCTTGAAGAACCACCTTGGTACATTTTTCTAAACATATTTGTTCATCTGGAAAATTTCTGAAATTTTTAGTAACTTAAAATAAAAGTGAACCAAACTCAACAAAATTGATAGCAACTACTCCTACAAGTGCCTAGAGGATATATCATGCATTAAAACTACTTTTGACCACATAAATTTGGCATGTAAGCTCAAGAACAGGGTCACCTAAGCAGCAAAAATTCGCAATGAATAAAGCAATAGATCAAAAACTAATTGGACCATTCGAGGAGTCACATACCAAAGAACAATCCTCCAAAGTAGTTTTGTGAATGGAGCTTTGAGCAAGGATATCGAAAATGGCAGCAAGATGAGCAAGAACTCGGGTTTGAGCTGGTTGGTGATTTTTTTGGGAGGAAGAAGGAGTGTGTGGTGGCTGGAATAAGTGAAGGGGACCCACGTGGGGTCCACGAGGCAGGGGGACGGGCCCAGGGGGTGGGCGTGCCCTCCACCCTTGGGGGCACGTGGCTACTCCCCCTGCTATGTTTTCAGTGCCAGATATTCTCAAATATTCTAGAGAAAATCATATTTAAATTTCAGGGCATTTGGAGAACTTTTATTTTCGGGGTATTTTTTATTGGATGGATAATTCAGAAAATACTATTTTTGCTTTATTTAATATAAATAACAGAAAGTAAAAGGAGGGTACAGAGAGTTGTGTTTTCTAACTTCATACATCTCATGCACATCAGAAGGAATCCACTAACAAGGTTGATTAGGTCTTGTTAACAAACTCATTTCGAGTAACATGAAACCGGAGATATTTCGAATAACACCAGGTTACCTCAACGGGGATATGCATGTCCCCAACAATAAGAATATCATATTTCTTCTTGACAGTAGGAAGTGGAAATTCAAAACCTCCAATAGTGATTGTTGAAATTTTTCCAATAGAATTGATACTGTGGACTTGAGGTTGTTTCCTCGGAAAGTGTACCGTATGCTCATTACCATTAACATGAAAAGTGACATTGCCTTTGGTGCAATCAATAACAGCACTTGCAGTATTCGAAAAGGGTCTTCCAAGAATAATAGACATACTATCGTCCTCGGGAATATCAACAATAATAGAGTTCGTTAAAATAGTAACGTTTGCAACCACAACAGGCACATCCTCATAAATAACGACAGGTATAGCAGTTGATTTATCGACCATTTGCAAAGATATTTTAGTGTGTGTCAATTTATTCAAATCAAGTCTACGTTATAAATAGAAAGGCATAACACTAACACCGGCTCCAAGATCACATAAAGTTGTTTTAACATAGTTTCTTTTAATGGAGCATGGTATAGTTGGTACTCCTGGATCTCCAAGTTTCTTTGGTATTCCACCCTTAAAAGTATAATTAGCAAGCATGGTGGAAATTTCAGCTTCTGGTATCTTTCTTTTATTAGTAAAATTTCCTTCATATATTTGGCATAAGGGTTCATTTTAAGCATATCAGTCAAACGCATACGCAAAAAGATAGGTCTAATCATTTCAGCAAAGCGCTCAAAATCCTCATCATGCTTTTTCTTGGATGGTTTAGGAGGAAAAGGCATGGGTTTCTGAACCCATGGTTCTCTATCTTTACCGTGTTTCCTAGCAACGAAGTCTCTCTTATCACAACATTGATTCTTTGATTGCGGGTTATCAAGATCAACAGTAGGTTCAATCTCTACATCATTGTCATTGCTAGGATGAGCATCAACATGAACATCATCATTAACATTATCACTAGGTTCATGTTCATTACCAGATTGTGTTTCAGCATCAGAAATAGAAATATCATTAGGATTCTCAGGTGTGTCAACAACAGGTTCACTAGAAGAATGCAAAGTCCTATCATTTTTTTTCTTTTTCTTCCTCTTAGAAGGAATAGGTACATATACATTAGCTCTCTAATAATCTTGCTCAATTCTCTTAGGGTGGCCTTCGGGACACAAAGGTTCCTGAGTCATTTTACCACCTCTAGTCATAACTCTAACAGCATTATCATTGCAAAGTAAAAAGTAAAAGCAAAGTAAAAAAGCAAAGCAAGATTAAAGTGATGGATATTGATATGATGAGAATAGACCCGGGGGCCATAGGTTTTACTAGTGGCTTCTCTCAAGAGCATAAGTATTCTATGGTGGGTGGACAAATTATTGTTGAGCAATTGATAGAATTGAGCATAGTTATGAGAATATCCAGGCATGACCATGTATATAGGCATCACGTCCGTGACAAGTTGATCGAAATGATTCTGCATCTACTACTATTACTCCACTCATCGACCGCTATCCAGCATGCATCTAGAGTATTAAGTTAAAAACAGAGTAACGCTTTAAGAAAGATGACATGATGTAGAGAGATAAATTCATGCAATATGAAATAAACCCCATCTTGTTATCATCGATGGCAATGATACAATACGTGCCTTGCTGCCCCTTCTGTCACTGGGTAAGGACACCGCAAGATCGAACCCAAAGCTAAGCACTTCTCCCATGGCAAGAACTACCAATCTAGTTGGCCAAACCAAACGGATAATTCGAAGAGACTTGCAAAGATAACCAATCATACATAAAAGAATTCAGAAAAGATTCAAATATTATTCATAAATAGACTTGATCATAAACCCACAATTCATCAGTCTCAACAAACACACCGCAAAAAGAAGATTACATCGAATAGATCTCCACAAGAGAGGGGGAGAACTTTGTATTGAGATTCAAAGAGAGAGAAGAAGCCATCTAGCTACTAACTATGGACCCAAAGGTCTGATGCAAACTACTCACACTTCATCGGAGGGGCTAGGATGATGTAGAAGCCCTCTGTGATGACGGCCCTCTTCCGGCGGAGCTCCGGAACAGGCCCCAAGATGGGATCTCGTGGATACAGAAAGTTGCGGCGGTGGAATTAGGTTTTTGGCTCCTGTTCTGATCGTTTGGGGGTACGTGTGTATATATAGGAGGAAGAAGTACGCCGGAGGAGCAACGAGGGGACCATGAGGCAGGGGGCGTGCCCTAGGGGGGTGCCCCCACCCTCATGACCGCCTCTTTTGTTCCTTGGAATAGGGTCCAAGTCTCCTGGATCACATTCGGTGAGAAAATCACGTTCCCGAAGATTTTATTCCGTTTGGACTCTGTTTGATATTCCGTTTATCTGAAACACTGAAATAGGCAAAAAAACAGCAATTCTGGGTTGGGCCTCCGGTTAATAGGTTAGTCCCAAAAATAATATAAAAGTGGAAAATAAAGCCCAATATAGTCCAAAACAGTAGATAATATAGCATGGAGCAATCGAAAATTATAGATACGTTGGAGACGTATCAGGAATCCCCAAGCTTAATTCCTGCTCGTCCTCAAGTAGGTAAATGATAAAAAGAGAATTTTTGATTCGAAGTGCTACTTGGCATAATTTCAATGCAAATCATCTTAATTGTGGTATGAATATTCAGATTAGAAAGATTCAAGACAAAAGTTTATATTGACATAAAAATAATAATACTTCAATCATACTAATAAAGCAATTATGTCTTCTCAAAATAACATGGCCAAAGAATGTTATCCCTACAAAATCATATAGTCTGGCTATGCTCCATCTTCACCACACAAAGTATTCAAATCATGCATAACCCCGATGACAAGCCAAGCAATTGTTTCATACTCTAACTTTTTCGAAACTTTTTCAATCTTCACGCAATACATGAGCGTGAGCCATGGATATAGCACTATAGGTGGAATAGAATGGTGGTTGTGGAGAAGACAAAAAGGAGGGGAAGATAGTCTCACATCAACTAGGCGTATCAACGGGCTATGGAGATGCCCAGCAATAGATATTAATGTGAGTGAGTAGGGATTGCCATGCAACGGATGCACTAGAGCTATAAATGTATGAAAGCTCAACAAAAGAAACTAGTGGGTGTGCATCCAACTTGCTTGCTCACGAAGACCTAGGGCAATTTGAGGAAGCCCATTGTTGGAATATACAAGCCAAGTTCTATAATGTAAAATTCCCACTAGTATATGAAAGTGACAACATATGAGACTCTCTATATGAAGAACATGGTGCTACTTTGAAGCACAATATATGAGACTCGCTATATCATGGTGCTACTTTGAAGCACAAGTGTGGTAAAAGGATAGTAGCATTGCCCCTCTTTATTTATTTTCTTTTTTTGGGCCTTCTTTTTTTGGCCTTTCTCTCTTTTTTTATTGGGACAATGCTCTATTGAATGATGATCATCACACTTTTATTTATTTACAACTCAATGATTACAACTCGATTCTAAAACAAAGTATGACTCTATATGGATGCCTCCGGCGGTGTACCGGGATATGCAATGAATCAAGAGTGACAAGTATGAAGAACTTATGAATGGTGGCTTTGCCACAAATACTATGTCAACTACATGATCATGCCAAGCAATATGACAATGATGAATGTGTTATGATGAACTAGATGGTGGAAAGTTGCATGGCAATATATCTCGGAATGGCTATGGAAATGCCATAATAGGTAGGTATGGTGGCTGTTTTGAGGAAGGTATATGGTAGGTGTATGATACCGGCGAAAGGTGCGCGGTATTAGAGAGGCTAGCAAAGGTGGAAGGGTGAGAGTGCGTATAATCCATGGACTCAACATTAGTCATAAAGAACTTATATACTTTTTGAAAAAATCTAAAAGTTATCAAAGCAAAGTATTACGTACATGCTCCTAGGGGGATAGATTAGTAGGAAAAGACCATTGCTCGTCCCCGACCGCCACTCATAAGGAAGACAATCAATAAATAAATCATGCTCCAACTTCGTTACATAACGGTTCACCATACGTGCATGCTACGGGAATCACAAACCTTAACACAAGTATTCTTTAAATTCACAACTACTCAACTAGCATGACTTTAATATTATCACCTACATATCTCAAAACAATTATCATGCTTCAATATTTTCTTAGTATTCAACACACTCAAAAGAAAGTTTCACAAATCTTGAATACCAAGCATATTATTATTAAGCAAATTACCATGCTATTAAGAGACTCTCAAAATAATTTAAGTGAAGCATGAGAGATCAATAGTTTCTTTAAAACATATCCACCACCGTGCTCTAAAAGGTCTAAGTGAAGCACATAGAGCAACATTATAATACTCAAAAGATATAAGTGAAGCACATAGAGCAAAACTACTTAGCTCAAAATATATAAGTGAAGCACATAGAGCAAAATTATCTAGCTTAAAAGATATAAGTGAAGCACATAGAGCAAAACTACTTAGCTCAAAAGATATAAGTGAAGCACATAGAGTATTCTATCAAATTTTAATTCATGTATGCCTCTCTCAAAAGGTGTGTACAGCAAGGATGATTGTGGCATACTAAGACACAAGTACACAAATAATACAAGACGCTCCAAGCAAAACACATATCATGTTGGTGAATAAAAATATAGCTCCAAGTAAATTACCGATGGAAGTGGACGAAAGAGGGGATGCCTTCCGGGGCATCCCCAAGCTTTGACTTTTTGGTGTCCTTGGATTATCTTGGGGGTGCCATGGGCATCCCCAAGCTTAGTCTCTTGCCACTCCTTGTTCCATGATCCATCAAAAGAATTCACCCAAAACTTGAAAACTTCACAACACAAAACTCAAAATAGAAAACTCGTGAGCTCCGTTAGCGAAAGAAAACAAAAGACCACTTCAAGGTACTGTAATTAACTCATTATTTATTTATATTTGTATTACACCTACTGTATTCCAACTTCTATATGGATTATAAACTATTTTACTAGCCATAGATTCATCAAAATAAGCAAACAACACACGAAAAACAGAATCTGTCAAAAACAGAACAGTCTGTAGTAATCTGTAGCTAGCGCAAGATCTGGAACCCCAAAAATTCTAAAATAAATTTCTGGATGTGAGGAATTTATCTATTAATCATCTTCAAAAAGAATTAACTAAATAGAACTCTTCAAATAAAAACTACAGCAGTTCTTGTGAGCGCTAAAGTTTCTGTTTTTTACAGCAAGTTCAACAAGACTTTCCCCAAGTCTTCCCAATGGTTCTACTTGGCACAAACACTAGTTAAACACAAAAAAACACAAACAAAAACAGAGGCTAAATAATTTATTTATTACTAAGAAGGAGCAAAAAGCAAGGAATAAAAATAAAATTGGGTTGCCTCCCAACAAGCGGTATCGTTTAACGCCCCTAGCTAGGCATAAAAGCGAGGATAGATCTAGGTATTGCCATTTTTGGTAGGCAATACATAAGTGGCTCTCATGATAGTTTCATATGGTAATGTTATTTTATTTCTAGGAAAGTGTTCCATGCCCTTTTTTAATGAAAATTGAAATCTAATATTCCCTTCCTTCATATCAATAATCACACCAACCGTTCTAAGGAAAGGTCTACCAAGAATAATAGGGCAAGAAGGATTGCAATCTATATCAAGAACAATGAAATCTACGGGCACAAAATTCCTATTTGCAACAATAAGAACATCATTAATCCTTCCCATAGGTTTCTTAATAGTGGAATCCGCAAGATGCAAGTTTAGAGAGCAATCATCAAAATTACGGAAATCTAGTAAATCACACAAAGTCTTGGGAATAGTAGAGACACTAGCACCCAAATCACACAAAGCATAAAACTCATGATCTTTAATTTTAATTTTAATAGTTGGTTCCCACTCATCATAGAGTTTTATAGGGATATAAACTTTCAACTCAAGTTTTTCTTCATAAGATTGCATCAAGGCATCAACAATATGTTCGGTGAAGGCTTTATTTTGACTATAAGCATGTGGAGAATTTAGCACGGATTGCAACAAGGAAATACAATCAATTAAAGAGAAACTTTCATAATTAAATTCCTTGAAACCCAATATAGTGGGTTTAGCAACATCTAGATTTTTATTTCTTTCAATCCCACTTTCATCAATTTCATCATTAAGATCTAAATACTCCGAATTTTTAGAACGCCTTCTAGGTAAAGGAAGATCATATTCAGTTTCATCAAGATTCATATTGCAAAATAAAGATTAAATAGGAGACACATCAATAACTTTTAGATCTTCATCTTGATTTACATAGGTATTGGTAGAACACGCTTTAATAAAGGCATCTTTCGAAGCACGCATCCTAGCGGTTCTTTCCTTGCACTCATCAACGGAAATTCTCATGGCTTTGAGAGACTCATTGATATCATGCTTAGGAGGAATAGATCGAAGCTTTAAAGAATCAATCTCAAGAGAAATTCTATCAACATTTCTAGCCAAATCATTAACTTTAAGCAATTTCTCCTCAAGCAAAGCATTAAAATTCTTTTGTGAATTCATAAACTCTTTAACACTAGTCTCAAATTCAGAGGGCATCTTATTATAATTTCTATAAGAGTTGTTGTAGGAATTCCCATAATTATTAGAAGGATTACTAGGATATGGCCTAGAATTAAAATTCCCTCTATAAGCGTTGTTACCAAAATTATTCCTACCAACAAAATTCACATCCATAGATTCATTGTTATTCTCAATCAAAGTAGACAAAGGCATATCATTAGGATCAGAAGAAACACTCTTAGTAGCAAATAATTTCATAAGTTCATCCATCTTTCCACTCAACACATTGATTTCTTCTATTGCATGCACTTTTTTATTAGAAGATCTTTCAGTATGCCATTGAGAATAATTAACCATAATATTATCTAGGAGTTTAGTAGCATCTCCTAAAGTGATTTGCATAAAAGTGCCTCCCGCAGACGAATCTAAAAGATTTCTAGAAGCAAAATTCAATCTGGCATAAAAAATTTGTATAATCATCCACAAATTCAAACCATGAATAGGGCAATTACATATCATTAATTTCATTCTCTCCCAAGCTTGTGCAACATGTTCATGATCAAGTTGTTTAAAGTTCATAATATCGTTTCTAAGAGAGATGATCTTAGCGGGAGGAAAATACTTAGAGATAAAAGCATCTTTGCACTTGTTCCATGAATCAATACTATTCTTAGGCAAAGACGAAAACCAAGCTTTAGCACGATCTCTAAGCGAAAAAGGAAATAGCTTCAATTTAACGACATCATTATTGACATCTTTTTTCTTTTGCATATCACATAAATCAATGAAGCTATTCAGATGAGTAGCGGCACCTTCACTAGGAAGGCCGGCGAATTGATCTTTCATAACAAGGTTCAACAAAGCAGTATTAATTTCACAAGATTCAACACCGGTAAGAGGAGCAATCGGAGTGCTAAGGAAATCATTATTATTGGTATTGGTGAAGTCACACAATTTAGTAGTATCTTGAGCCATCGCGACAAACAAGCAATCTAATACACGAGCAAACAAAAAGGCAAACGGGCAAAAAAGGCAAATAGAGAGGGAGGATAGAGAGAGAGAGAGGGCGAATAAAATGGCAAGTGTGAATTGGGCGGAGAGGAAAATGAGAGGCAAATGGAAAATAATGTAATGCAAGAGATAGGGATTGTGATGGGTACTTGGTATGTTGACTTTTTGCATAGACTCCCCGGCAACGGTGCCAGAAATCCTTCTTGCTACGTCTTGAGCTTGCGTTGGTTTTCCCCGAAGAGGAAGGGATGATGCAGCAGAGTAGCGTAAGTATTTCCCTCAGTTTTTGAGAACCAAGGTATCAATCCAGTAGGAGCCCACACTCAAGTCCCTCGTACCTGCACAAAGCGATAGCTACTCGCAACCAACGCGATTAGGGGTTGTCAATCCCTTCACGATCACTTACGAGAGTGAGATCTGATAGATATAATATTTTTGGTATAAAGATGCAAAGTAAAAAGTAAAAGCAAAGTAAAAAAGCAAAGCAAGATTAAAGTGATGGATCTTGATCTGATGAGAATAGACCCGGGGGCCATAGGTTTCACTAGTGGCTTCTCTTAAGAGCATAAGTATTCTACGGTGGGTGAACAAATTACTGTTGAGAAATTGACAGAATTGAGCATAGTTATCAGAATATCCAGGCATGATCATGTATATAGGCATCACGTCCGTGACAAGTAGATCGAAACAATTCTGCATCTACTACTATTACTCCACTCATCGGCCGCTATCCAGCATGCATCTAGAGTATTAAGTTAAAAACAGAGTAATGCCTTAAGCAAGATGACATGATGTAGAGAGAAAAATTCATGCAATATGAAATAAACCCCATCTTGTTATCCTCGATGGCAACGATACAATACGTGCCTTGCTGCCCCTTCTGTCACTGGGTAAGGACATCGCAAGATCGAACCCAAAGCTAAGCACTTCTCCCATGGCAAGAACTACCAATCTAGTTGGCCAAACCAAACGGATAATTCGAAGAGACTTGCAAAGATAACCAATCATCCATAAAAGAATTCAGAGAAGATTCAAATATTATTCATAGATAGACTTGATCATAAACCCACAATTCATCGATCTCAACAAACACACCGCAAAAAGAAGATTACATCGAATAGATCTCCACAAGAGAGGGGGAGAACTTTGTATTGAGATTCAAAGAGAGAGAAGAAGCCATCTAGCTACTAACTATGGACCCGAAGGTCTGAGGCAAACTACTCACACTTCATCAGAGGGGCTAGGATGATGTAGAAGCCCTCCGTGATGACGGCCCTCTTCCGGCGGAGCTCCGGAACAGGCCCCAAGATGGGATCTCGTGGATACAGAAAGTTGCGGCGGTGGAATTAGGTTTTTGGCTCCTGTTCTGATCGTTTGGGGGTACGTGTGTATATATAGGAGGAAGAAGTACGCCGGAGGAGCAATGAGGGGCCCATGAGGCAGGGGCGCGCCCTAGGGGGGCACCCTCGTGACCGCCTCTTTTGTTCCTTGGAGCAGGGTCGAAGTCTCCTGGATCACGTTCGGTGAGAAAATCACGTTCCCGAAGATTTTATTCCGTTTGGACTCCGTTCGATATTCTGTTTATCTGAAACACTGAAATAGGCAAAAAAAATAGCAACTCTGGGCTGGGCCTTCGGTTAATAAGTTAGTCCCAAAAATAATATAAAAGTGGAAAATAGAGCCCAATATAGTCCAAAACAGTAGATAATATAGCATGGAGCAATCAAAAAATATAGATACGTTGGAGACGTATCATGCCACAACAGTTTCAGATTCATAGCCATAAAAAGGATCAGATTCAACCAAAGTGATTAACTCAGGATCGACAGAGAAATCATAATCCTTATCAGTAATAAAGATAGGTGAAGTAGCAAAAGCAGGGTCATATTTCGTTCTAGCATTCAAAGATTTTTCTTTAAGCTTAGCTAATAATTTCTTAAGATCAGATCTATCATTGCCAGCTAAGAAGTCTCTAGCAGTTTCTTCATCCATAACATAACCCTCGGGAACAACAGGCAATTCATATCTAGGGGGGAATCTTCATCATCACTTTCATCAATATTATCAATTTGAATAATTTCATTCTCTCTAGCCCTAGCAAGTTGTTCATCAAGAAATTCACCTAGTGGCACAGTATTATCAAGCATAGAAGTAGTTTCATCATAAGTATCATGCAAAGCAGAAGTGGCATCATCAATAACATGCGACCTATCGGAATCAATAGCATTTGTAGGTGTCGCAAGTTTACTCAAAACAGAAGGTGAATCAAGTGCAGAGCTAGATGGCAGTTCCTTACCTCCCCTCGTAGTTGAGGGAAAAATCTTGGTTCTTTGATCTTTCAAGTTCTTCATAATGATAAGCAGATATAAATCCCAAGTGACTCAAAGAATAGAGCTATGCTCCCCGGCAACGGCGCCAGAAAATAGTCTTGATAACCCACAAGTATAGGGGATCGCAACAGTTTTTGAGGGTAGAGTATTCAACCCAAATTTATTGATTCGACACAAGGGGAGCCAAAGAATATTCTCAAGTATTAGCAGCTGAGTTGTCAATTCAACCACACCTGGAAACTTAATATCTGCATCAAGGTACTTAGTAGCAAAGTAATATGATAGTAGTGGTAATGGTAGCAAAAGTAATAATTTTGGGCTTTATAGTGATTGTAACAGTAGAAACGGAAAGGTAAATCAGCGAAGAACAATATATGAAAAGCTCGTAGGCATTGGATCGGTGATGGAGAATTATGTCGGATGTGATCGATCATGCAACAATTATAACATAGGGTGACACAGAACTAGCTCCATTTCATCAATGTAAGGTAGGCATGTATTCCGAATATAGTCATACGTGCTTATGGAAAAGAACTTGCATGACATCTTTTGTCCTACCCTCCCGTGGCAGCGGGGTCCAATCGGAAACTAAGGGATATTAAGGCCTCCTTTTAATAGAGTACCAGACCAAAGCATTAACACTTAGTGAATACATGAACTCCTCAAAGTACGGTCATCACCGGTAAGTATCCCGATTGTCACTTCGGGGTTAACGGATCATAACAAATAATAGGTGACTATAGACTTGCAAGATAGGATCAAGAACTCACATATATTTATGAAAACATAATAGGTTCAGATCTGAAATCATGGCACTCGGGCCCTAGTGACAAGCATTAAGCATAGCAAAGTCATAGCAACATCAATCTCGGAACATAGTGGATACTAGGGATCAAACCCTAACAAAACTAACTCGATTACATGATAAATCTCATCCAACCCATCACCGTCCAGCCAGCCTACGATGGAATTACTCACGCACGATGGTGAGCATCATGAAATTGGTGATGGAAGAAGGTTGATGATGATGATGGCGACGGATTCCCCTCTCCGAAGCCCCGAACGGACTCCAGATCATCCCTCCCGAGAGAGTTTAGGGCTTGGCGGCGGCTCCATATCGTAAAATGCGATGAATCCTTATCTTTGATTTTTTTTTCTCCCCGACATCGGTGGAGCGTCAGGGGGGCCATGAGGCAGGAGGGCGCGCCTAGGGGGTAGGCGCGTGCCCACCCTCATGGATAGGGTGTGGGCCCCGTGACGTGGATCTTTATTCCATTATTTTTTAAATATTCCAAAAATAATCTCCGTTGATTTCCAAGTCATTCAGAGAACTTTTATTTTGCACAAAAATAACACCATGGCAATTCTGCTGAAAACAGCGTCAGTCCGGGTTAGTTCCATTCAAATCATGCAAGTTAGAGTCCAAAACAAGGGCAAAAGTGTTTGGAAAAGTAGATACGACGGAGACGTATCAGGTCTACATACACAATTTATCTTAGGCACTCCAGTAGTACGTCCACTACACATTCACGCATTTCACATCTTTCTACATCTACGAGAACTTACGAAAGGGTTAACGTAAATTTCATCTCTCTCCTCCCTGATTTTCATGGTGGTGGGCCCCTCCCTCATCCAATCTACAATCAACAGCTCCCATGTTTCACATTACGTTAATTACGTAACTAGGATTACGTAGGTGTAGCATTACTCGTCCCAAAAAACCCAACTAAGCCAACCTCCCAACATATCGCGTGGGAAAAGACCCGGCCACGCCGTTTTAGTCGGGATTACCTGATTACTAGTAGTAGTATCGATGGATTGCGTGAAGCACCAACTTTTTTTGAGGGGGAGAAGCACCTAGTTTAAAAGGAAAAGGGGGGGTACACTCACAGCACCCCTGTCGCGGTCGCATTGCACCCCACACACATTCGGTCCTACACACGGCTCACACAAACGGAATGCGCTTTGGCTTGCCTCTTCACTGACATGTGGGTCTGCACTTGGAGAAACCGACCATGCGCCAAACTCCCCCCGCCCAGCGCACGACCCCCCCCCCCAAATAAAATTCCCCCCAAATCCCAAATTCAACCGCCCTTC
>NC_041384.1:226334212-226428674 GCF_002162155.2 Triticum dicoccoides | reverse complement strand
CCCCCGCCCCCTCCACTCCATTCGCTCCGCCAAAGCCACCCTCCCCGCCGCGCCAATACGTCGGTGCCGCGGTTCGTCGAGGGGACGCATGACGATCCTCTGGCTCCATAGTACACTCTCATAGACTGCTGTCCTCGAGCCACGCCGCCACCGCTAGCGACATTCTTGTGGAGGCGCACAGCGGTCAGCGCCGCCACCGCTGGCGACGTTCGTGTGAAGACTCACGGCGGTCAGCTTCTCTCACGGTACACGCATTCTAGACTGAGGCCCCGTGCATGTCGGTGTAGCACTGAATGTTAGTTGATATACGTTGTTAATCTCACTGTTTGAGGAAGTAGTTTACAGTCAATACGCTCTGCTTAAGAAGCTTCCTTGCCCTGTTCTGCACTCAATCTACTTAGCTGAGATGGCATGCCAAGTCCGATTAATTGCTAAAATATCCTGCCATATAATTATTGTGACGGTGATTGCCATAGTCTAGTAGCCAATCTGTTAGTTGAAATAGCTCTACACCATTTTATACTCGATCTTTATTGCTGCGATGGCCTTCGATAGTTTGATGGTTGTGTGCTCGGCCTCATTGACTGCTGAAGCAGCCTGCCATAATTTAGCACTCAAATCTGTTTGCTAAATTAGCTTTAAATATATTTTGTTACTTAGATCTTCTCATCCAAATATCTTGCCATAGCTTTAGACATCGACCTAGGTATTTTTTTCTAGACTTCATAAAAAAGCAAATATGGTTTTCCTGTAATATCTAGTAGAAGAACTAATTTGTATGTCTAACAGATGGACATGACTTGGATAACTTCTGCTCGAAGATTCTCCATTGCATATGTCGAGGGTGTTGAAAACTTCATGAACTTTACCAGAGCTGAGTATGGTGGTCCGAAATCAGATGTGCTCTGCCCATGTAGCAGTTGTATGAATTCAGTTACAAGACCCCAGTCAACTGTGCAAAATCATCTACACTTGTATGGGATGTTGGTCACATATATTAGGTGGGTTAATCATGGTGAAGCTGTGAACGTCAATGTTACTGACTACGTGGAAGAAGCAGAACACCATCTTGATCTGCTTGATGCTCAGGTGGAAGAAGAGGAGGAGGTGGTGGTGGAGGAGCCAGTGAGTTTGACCAACATTGAAACAATGCTACGAAATGCTCATGCATTTCGTGAACTTTCACCTGCAGAAGAAAAATGGCGGGCCCGCATGTTGGAACAATGCAACGTCGTTGTCACCCCAGGAAATAAGCTATCAGTATTCTCAACTATGGACACCATTCTTCAGGTGAAGACATCTGAGCGGATGACCAACAAATCATTCGATGCAATGTTGGCCGCTTTCCGCAAAGCTTTCCCAGATGCGTCTGAGCTACCACACACCTACAGTAAAATGAAGAATTTCCTTCGTGCAGTTGGAATTGGATATGATATGATCCATGCTTGTAAGAATAATTGTGTTCTGTTTCGGAAGGATTATGCCAACTTAAGTGAATGCCCGAAATGCAAATCATCAAGATGGAAAGATGGTGATGCTGTGAAGAGGATTCCTCATAATGTTCTGACACATTTTCCAATTACACCAAGATTGCAGAGGTTGTTTCATAATGTTGAAACAAGAGAGGATGTATTGTGGCATTCTAGGAACCAGGAGTACAGACATCCGAATGTAATGAGCCATCCATCACATGGTAGTGAGTGGAAAAGCTTCAATCAAAAACACAAAAAGTTTGCTGCTGACCCAAGAAACATTAGACTTGGCTTAGCTTCAGATGGATTTAACCCATTTGGCCACCAGAGCACCACATATAGCATGTGGCCAGTGCTTGTTATCCCTTACAACATGCCTCCAAATGACTGCACCAAAGAATCAAACTACATGATGGCCTTGCTCATCCCATGTCCAAAAAGTCCTGGAAAGGATTTTGATTTATTCATGGAGCCTCTTCTAGAGGAACTTCTACAGCTATGGAGGGGTGTTCTCACTCGAGACCAATATAGCAGCCCACCAGCTGATTTATTTCTGCGTGCTGTTATAATTTGGTGCATCCATGATTATCCGGCATTGGGCACTATGTCAGGGAGAATGACACATGGTTACAATGCATGTGTTCGCTGTGACAGGAATCCGCTGTCATACGCAATACTTAGCAAGATCTGTTACATTGGACACCGCCGTTTCCTTGCCAAGGACAAGCCGCATCCTACAAAATACCGAAGACATGTGTTCAATGCAAAGCATGAAAACTGCGATGCGCCAAAGAGGCTCACCGCCGATGAGTTGCAAGTAGAATTAGAGAAGGTCAGGCATATTACACTAGGAAACCATCCTAAAAATGGTAGCGGGAAAGGAAGCATGGCAGGGCAGAAGAGAGATTATTGTTTACCCGCAGGTCCACTTTGTGGGACTTGGAGTATTGGAAAGATTGGGATCTGCGGCATAATCTTGATGTGATGCACATTGAGAAAAATATATGTGACAACATTATCGGCACACTTCTTAATATTGAAGGCAAGATGAAAGATACCTTACAATCTAGGATTGATTTGACACACGTGGGTATCAGAAAGGATTTGCAGGTGCAAGATGAAGGTAAACCATGGGATATGGCACCAGCTGTGTACATCTTAGACAAGGCAAAAAGAAAAGAATTTTGTGAGGTCCTGTCACGTTTGAGATTCCCACATGGATTTGCTTCCAACCCTGAAAGGAGAGTCAGTGCAGATGGAAACAAGGTACAAGGGTTGAAAACTCATGACTGCCATGTCCTACTTCAAAGGGATTTACCTGTTATCCTTTGAGGATTGGGCCACCCTGACTTATACAGAGCAGTTGCAGAGTTGGGACAATTCTCCAGGGAACTCTGCAGTAGAAATATTAGGGTAGATGCTTTGGAGCGTCTTAGAGACAAGATACCAACTATCCTATGCGACCTTGAGAAGATATATCCTCCCGCCTTCTTTGATTTGATGGTGCATTTGGCTGTCATCTACCTAATGAGGCACTACTTAGAGGTCCAGTATAGTATGGCTAGATGTACCCTATTGAAAGGCGGCTCAGCACTTTCAAGGGCTATGTTAGGAATAGAGCTAGACCCAAGGGTTCCATTGCAGAGGCCTACATTGCTACAGAAGCGTTGACATTCTGCTCGAAATACATTGAAACAGCTGATCAGCTTAGCAAAGAGGTGGGTGAAGACAATCCCGGGCTCAATGTTTTCGATTATTCTATTCGAGTTACAGGGCAGAGTCGATAAGAGGACAAACCTAAAGATTTGGACAAAATGGTTTGGTATGTGTTGAATAACTGTCCTGAGATACTACCTTATATCAAGTAAGTGCTAAGTACTATAGCTTATACATCGTAATCTACTAAACTTGCAGCACAATCTTATATATTTAGATGTTTGACTCGATCACTATGCTATGCATCATCTACAAAAAGGAGTTACTGCCGCAAAATCCAAGAAACATTGACAAACTAGTTATGGCAGGATTTGTGAAATGGTTCAAGAGCCATGTAAGCTTTTGAATTGCACTGCCAGTTTTTTTAATATATTGAGTACATAAGGTGATCAGCTTGTCTATTTTCTAACCATAGGTTAAGATGATGCGGGAGGATGGGCAGGCAGTTGATGATGCCCTTTACGCACTAGCAGTGGGTCCTGATACTCGGGTAAGACATTATGAATCTTGCATTGTTGGAGATGTGCGCTATAACACCCTTGCACGCGACGAAGGCAGGAAGACACAAAACAGTGCCATCATGAGCATGGATACGTAAGACATAGAGATAACTGAAATGTATGCTAACATAACAGACATTGTTTAGTTGCAGTATATCTCCAGTTTCGAGGATCATCGGTGTGTGGTTCTGTTGTGTTGTCGTTGGTATAACCTGTTTTCCAGGATCGCAAAACCCAGAGCTAGTGATTATTTCCAATCCATCCATGTCAAGGCGGCGTACTAGACCAATGAACCTTTTAGTTTGGCAAATCAATCAACACGGATATTTTTCTTGGAAGACACATTTGCACGTAGCGATGACTGGAGAGTATTGCAAAGGTTTGAACAGAGGAATTCTTTTAATGAAGTTGCAACAAGATGATGCTTACACTGCTCCTGATGTACAAGATTCCATAGATGTTCCTAATATCTTTGAGAACCATCATGTCAATGATGCTTGTGAATAGATTGCCTGTTGTGCTATGGACATACAAGAGTTGATCAAGAAGAAGCCAACGTTCGAGAACATTGAGGATGAAGAAGATGACACTCTAGGGAATTATGATCCAGACTGATACACATGGAGAAGATGTTGACACTACTGCTGCGGACAATGATTAGATTGCTTATGTCGAATTTGCCTGTCAGAAGACGTTTTTTATCTACTATGTGAAATTGTGTTTGCTATGACAAATGAAACCCGATGAACGTGTTGTTTAGTATTTTGCTGTGAGAACATCACTTGTTATGTATGTTCATTTGTGTTTGGTGATTGTATGACGACTAAAACATGATGATATTATTTTTTAGTTGTACTCATATTTGGCTATGAAACTTGAATTTGATGACATAGTTTGTTGTCGGACTGCAATTTGCTCGACGTCTTCGAATGGGAACAAAGCTGACCCGACAGGGACTCTGCTAATTTATTTATTACCAAAAGGGCCTATGCTATTTATTTATTTATGAGCAAAAGGGGATACCCCCCGATTTCTGTTAATAGAAATCATTAGATGTTCGCAACACTACGCCCAGCCTGCTACACAGGTTTCATTCATTACTAATTTTAGCAAAGTGCTCATGTCATAGCCACTGAATACATCACGAGTGCTACATACACTTCAAATAAAGAGACAATCATCCTATAGAGCACATCGATTTTGCCCATTATCTTCACAAGCTCTTTCATCTCCTCATTGTTATCAAGGCCGTTCAGCAGCTGTTGCTTGGCCATGATCAGAGGAACTGCATCTTTAACCTTCTGCTCTGCATCTTCCTCTTCTATTGTTCCTTCAGTTACTTGTCCAACACCCCAACCTGCTGGTATTGGGATTCCTCGGCTAACCAAATAATCAGCGTAGTTGCGTTCCCCCACATCAGCAACTTCCCAGAAATACAAATCATACGAATCTTCCCTTTTATGCACGAATCAAATTGGAAGATCATCAACCAAACTATTAAAATATCAGCAACTAAAAGCAGCAGAACAAAACTTAAACATATTATTACCCCATGATTCGGGCATTTGTCGAAGACTCGGCCAGGGTTGAGGATTGTGGTTGAGACACGACGGATGACTCTGCGCGATTTGCAGCAGTGGCACCACACCAATGGCAGCGGGTTGCGATGACCAACTGGCTGCGGTGCGTGTGCCAGCGGGGGTGTGATGAGACCCACAGGCGATGGTACGGGTCGCGACTTGGCGCATATCTGGTTGTTTCTTACTGAAGAGCAGGTGGACGAGCAGCCAGTGGACATGGTTGCTGCGGCCAGAGCTTCTAATGCTAGGCAGAGTAAGTAGAGAAGAGGAGAAGCGAACGTTGGATATGTCAGTTTCATTACTTGCAGAGTAGCATAGCACCATATATAGTCATAATCTAGGTTTGGATTCGAACCAGCTACAGGAGCACGTCTCTCTTTTTTCTAAAACTTAGCAACATCTCTTTACTGGTCCACTAGCTTGTTCTGTACGCCTTCTCAAGTCTTTGATTTTCTTTCTTTTTTGCGAGGAAGGAAGGAGGACAAAATTGAGATTTTCTAGGACTCGAACCCAAACCTCTCGGTTGAAAACCAAGGGTGCTAGTCACTTATGTGGTGAACGTTCCCTGGGAGGAGGACGACAGACGAACGCATTTTCCTCGTAGTTTTAGTTGCGATGCAAGGCCGAACGGTCGTAGTTTCGGGAACACCCGGTTTTTCTTTTCTTCTATATATAAAAAAGTATGCTACTTGGTGTCAGCTTAGTCAACAAACAATTGTGCCAACCTTGACCGTTGGATTGACATTCAACCTCTGTCGTGTTTCTTCAGTCTCTTCTTCCTCCAGCCGCCAAAGCCAAACCAGCACCGGCGGGACCGCGTGCTCCCGCCTCCCACGACTGGCTGTGCTGCCGCGCACGCATCATGGCCACATCGCACCCTAAAACTCTACGCATCTTCCCCGGCTCCTGTTCGTTCCTGTCCGAGGCCTCACCATCGTCCTCTGCCTTGGTTTGCTCGCCGTGGCGCTGCCCTCCGGTGTTGTCAACATGGTCAACAACCAAGAGGAATAAGGAGATGATTGTACATGGTGAGGATCACGGTCGGGACCCAGCAGCGCGCGCAGTAAAAAATTTTTGGGGACGGAGAAGGGTATCAACTGGGTTGTTCGAGAGTTGTGGCCCGTCTAGCACATGACCATCCCAGTT
Organism: Triticum dicoccoides; assembly: GCF_002162155.2. Classification (NCBI taxonomy): domain Eukaryota; kingdom Viridiplantae; phylum Streptophyta; class Magnoliopsida; order Poales; family Poaceae; genus Triticum; species Triticum dicoccoides. The sequence goes on along the minus strand of NC_041384.1, from coordinate 226,422,260 downwards.
TGTTTTTTTCCTTCCTGAAAATGGCTAGCCCAACTATTTTGTTTTTTGCAGAATAACCAACGTAGGCCTACTTGTTTTTCCCTGCTGGGCTGGAAATCTTTCAAGACGAGGAGGGATGCATTTCCCCCCGAAAATGGGCAATAAATAATAAAAAATGGGCAATAAGTAATATTAAATGGCTGTAAAATGGAAAAATACAACAAATAGGCAATTAGTTCCAAAATACTTTTTCTTTCGGATTTTGATATTTTAAATTTCATAGTTTTTGTGCCGGTAAAATTCCATTGGATTTAAATTAAGATATGTTTAGTTTCTAAATTATTTTGAATCTGGCTAGAAATTTCGGGTTGTATGCTGTTTGGGACAAATTTGGAGGCAGACTTGTGGGTCTACTAGGTTGAAGTGTATGAAAGGCTTTGTCAACTTAGTCCACAAACGATTCTAGCAGCAGTGACCGTTGGATGTTAAACCAACGACCGTGCTACTTCTTCAAATCTGATCTTCTTGCTCCAGTCGCCCAAACTAGCGCTGGTGGGACAGCCTGCTCCCACCTCCCGTGGCCGGCTGTGTTGCCGCACAAGCCGCATTGCTCCACCCTACTCCATTGCTGGCCAGGACATTCCTCTACTCACCCACACCTCCTGTTATTTTCCGGCGACGGCAGCCAGACCAGTAAACCCTCGTACTCCCCACCACATCGGAAACCATGCCAAGTCTTCCCAGGCTCCGTGTCGTTCCCTTCCTAGGCCTCGTCGTCGTCCACCGCCCTAGTGCTCTCGGCATGCTGTGGTCAACATCGTCAATGAACGACATCCATCGGGCGTGGACTATACGTGGAGAGGCCGACAGCTGGGTCCACGGCCGCACACAAGGAAATGCCTCCTTATTACGTGCAAAATAATGATTCCTCCACCTGACATCTGGGTCACAACGGAACGGCCTCTGTATTTCACGAAAAAAAGTTCCCCCTGCTGACAGGTCGGACCCACCAGCTATATCTTCGCACTCAATGAAGTGCCTCCTTATTACGCACAAAAAATGAATACTCCCCCTGCTAGCTGGGACCCAGCATAGTGGGAGGTTGACATGTGGGCCTACTAAGTTGATGGGGAGGGAGGGCTTTGTCAACTTAGTCAATATGAACGATTCTAGCTCCATGACCGTACAATGTCCATCCAACGGCCATAGTGCTTCTTCAACCTCTGGTCTTCTTGCTCCAGCCGCCCAAAGCAGCGCCAGTCGTCCCGCATGCTCCTGCCTCCCGTGGCCGGCTGTGCTGCCGCGGAGGCCTCACCGCCCCTACTACTCCCACCGCTGGCCAGGCCCTGCGGCGGCGGAAGCCTCACACCACAGCCGAACCAGTGAACCCTCATACTCCTCTCCGCGTGGGCATCCACTGCCGCGTCTTCACCGGCTCCGTGTTGTCCCCTTCCTAGGCCTCGCCGTCGTCCACGGACTTGGTGCTCTCGGCACGGCATGGTCAATGTGGTCAATGAACGACTTCCATCAGAAGAGTACTGTACATGGAGAGGCTGACAGCTGGGTCCACGGCTGCAGCAAGGAAGTGCCTCCTTATTACGCGCAAAATAATGATTCCTCCACCTGACAGCAGGGACCCACTGGACGGGCCACCATATTTCACAAAAAACATTTCCCCCTGACTGCTGGGACCCACCAGCTACATATTCGCACACAAGGAAGTGTCTGACAGTCAGGACCCACCCGGTCGAAGCGTACATAGTGTTGTCATTCTGGTCGCGAACGTGTACATACATACGATCAGTCTGTTTGTAGGCTGCAGTGATGAACCGTGGCCGTGCAAGGAAGGGCACATGTCGTAGTAGAGGCGTGCGGGTGTTGTAGTAGAGGCGCGCACGTAGCATCTACACGTACGTACAGCGGCCAGGGTGCAAGAAAGTAAATACGACCACGTACGTACATACGGGCGGGGTCTTGAACGCCTACTCGCGCATACGTACGGCCAAGGCTCGTGTACATAGCTGGGTCGGAACAGAGAAACTTCGTCGTCATGGTCTTCATGGGGAGCCAACCGGCTGGGTCGGAACAAAATGTGTTATCATGTTCATCGGGAGCCAACCGGCTTGGACGGAACAGGCGATGGAAATGAGGCCTCGCGTACCACAGAACGGAGGAAACAGCCTTGTGTTCGACCGGCCACGGTCAAAACGGGATCCTATTCATCGGGAGGGGTCTGGCATACCGCAAAACGGAGGAAACAGACCTGCTATGGTCAAAAATGGGTCATGTTGATCGGGAGGGGTGTGGTGTACCGCAAAACAGAGGAAACAGACTTGTGTTGGAGCCCTACAGTCGATACGGGGGTCCTGTTCATCAGGAGGGGTGTGGCGTACCGCAAAAGGGGACTCCATGGGATACTGTTCATCTCCACCATCAACCTGCTCCAGCCTGCACGGGCTATTGTTCATCCATCGTCGACCTCCTCCAGCCTCCACCTGCGACTGTTCATCCATGGGCTCCTGTTCATCCAGCCTCCATCGGCTACTGCTCAACCAGCCCTCTCCATGGGGTCCTGTTCAACCACGCCTCCACGGGCTACTGTTCATCCAGCCCTCCAATGGCTACTATTCAACCAGCCCTCCACCGGCTACTGTTCAACCAGCCCTCGACGGGGTCCTGTTCATCCAGCCCTCCATGGGGTCATGTTCATCCACCGGCTCGATCGATCAGGGTACTGTTCATCCAGTGGCAATGGCCTCTACGACCATGGGTTCCTGTTCATCCAACCCCCACCGGGAACTATTCATCCAAACCACCCAACAACGCTCACTGTTCATCCAGAGACAGCATTGATCGGCTTCAGTTAGTAGCAGTAGCGAAGGAATCACTCGATCGGGTTCAGTTAACAGCCATCGATCGATCGCTCGGGTTCAGTAATGCGTAGCCTGCAGTGCAATCGCTCGGTTTCAGTTAGAGCCCAGCGCCTCGCTCGGGTTCAATTAGAGCCCAACGTCTGGCACACACGTGCGTACGTACGAGAGAAACGCGCATCGCTCGGCCCCTGACCACCCACCGTAACCGCGAACTCCCCGATATTTTCCTCGCCCTTGCTTCTACCATGGTTTTTTTCCGTCATGGATGTCCCAAAGAATGTCATGCAGCTGCGTCTCCGGCCCGCCCAAGATGAAAAGCCCATTTTCTGTCATGATTTTTGGTCACAGAAGTAGGACCCCACCACATCTACGATGATACTGGGTTTTGTCACAATTATTGTCATAGAACTGTCATAAGTATGACATAAATTTTTTTTGTTTGGCCCAAAATGTCACGGATGTGTCTTTTTTTGTAGTGATTATTAGTGTACGATTGAATCGGAGGCATCACAAGTTGGTATCAGTGCCAACTTCCTATAGGATGCCCATTTCGAACTCCTTGGCCGAAGTCGAGTCTAGACATTACAAAACTTTTACTCACATGGCTGTGTGTCTTATGGGCCCACGTCACCATTGGGTGGTATTAGGATCTTTTATTCCTCGACCTATACTCTGGGACTCTGACCTCTCTTCTATTCGGGTTAAATGATTTTACTACCTTTGACTCTAGGTTCACGTAACTACTTCCTCCCGAAGATCCCCTCACTCAAGATGTTTGCTTGGTGTACCAGAAGATCCCGAAGATACTCTCCGATGTTCTCCCGAAACCTTTGTGCTCATCACTTTGCAATTCCATACCACCGATACATTCTTATGTATAACTTTATACACTTGCCATTCATACATTTGTTCCTAGTTGCTCTTGTTATCACAAGATGCCTTGAAATACTCTCTATTGTTCCAAGAATCTTTTGAGCTTACTGCCTTGCAGTTCTTTGCCACACGAATACCCCCTACGGATAATTCCTTGCACATATCAAGTATCCGTTCTTGCCTGTTGTTCATATGATTCACAAGATACATTGAAATACTATCTGATCTTCCAGTAATCCTCTGCCCGCTATTGCTCTACAAATACTTGTCTGCTTGTATTATGGTTGCGTTCCATATGACTAGTAATATTCATTAGCATCCTTTGTCTTTATCATTTCGAGTCCCTTGATTCAATATGTTGCGAATGCTCGCAATCCACAATCAAATCCTCGGATTCATCCTTCTACCTCAGACGTCACTTTAAACATGGGCTGGATCTCGACCAATCAAATTACCATCGATTGTACCCCTAAGCCTACTCAACTTATTTATCCTTAATCAAGCATTTGCTTTTGATCCCTTGATTTGGAAACCATAATTTCTTTGCATTTGAGCTTTGAATTAGTCAGTGGTTTCTATAATCCAATTCCCTTGCATTGTTTCTTCCTCTGATTGTGTGTCAATGCTCACATCAGGTCTGTTATGGACCGTCAGATCCATTGTTGAATTTATCATTTGGCTGTGTCCTTCGTTTACAAAAACCTCGAGAAGTTCTTTCCCTGATACATAATGCCATTGGTAAATCATATTCTCTGATTAGCCAACCATGCCCCGCTTATGAGCTGGTGATATTTAATCCTGAAGCTTGTGGTATATGTTCCTAAGATGCCCCTATTGGTTAAACCTATGACTTCCAAAATCCGGATAAACCCGAGAGTTATCACGAGTCATACTCTTCTGGTGTTATGGCAGATAAAATTTTAACATTACAACTTCTTCGAAAATGAGAAGTAAATTAAAGGTTATGCATTGGAAAAGTGGGAGTCGACCTTGAACTTTGTGTTCATGCCCATGGACATGATGTAGATCTTATAATGGATGCTTCTATTAAAATTAATTATCCCCTTGGTGTAAGTTCATCTTATATCTAGGAACTGGTCCTTTGCTATCGTGGTTCCGACCATATTGTTCTTCTCTGATCCCATTTCTCGGACAAGTTGAAGCACTTGTCTTCTGCAGGTCAATACACCTATCCAACCTCTATTCTTCTCTACCTTCGAGTATACCCTCTGGTATCTCGAGAACATCACAGAACTACATAACTTCTTATGAGTTCTTCATCAACTATTATTCTCGCCGATTCCAATCCCCCTCGGGTTCTGAGTTAATAGTCACTCGAGAACACCAATATGTGAATCGATTCCACACTCCGATTCAATAACTCTAAGTAATTTTTGTTGCTTATGAGTTTAATAATCCTTCAAGTCATTCCTAGCCTAATCAGTTATATCGTTATCATGCTAAATTTTAACTGTGCCACTTGGTCTTTATTCCAGGAGCACATATTTCGACAATGAGCTTAGCATACGTCGATTTCCTCGTATTATCGTTTCACCTCCAACCACAAACTTGATTCTGATTTTGTGCTGTATATGTGGTTCCAATAATCTTTCGTTGCATCAGTCCTTTTGCTTGATGTAGTCACTGTTTGATTGCTTCTTCGTGGATCCTCTCAACAAAATTTGTCATGATCATCATCAACATTTTGACTCCTTCAGGGTTATCAATTGAATTCTTGATGATAAGTGCCATCCTCGTCCCTTGGTAATTTGAGTTACCATCGACAACATCCTTACCTTCCTTTCATCACAAACTTGTTCATGTTATGGATGCAACTTGCTATCTGGCTTGTATTATGATCTACCTTGAAGTATTACTGCCTTTTTGTCAAGGATGTTGTGAGAGTTTCACCACCTCTGAAGAAATTCTTGATACAGTGATGCTTCTCGCCATCACCATTCTTTTCTTGGTCCCCGTGTTGAGTGAACTATGTTGTGAGAATTTAACATCTCTAGCAACCCTGTTGCTTCAGAGTTAATGGACAATAATTCCAATTTAGTGTGCTAGTTGCTAAATCGCCATTTCGATGTTGGTCGTGCAACCCAGCCCATATTTTCAGTGCATTTTTCAACCAATGTTTAATTGTGGATGTTTTCCTCGAACATACATCATTATATTATACCATTTGATCTGACAAATGTGATCTTCTTATTCACCTAATTATGGGAATCCATCTTTTTGGAAATCTCCATGAATTGTCGCTGAGTCCATCAGCCATCTCCTCACCCTCCGCTTGGTTTAATGATGAACTCTTGTTTCAGAACTCGCTTTCATAGTTCATTTCCCTAAGAATCTTACAATGTCATCTCGACAATTTGTGTTGCACCTTCCTTCTTAGGCATCCTAAGTCTGAGGTATCCTGACACCAATCAGATCTGAATCTCGGTCAGATATGATGGTTGGAACATATTTCCAAGACTTTTAACATTGGTCTTTATATCCCCTGGTAAGGTGGTGTCATGCCTAGCACACCTGGCCGGGGGACCTATTGTAATAGTTTCATTTTTTAGCAAGGTTAGCCATTCTTCCATGAGGAAATTGTAAGGCTTATTTTATAAGTTGTTCCTGCTGGATCCTTTGTGTATCCAAAATCAGACCCTTACTTGATGACCATGCCAGTGCTGTCTCAAAGCATGTCTGTGGTACTCCGATCATGAATAAGAACATTTGAAGCACAATGCTAAATTTTCTTTATCAGTTATTCAGACACTATTGTTTGGGTAATGTCATGAAATTCCTCTCCCCGTACTTAAATGGTTTTCTACTTCTATCCTGTCATGGATATCATGCTCTGTTTGTCCTTGGGAAGGATATACCCCTGAAATATGTGTTTAAACACATTTTCCTTTCCATTGTTCTGTTTAATTTGATAATCATATTATCCTTTCCATTGTTTTGGTTTAACCTTTCTTGAGGTCTATATGATCTAAGCAGTAATATTCTGCTGCTCATGTAAACACCTCGATGTACAATTCTGTCAGCAAGACCATGTTATTATTGTTGGTAACATTCCGGTAACCACTGATGGACGAGAACTTTCCCTAATGGTCTGCCTCGTTCAACGAGTAGGAAAATGGTTCTCTTTATACCTCGCCCTTGGTACCAACATTGTTGCCGACATAACTGATAGACTACCCTCTAACATGTCTTGCTATCATGACCGTGCAAGATGTCAACGCCCTTCCTACTTTTAACCACATGGTGGGCCCATAACCCATAGTTCCACATGATCGAAACCTGACTCTCATGTACACCCATGTTGCCGAAGTTATTCCTCGCGCTTGATTTCGTATGTAATTCATGGATCATCTTCCTAGTAATCTACTTTGGTATCAGACGCAATACTTATTCTCATTTGATCTGGACCCCTTTCACACTTTGTTCCAAACATCGAGCGATTATCTATCTGCTTGGAACTTCTTATTGTGCCTTCTTACTTTGCTCTTGATGTGTTTCATTTGCTCAACTTGAGAGATACTCATGTGTTCATTCATGGGATAAGCCCAGATGATACCCCTTATAGCATTCTATCATTGTCGAAGTACCCCCTTACCTATTCATAAGTACGATGAAGATCCTAAAGGAAGGATGACAGCTTCGTCATGATGAAACAAGGTATACGAATGAAGACTTCAAAGAGAGGGATCAACTTCTTCAAGAAGAGCAACCTAGAACGAGAAGATCCATTAGAATTTTGTAACCAAAATTTTCACCTTTACCCCACCTCTTAAAATCTCGGGATGAGATTTCTTGTAGTGGAGGAGAATTGTGACGCCCGGATAATTAAGCAACAATAATACACTGCTAATGATCCCATGTCACCATCATTACTGTTGCTAATCTCACTTTGATTCAAAACAAGTTCGAATTCAAATTTAAAATAAAGTTTATTAATGAAAGCTCTCAAATGTTAAAACTAAAATGTTCTAAATGTATCAAATAATCCATAGAAAATATTGGTGAAGAAACCACATTCTTATAAAGTATTTACTTGCCCTATAATAAGTAAACAGTGGCTAACGCAATAATTTAAATGCTTTTTGAATTATAAAAATTACCAAGCATTTGTATTAAATACCAAACCATTTTATGGCAATGCTAAATAATGCAAAGTAATTATGTGGCACCATTCCATACTTTACAAAAGTATCTTTGTGGCCTACCAATTTGCAAAACAAAACGGATTGATGAAATTAAAAGAAAAGGAAAAACTAAAAAGAAAAGGATAAGAAAAGGACAGGCTGCACTGTGCACTTGGCCCAGTCGCGCAACACTATAGCCCAGCCCAACTTAACCCCCTCCATCATCTTCCCTGTTCATGGAACGCGTTGGACGCCGATCGTGCGTCCATGCTGTGAATCCGCCGCGTGATGGCCATCCAGACCACCCCGCCACCCTACAAGGTCGTCGTAGAGCCCCCTCGGTCGAACCCTAGCCCTATTCACCCTCTCGCCTCTCGCCTCTTCCTACTCCTTCACCCGGCGCTGCCATCGATGTGCGTCACTTGATCCCGCGGCCACTTGCCTTGGCCGTTCCTATGCACACACTGCACCACGCCCGGCCACACCCTACGCCTGCCTCGCCATGCTCCAGCCCCGCGCGTAGCCCGTGCACCTCGCATCCGCCTGCTGTTGTCGTACTCCCCCTGATAACCCATAAGTATAGGGGATTGCAACAGTTTTCGAGGGTAAAGTATTCAACACAAATTTATAGATTCGACAAAAGGGGAGCCAAAGAATATTTGAAGGTATTAGCAGCTGAGTTGTCAATTCAATCACACTTGCAGATTAATTATCTGCAGCAAAGTGATCAGTAGCAAAGTAGTACGATAGTTTTGATAATAGTAGAAGTAGTAACGGTAATGGTCATACGTGCTTATGGAAAAGAACTTGCATGACATCTTTTGTCCTACCCTCCCGTGGCAGTGGGGTCCATATGGAAACTAAGGGATATTAAGGCCTCCTTTTAATAGAGAACCGAAACAAAGCATTAACACATAGTGAATACATGAAGTCCTCAAACTACGGTCATCACCGGGAGTGGTCCCGACTATTGTCACTCCGGGGTTGCAAGATTGGATCTAGAACATGGATATAATGGTGATAACATAAACGGTTCAGATCTGAAATCATGGCACCCGGGCCCAAAGTGACAAGCATTAAGCATAGAAAAGTCATAGCAACATCAATCTTAGAACATAGTGGGTACTAGGGATCAAGCCCTAACAAAACTAACTCGATTACATGATGAATCTCATCCAACTCCTCACCGACCAGCGAGCCTACCAAGGGATTACTCACTCCCGGTGGGGAGCATCACGGAATTTGCGATGGAGAAGTGTTGGTGATGATGAAGAATGAAGACCCCCCCCTCTCCGAAGCCCCAAACGGACTCCAGATCTGGCCTCCCAATGAAGAATAGGAGGTGACGGCAGCTCCGTCTAGTGGATCACGATAATTCTTTCTCCCTGATTTTTTCTGGAAAAATAGGATTTTATAGTGTAGGTTTCAGGGTCTGTGGGGCCACTAGGTGGGGACAACCCACCTGGGCGCGCCAGGAGAGGGGGCCGAGCCCTGGTGGGTTGTGCCCACCCAGGTGCCCCTCTTCGGTAGGTCTTGGCTCCAGAAATTCTAATTTATTATATAAAAATTCCTTGCAAAGTTTCGTTCCATTTCGAGAACTTTTATTTCTGCACAAAAACAACACCATGGTAGTTCTGCTAAAAACAACGTCAACCCGGGGTTAGTTTCATTCAAATCATGCAAATTAGAGTCCAAAACAAGGGGAAAAGTGTTGGAAAAGTAGATACATTCGAGACGTATCAACTCCCCCAAGCTTAAACATTTTCTTGTCCTTAAGCAATTCAGTTGATAAACTGAAAGTGAAAAAGAAAGACTTTTATGAACTCTTTTGCTCTTGTTTGCATAAATAAGCTTAAACAACACCCAGGTTTTCAGCCAACATTATAACTAACCATGCCGACAATAACTCTTAAAGATTATATTAACTCATATCAATGACATAATCAGCTAGCGAGCAATAATAACACATATCAAATGGCAACACGTTGTCAAAGCAACCATGATATAATATGACAATAGTGGCATCTCGCTAGCCCTTTCTGAGACCGCAAAACATAAACGCAGAGGACCTCCAAAGTCCAAGCAGCGACTGAACATTATAATTCATGGTAGAAAAGATCCGGTCATGATGCACCCAACATTAGCTACACACAATGCATAAGTCATGACAGCTGTGCTCTCAGGTTCTGGCGCTTGTTTTAGAAGGTGACGACACAACATAAAAGTAAATAGATAGTCCCTTCGCAGAGGGAAGCAGTGATTTGCAGAGGTGCTAGGGCTCAAGTTTTTAAAATAGAGATAAATGATATTTTGAGACATGCACCCTTCTCATTTACTTCACGACTACCAGTTAGCAATATTTCCCATGATAAACACGCTAGTGGCGGTTCCCAAGCAATAAAAGTAAAGGTTTACTCCCCTTTACCAACAATCACATTCCACGGCTTTTCAGAAACAACGGGTGTTGTCCAAACCAACAACAGTCCTGGGGGAGTTTTGTTTAATTATTTGCATTTTTGAGTTCGGGACTGGGAATCCCTATTACCGCGCTTTTCTCGTGCGAGGGCGAGTGAATAAACACTCGACCTAAGAATAACCCGCTTAGCATGGAAGATACTGACCACCTCCTGTCATTCCATGAACGATCCAGGAACACAAAAATGATATATTTTTAGAAGGTTTTAGAGGTGGCACATGCAAATTTACTTAGGACGGCATGGTAATACCGTATATAGGTAGGTATGGTGGACTCATCTGGAATAACTTTGGGTTCAAGGTTTTTGATGTACAAGCAGAATTCCCACTTAGTACAGGCGAAGGCTAGCCATTAGATTGAGAAGCGGCCAGCTAGAGAGCAACAACGATCATGAACATACATTATGCATAAGTAACATTGGACACTAGCATGAGTAGGATATGAACACCATGAACATAAATATCATAGAGGCTATGTTGGTTTTGATTCAACTACATGCATGAACATGTGCCATGTCAAGCCACTCGAACATTCTGAGGAGGATACCATATCATCATACTCCATCACAATCATTTTAACGCAATGTTGATATCCCAGATAAATCATTATCCACCCCCAGCTACTTATGCATGGCATGAGAAACTATAATCTCTAATTGTCATTGCAAACATGTTTAATCATAATGTCCTGAATCATGGATACTAGGTTAAACATATTTAGACAAACAGAACAAGTCGAGTTCATACTAGTTTCTCTCTGCCACGGCCAGTTCATCGAATATCGTCATTATTGCCTTTCCCATGCACGAACGAACGATGTGAAAATAATAGTAGTGCAAGAGTGCCGTGGACTAAGCTGGAATCTACAAACATTTTATTCAACAGGAGAAGACAAGGTAAAATGGTCTCTTTATTAGTTCACAGTTATTCATATGAGAGCCACTCAACATTTTCATCGTGGTCTTCTCCTCGGTACGACTCAAATAAAAAGAAAAGAAATTCAGAGAAACACAATGAAATATTTTTGGAGTTTCTGGTTTTATTAAACAAGCAAATAAAAAGGGAAAAGCAAAAACAAGAAAAACTATTTACACAAGAAAGCTCCCAACAAGCAAAAGAAGAACAAGGATATCTTTTTGGGTTTTCTTTTTAAAATTACTACTAAGCATGCATAGAAAGTAAATTAACTAATTTTTGGTATTTCTAAAGTTTTTCGAACACACAAGAAGAAAGCAAGAAAAATAAATCTAAGCATGGATGATATAATGAAAAAGTGTGAACACCAACAGATGAAAATAAATGGACATGAATGTAATCTCGGTGAGAAACACGTACTCCCCCAAGCTTAGGCTTCTGGCCTAAGTTGGTAGTTGATTAGAAGCCTGTTTGGTAGTAGGTGGCATGGTAGCACACGGAGGCTCTCGGTGCGAATGCCTCAGCCTGTCGTGCTGCCTCCACTACCGCATTGTGAGGTCGAGCCTCGCTCTCAAGAACAAAATATCTTCCATTGTTGTGATAGTCAAAAAGAGCAGGCACAGGCAAATATGTGTGCACAACTGATTTTTGGTTAAACAATAGATTATAAGTGAAGTTATCAATTTTTTTCTTTAAGGATCTTATGATCTTTTAAGGTGTCGAAGTCCAAATACTACGTGTAGCATAGGGTCAAAGGGCAAAGGTGCAACACCCAACCCTCGTGCTAAACGCGTGGCATAAATTCCACCATAGAACCAGCCAATGTTAGCGTTATTCCAAAGTCTGCGTGCAGCAACCGCTCCAAGGTCATAATTCCTTTCACCGATGATAGCGGTGCGTATGAGGCTCAAGTCTTGAGCACAAAGTGTACTATAGTCTTGCTTGCCTACTATACATTTCCCATTAAATAATGCAAAGTACTAAATTGCAGGAAAATGAATGCTCTTTATTCTGCCTTGTGTCACTCCCCTCATCTCACCGCAGCAAAGGCTAGTCAAGAAAGATTGGTATTCAGCCCTTGGAGGTTCGTCAAGCGAACCCCAGAATGGGAGTTTGCAGTGGTATGCCAAAATTTCTAATGAGATGGCAAATGGACTATCATAAAGCATAAATGACACCCTAGACTCACGGGGATGGGATTTAAATCCTTTGACAAACGATTCAGTAAGAATGTGGCGTTGTTCCTACTTATCTGAAATGTAGGGACCTAGACCGGCATTGGGAACATAGTGCTCAAATTCCTCCTTAATTCCCACACACACATCGTATCATCGCAAGGCCATAAGCAGGTTTTGGTGGCGGCATCTCGTCGGGAACTTTCACTTGGTGCAACATATGACCGACGAGCGGAGCTGTCACTAGAAGATGCCCCCGAGGATCGCCTCCTCGAAGAACTCCTTCCAAAAAGGTTCATCGTGTTCGTGTACAATTTTTTGAAAATTTTTGAGTGACAAAAATTTATCAACAAAACTTTATAAGATTGCTAGCAACTACTCATAGGGATACATAGAGGCCATAGTAAGCATTCAAACTACTTAGAACACTAAGAATTCAGCATGCAAGCTCATCTACAATAGCACCAAGAGTAGCTAATTATTCAAAATATAAACCACTAAAACAAAAACTAATTGGACAAACGGTGGAGTCACATACCAAGCAACAATCCCCCGAAACAGTTTCGGAAAGGGAGCTTCAAGCAAAGACAGCGCAATCCGCGGGCTTGAGAGCAAGAACACAAGAGAGTGAGAGAGAGAGCTATGGGGAATATTCTGGAGGTAGGTGATGATGTGGTGTAAAGAGATAAGTGAGGGGGACCACGTGGGGCCCACAACCCACTAGGGCACGCATGGGGGTCCTAGCGCGCCTAGGTGGGTTGTGCCCACCTGGTGCACCTCTCTCTGATGTTATTTGCACCAAAAATTCAGAAATATTCAGAAAAAATCCTATTAAATTTTCAAGGCATTCTAAGAACTTTTATTTTTTGATCATTTTTTATTGCACGGGAAAATCAGAAAACAGACAAAACATGGCATTTTATTTTATTTAACTACTGAACACAGAAAAACAAAAAGTAGGGACAAAAGGTAGTGCTTATTAAATTCATCAACTGCATACCGTTCAAATATGATCCATTAATAAGGTTGATCACGTCTTATTAACAACCACTTTTGATTAGCATGAAACCGAAGAACTTTCGCAAATCACTAAGTTACCTCAATGGGGATACGAATGTCCCCAACAATAAGCAGTTCATAGTTCTCTTTGATAGTAGGTAGAGGTATTTGAAAACTTCCAATAGTGATTGTCGGAGATTTTTCAATAACATTAATACCATTCACTTGGAATTGTTTCTTCGGGAAGTGCACCGTATGTTCATTACCATTAATATGAAAAGTGACCTTGCTTTCATTGCAATCAATAACATCCCCTGTAGTATTCAAGAAGGGTCTACCAAGGATAATCGGCATGTTGTTGTCCTAGGGCATCTCAAGTATAACGACGTCAGTCAAAATAGTAACATTAGCAACAACAACGAGAACATCCTCACAGATACCGATAGGTATGGCAGTTGATTTATCAGCCATTTGCATAGATATTTCAGTAGGTGTGAGTTTATTCAAATCAAGTCTTTTATATAAAGAGAAAGGCATAACACTAACACCAGCTCCTAAATCACACAAAGCAGTTTTCACATAATTCTTTTTGATGGAGCAAGGTATAGTTGGTATTCCCGGATCTCCAAGTTTTTTAGGTACTCCATCCTTAAAAGTATAGTTAGTAAGCATAGTGGAGATTTCAGCTTCCGGTATTTTTCTTTTATTGGTGATGATGTCTTTCATGTACTTTGCATATGGAGGCATTTTCAAGATATCAATCAAGCGAGTACGCAAAAAGACTGGCCTCAGCGTTCAGCAAAGCGTTCAAATTCTTCATCATCATTCTTTTTAGTTGACTTAGGTGGAAAAGGCATAGGTTTTTGAACCCACGGTTCTCTTTCTTACCGTGTTTTCTAGCCACAAAGTCTCTTTTGTCATATCTTTTATTCTTAGCTTGTGGGTTATCAAGATCAACAGGTGGTTCTATCTCAACATCATTGTTTGGTTCTTTCTTATTAGGTTGAGAGACTTCATGAACATCAGCATTGCCTTTTTCATTATCACTAGGTGAATGTTCATTACCATAATGAGTTTCAGCATCAGAGATAGAAGTTTCATTATCATTATCAGGAGGTTTTTCTATTTCAGGTTCACTAGGAGCATGCAAAGTCCTATCATTTTTCTTTTTCTTTTTCTTTCTAGAAGAACTAGGTGCACTAGTGTTAGCTCTTTGTGAATCTTGTTCAATAATTTTTGGGTGTCCCTCAGGATAAAGTGGTTCCTGAGTCATTTTACCTCCTCTACTTGCAACTCTAACAGCAAACACTACTGCAGGATGGTCCAAACGCGACACTACAATCAGAGACCCTTCGACGAAACTGTGTGTGATGCCATAATTGCAAACGGTGGTGTAAAAAACCCATCAAAAAAGGTGCAAAACGTTTGCGATGACGGATGCATCAAACACGGTTCAGATATTAGTTGCGTGTGTGATGTAGGGCATATGGTTCAGTTCAATTAATTGTTTGGGATGAGGAGGAACAAAAGAAACGGGCAGCCAGATGAAGGCATGTGGGATATATAACATATGGTTCACTAGGATGAACTGTGTGTGATTAGGCAACACAATGGAAACGGTTCAACGGAAAATGATGTGTGTGATACGCGGCAAACAGGTCCTTAATTAGAAATGTGTGCGAAGAACAATAATAACATAGACGATTGTTGTTAACAAGCCGTGTGATTTGCTCTGTCTACAGTAGAATAACATGTATATATATAACTGAAATAAACATCTAATTACATAAGTGACTATACAGATCATTCGCACACCTCAGTCAACATTTGCATGCATTCTAAAGTAGGAGAAACGATCGTCCAGTCATCTACTTCTTGTGATGCTCCCGCCACTGCTATGTGGCTCGATCCCTCGTCTGGCGCAGGAAGAAGACAGTTCCTCATGTCAACGATCCGCCTGTGCATCTTGTAGATTGTGTACGCGTCCTTGGCCACGTACTTGACATGTTCTTCATCCAGCCTCTCATGACAAACATTGTGCCATACGGTCTTGTCCTTCTTGCTCTCTTCCTTCATCTTTGCATAGTAGGGGTCGATGATGGCCGAGGCGAGGTCAACCAGGGAGTTCAGTTTATTGTTGTCGCTCCCCGGACCTTGTAGTGGCACTGGATGTTGACAAGATTTGGGCATTTGAAGCCCAAAACCTTGAGCGCTTTTAGATCGTTGGTGGTCTCCACCGTAGCAAAACTATAGTCGGAGCTGTTGATAAACTTGGAGAAGTGCTCGGAAGGCCTTGTGGCCAGGTGATACTGGTAGACGAGCACGTCATGTCGCACGCACAACTGGGCGACGACAGCCTTCTGATCGTGGCTGACATGACCCGTGGTGTACTCGAGGTCGAAGCCGACCACTTGGTACTTGTCCTCAGCAAGGAACTGCCCCGTAGTTTGGATGGAGCTCTCCACCGAGACCGGATCATTTGTGTACACCACCGAGAGAGCCTTCCCCCTCACGTGGGTGTCCATGACATGTTGCGTGGTCAACTGCCCGCCGTTGTCGTTGTCGGCCGCTGGGAGTGAGGGAGTCCTGGATTAGGGGGTCCTCAGATAGCCGGACTATATACTTTGGCCGGACTGTTGGACTATGAAGATACAAGATTGAAGACTTCGTCCCGTGTCCGGGTGGTACTCTCCTTTGCGTGGAAGGCAAGCTTGGCAATTCGGATATGTGGATCTCCTCCCTTGTAACCGACTCTGTGTAACCGTAGCCCCCTCGGGTGTCTATATAAACCGGAGAGTTTAGTCCATAGGACAACAACAATCATAATCATAGGCTAAATTCTAGGGTTTAGCCTCTACGATCTCGTGGTAGATGAACTCTTGTAATACTCATATCATCAAGATCAACCTAGCAGGAAGTAGGGTATTACCTCCATCGAGAGGGCCCGAACCTGGGTAAACATTGTGTCCCCCGCCTCCTGTTACCATCTACCTTAGACGCACAGTTCGGGACCCCCTACCCGAGATCCGCCGATTTTGACACCGACATTGGTGCTTTCATTGAGAGTTCCACTGTGTCATCACCATAAGGCTTGATGGCTCCTTCGATCATCAGCAACAATGCGATCAAGGGTGAGGTTTTTCTCCCCGGACAGATCTTCATATTCGGCGGCTTCGCATTGCAGGCCAACTCGCTTGGCCGTCTGGAGCAGATCGAGAGCTACGCCCCTGGCCGTCAGGTCAGGTTTGGAAACTTAAACTATACTGCAGACATCCGCGGAGACTTGATCTTCGACGGATTCGAGCCAGTGTCAGGTGCGCCGCACAGTCACGACGAGCATGAATTAGCTCTGCCGCCAGACAGTGTTCGGGAGATCACACATGTGGCAACTCTGGACCTCGATCCGGAGCAGACCACGCCGTCCGAGGACGGGTGGATGGACCCCGCCACGGAGGCCGCACGCTCAGCGGCGATAGATCCGAATACTGACTTCACCTCCTACGAGACCTGTGTTGCCAGATCCTTGGATTCGGCCCCGGCCACGGGCTCCGAACCGCCTGCGTCCGT
Source organism: Triticum dicoccoides (assembly GCF_002162155.2). Classification (NCBI taxonomy): domain Eukaryota; kingdom Viridiplantae; phylum Streptophyta; class Magnoliopsida; order Poales; family Poaceae; genus Triticum; species Triticum dicoccoides. The sequence continues at coordinate 226,405,262 of NC_041384.1, read as the reverse complement.
GCCTATAGAATCTGATTGGGCGCCGATATCTTTCAACACTCGCCCTTGGGCGATGTGCTAAATTCATTAAGGTCTCTCTTCTTGTCAGGAGGCCCTTGGACGAACTATGACCGGCTAGAGTGGGAAGCGGACGACGAAGAAATTTGTTCCCCACCCACCACCCACTTAATAGCCACTGTCGACGACTTAGCCTACATGCTTGATTTCTACTCCAAAGACATCGACAGTATGGACGAGATGCAGGAGAGGAACATGAACCACCGCCCACAGGGCGCTGGACAGCCACTTCATCACACGATATATACATGGTGGATACATCCAAAGAAAACAATGACAAGGAACGGAAGGATGCAACAAAGGATAATGCCCTCGAGAAGCAACCAAAGCGATGACGTAGGCGCCGCTCCAAATCCCGCCTCGGCAAAAACAGCGATAGCAGCGCAAGAAACAATAATACCCCGGTCGACTCCAAAGCAAACGACGACCACATGGACCCAGCGACAGAGCAGGATGAACCAGCGGACGGCGAACATAGTACGGAGCCGCTGTCCCATCACGGTGACGCCAAGGGTAAAGCTCATCAACCTATCTCCGGAGAGGAGAACAGTCCGGACGACGATGCACACATCATCCCGGAAAGGCACTTGGAGCAAGAGGACCTCCACAGAAGGCTTATTGCCACCGCGAGGAGTCTGAAGAAGCAGAAGCAAAGGCCTAAGGCCGCACAAAATACACTCAACAGTAGATGGAACAAAGTGCTCGACACTGAAGAAAAGTACGGTGGAAGCCGCCACACAAAGAGCTACCCAAAGCGCAAGCTGCTGCCTGAATTCGATGACAAGGCTTTAGATCCTATACAGCCAAAAAATAAAACGGCCGATTAGCTGGATCGACCACCCTGTGGCCGTGATAGGGCAGCTAACTATGTCGCACATAAGTCCGCACACGATTTACATGAGGACTTGCACCAAAAAGCCAGTATGACCAGGTCCATCTACGGATCTAGGAAGCACGCTCCGGCGCAGAATCAAAACCGAACACTACAGCCGTCAGAATGCCATGACACATCCAAATACAGGGGTGCCGCACACCCCCTATGCTTCACCGATGAGGTTCTGGATCACGAATTTCCAGAAGGATTCAAACCCGTGAACATAGAGGCATACGACGGAACAACAAACCCTGGGGTCTGGATTGAGGACTTTATCCTTCATATCCACATGGCTCGCGGAGATGGTCTCCATGCCATCAAATACTTGCCCCTCAAGTTGAAAGGACCAGCTCGGCACTGGCTGAAGAGCCTCCCCGAAAACTCTATTGGAAGTTGGGAAGAGCTTGAAGATGCTTTTAGGGCTAATTTTCAAGGGACCTATGTCCGACCTCCGGATGCAGACGATTTAAGTCATATAATTCAACAGCCCGGAGAGTCATCCCGAAAGCATTGGAACAGATTCCTCACTAAGAAGAATCAAATTGTCGACTGCCAGGACGCCGAAGCCTTAGCGGCTTTCAAACACAGTGTCCGGGATGAATGGCTCGCCAGACATCTCGGGTAGGAAAAAACGATGACAATGGCAACCCTAACCAGCCTTACGACCTGCTTTTGCACGGGCAAAGACAGTTGGCTGGCCCGTAGTGGCACCAGCAACCCGGGCACATCCGAAGTCAGGGATGGCAACGGGAAACCGCGACGCAATAAAAGCAAGCGCCGAAACAACGAACACAGCCTAGACAACACGGCGGTAAATGCCGGATTCAGGAGCTCTCGACCCGATCAACAGAAAAAGCCATTTAAAGGCAGCCGAGATGGAACGTCCAGCCTAAACAAGATTCTAGACAGATTATGTCAGATTCATGGCACCTCCGACAAACCCGCAAATCACACCAATAGAGAATTCTGGGTCTTCAAGAAGGCTGGCAAGCTAAACGCTGAACACAACGGGAGGGAGACACCAAGCGAAGACGAGGATGAGCTTTGCCAGCCGAACACTGGGGGGCAGAAAAAATTCCCACAACAGGTTAAAACAGTGAACATGATTTATGCAACTCACATACCGAAGAGGAGGCGCCAACATGCACCCCGAGACGTATACACCGTGGAGCACGTCACCCCCATTTTCAAACCTTGGTCAGCCCGCCCGATCACTTTTAATCGCAGGGATCACCCGAGTAGTATCTGGCATGGAGGATGGGCTGCCTTGGTGCTAGACCCAATAATTGACGGATACCACCTCACCCGAGTCCTTATGGACGGCGGCAGTAGTCTTAATCTAACATATCAGGACACCATCCGCAAAATGGGGATAGACCCGACAAGAATAAGCCAAAGCAATACTACCTTTAAAGGAGTAATACCAGGCCCAGAGGCCCACTGCACGGGCTCTCTAGTACTAGAGGTTGTATTCGGTTCTCCCGACAACTTCCGAAGTGAAAAATTAACCTTCAACATTGCTCCATTCCGAAGCGGCTATAAAGCACTACTCGGAAGAACGGCCTTCGCCCGTTTTAATGCAATACCGCATTACGCTTATCTTAAGCTTAAGATGCCCGGTCCACGTGGCATCATCATAGTTAGCGGAAACACAGAGTGTTCCTTACGTGCGAAAGAATGTGTGGCGGCTTTAGCAACCGAACACTAAACGACCTCTCCAAACCATAATAAATGATTGGTTGTCAAGACCGCGGACACGGCTAGACGAGTCCGGTGCACCACTAGCTGTAACAGCTTAGATAAACCTAAGACTGGGTCGATGGATATAACCCCATAGGTGGTGCTAGGGGCTTCACGCATGTAAAAAGGACTACGGTTCGGCTTGACCTTATTTAGATTGAATTTTAATGGTTTATTAAGAATAACCAATTTTTCGCACGAAAAATTTCACCTGGGCATTTCTCTCTTACAGATGATCATCGTGCTACACCCTTCCAGGATACGGCACAACGGAGACACATGCGCAGACGTGCAGCAGGGTCCCGTTCAAAGATTTCTTTTTAGATTAAGACCCTGAGTAAACCTTTTTTACTGTCTCTTGTTGCTTCACACCCTCCGGATACTCAACATAACCAATAGGGATGTTGGCGTTATTGGCATTTCATCACGTCAGACTAATGCACATACCTGGAAATTCAGGGCTCATTATCGAGGGCGTTACTCAGCCCAGTATATGTTGTAAAGTCCGAATACCTTAGGGAGTGTTCGGCGTCACAAGTTTGGCCTTATATGCATTAGCTCCGAATCATGTCTTTGGTTAATAGTTGGGTTTGCCCGGCTCCCGTGTTTTGCTACCTTACGTTCCGCTCTATCGGCTAAGGTGGCACCGGGAGAACTACTGCGATTGTGCCCTGGTTCTTCTGGATGAGCACCTCAGTAGAGAAAGCCAAAAACTGACTGTCATGATAAAGTGCGAGACTGGTCAACCACTCGATGACTCAGCGGAATCTTCGCGATTCCTCCGCATTAATGAAGGGCCAGTTTCCTGGTCATGTATGTACGCACACCATGTTATGATGAGCGCGGAAGTACCATGGGCTATATTGTAGCCCCATCATCAAACTCCTATGGCTAAGTGAAAGTGTTAAAGCTATATAGTCTGATTGCCTTGTTCGCCATGCTGTCACTTCCTTAAAGGACCATGACGTTGGGTCAAGTGTGAATACGTGTTTTTTCGAACACCCCCACATTATGTGCGTGGGGGTTGAAGCCGACGACTGCAAACTTTCAGGCTATATACATACATAAACGGCCGCACAGGAGGCATCATAATACTTCCAGGAAAAAGTATAAACATAGCATTTATAATCCAAATAGCATTGTTTTTACAATTGGGATACATGTCACTCGAACATGATACTCTTCGAGCATTGAGCCTTTATTAAACTAGGGCCTTTTAGGACTTCTTCAAAATAGTGCTCGGCCGAGACCTGGCCTACGGCCGGACCCCGGGTTGCAATAGCGGTGGCATCCATCTCTGCCCAGTATGTCTTAACATGGGCAAGAACCATCCGCGCACCCTCTATGCACGCCGACCTCTTTACAGCATCGATATGCGGCACAGCACCAAGGAATCATTGCACTAAACCAAAATAACTATTCGGCCTTGGCCCTTCCGGCCAAAGATGATCCACGACAGACCTCATGGCAAGCCCGGAGAACCTATGGAGCTCAGCCCACTCGGCCATTTGCTCATTTAATAGCAGTAGCCGCGTTGGAGCACTGAACTACGACCAGAACAACTTTTCCACTTCGTGACCTTTTTTATCTTTGAAAAATGCAGTCGCATCAGCAGCACTCATTGCCAAGTCCGAATACGTGTCTGCAGCACTCCATAGTTGATCCAGAGGGGCATACTTTGGATCTCCGAACTTCGTTCGCAACAAAAAGGGCTTCCCAACCGTGATATCTCCGGCTTGACAGAGCTCCTCCTTCGCTGCTCTGATTTTGAGAACGGGTTTCCTTGGCTGCTTCCATGGCTTTCTTTAGGTCAGCCGCTCTTTCTTGGCTTTCCTTTTCAAGAAGCTCATATCGGCCGGCGGCATCTTTCAGCTCAACAGCCATCTTGGCTATTTTATCTTCACTCTTGCGATGAGCAGCCTGTTCGGCTCTTAAGTCTTCTGCCACCTTTAGGGCGGCCGCATCAGTCCTCCTGGCTTGTTCCTTGGCTCGGGCAAGTTCTGCCCGAAGGGTCTCAACGGCGGCAGCTCCATCTGTAGTCACAACATATTATAGATACTAGCATCATGCTCCTCTTAATATTTGTTGACCACCCGAAAATACATACCCTGTGCCTCATCAAGCCGCTTGTTCACAAGCGCAATGTCAGCATCTGCCGCGTCAAGTTGCCGGCTCGGTCCAGAAAACTCAGCAGTCCGGCCAACCACCGGACCGTCAGCCGCCTGCACATGAAAGCAGCGCGATCATTACCTGGGGCTACGATCCTCTGTTTGCCACCTCTGGACAGCAACCAGAGTCTCAGGGGCTACTATCGGTATAGAGCACACCTAGCATGTGCGGTACCGTCAAAAAATTTATAGATTACTGTGCGTACCTCAAAGCCTCTTAGCAGGCTCGTAAAAGCTTCATGCAACCCACTTTTGGCGGATGAGATCCTCTCAACCACCATACCCATTAAAGTACGATGCTCCTCTGAGATAGACACTTGCTCCAAAAGACCCATCAGTACATCCGGTTGCGCACCCGACAATCCTAGACTCTTTCTGTTGCCCTCCTTAGGAGCCGAATACTCCGGACTTTGGGTGGCCGAAGGGTTACCTTCTGGCCTTGGCGGATCAGGAGAAATCCTCCGTGATGACACCTCAGGGTTGTCCGCCCCAGGAGGCTGGGAGACAGGGGGAGGCATTTCGCTCTCCATCATCTCCGGAAGAAGATCCCCCGAAGATGAACTCTGTCGAGAATGGCTACGATCCAGACTGCAAGACATATGTCTTGGTTATTGTCCTCGAAGATAAAGCAGGATATATTTACCAAAAGTACTCTGGTTCACTTACAGCTCGGTGGAGGGATGACCCCCTTGCGGACACTGTGCGGTAAGGATGCCCTCCGGGGTAGGGCCCCCTGGCGAAGGTTTCTTCCCTCATTTGGAAACCCACGTTTCCAAGTCTTCAGAGGCGGTCCTTTTCCTTCCTTGGGGAGAGGGGATTCTAGATTCTTCTCCCAGATTATCCTCCTTCGCGAAGACACTAATTCCCCTGGTTTGGATGAGTAATATGTGAGGCCCACTTTCGGCTTCTTTATTCCTCCCTTTATCTTCCCCTGATGGCACTTCATAAGGTGCATGCTCAAGCATCCTGGCTAGTATAGGATCCGGTGAGCCTTCAGGAAGGGGGGCCGAACACTTGATCATCTTCGCCTTTCTTATCCAGTCCTGGCCAAGAGCGATTTTTTCAGAATGATGTTGTGACAAATAAAAATACAGCATGTTCGGCCGCAGAATTACTTAACTGGGTATCTGTACGGTTGCCGTTGAGACCCGCATCCTCGGTGGTGTCCAGACACTTTATTCGTGATCCGAAGAACAATCCATACATCTCTTCGAGCGTCACACCGAAGAACTGCTAAATAGTTCGCGGTCCTTCCGGGTTGAACTCCCACATACGGAGAGATCGACGTTGGCATGTCAGGACCCGACGAACTAGCATGACTTGCATTACCTTAACAAGGCTGACATCTCTCTTGAGGAGATCTCGGATGCGACTCTGCAATGTTAGCACATCATTAACTGGCCCCCAGTCCAGCCCCTTGTTGACCCATGACGCTAGTTGTGGCGGGGGGCCCGGGCGGAAGGCAGGGGCAGCTGCCCACTTCGTACTTCGAGGAGCTGTGATGTAAAACCACTCCGCTGCCATAAGTTGTACACCTCCGGGAAAGAACCCTTTGGCCATGGAGCATCGGCGCCTTTGCTTATTATGGCACCTCCGCATTCTGCGTGTCGCCCATCGATCATCTTCGGCTTCACATTGAAGGTTTTGAGCCAAAATCCGAAGCATGGGGTGATGCGGAGGAAGGCCTCACACACGATGATAAACGACGAGATGTGAAGGATGGAATCTGGAGCTAGATCGTGGAAGTCGAACCTGTAATAGATCATAAGCCCTCTAACAAAGGGATCAAGACTAAAGCCTAGTCCTCGGAGGAAGTGGGAAACAAATACGACACTCTTGTTGGGTTCGGGAGTGGGGATGACCTGCCCTTGAGCAGTCAGCCTGTGCGAGATTTCGGCAGTCAGATACCTGGCTTCCCTTAGCTTCTTGATGTCCTCCTCTGTGACAGAGGAAGCCATCCACCGGACTTGAAGGTTGGATCCGGACATGGTTAAGGTCCGAAGCGCTTAGCCTGAGCCTTGGGTGTTGGAACGCGGGGTGGGGGAAGGGAAGGATTGAGCGCGAGAAGAAAAGGACAGGCCTTGGCCCCTTTATACAGAGGGTGAATATCAAGCGTCCTCTGCGTGGCCGTTTGGAACTTGCCTAAAATCGAGGAGTCATATTAGCATGCACGATTGGGTTACCCACACCCGTATTGATGAGACTCCCGAGATAAGGGGAATACGATCTCTGCTTCGACAAGATGTGCCAATAAAACCGCCTCGCAACACGTGCAGTGGCAGGCAGGGAAAACGGTTCGTAATGAACGGGCCACGGCAGGACGTCACGTTATGAAAAGTTGTCAGCATATTAGATTTGTGGAATAATATACTCTCTACGGTGGTATCTGGAATTTGTTTTGCAGAGCCGGACACGATCCTTGTGTTCAAAATCTTCTATGGAGTATTCAGAGAAGGAACCCGCCGTCGGTGTCAAAATTGGTGGATCTCGGGTAGGGGGTCCCGAACTATGTGTCTAGGCCAGATGGTAACAGGAGGCAAGGGACATGAAGTTTTACCCAGGTTCGGGCCCTCTTGATGGAGGTAAAACCCTACGTCCTGCTTGATTAATATTGAAGATATGGGTATTACAAGAGTAGATCTACCACGAGATCAGAGAGGCTAAACCCTAGAAGCTAGCCTATGGTATGCTTGTATGTTGTGATTGTTGTCCTACGGACCTAAACCCTTCGGTTTATATAGACACCGGAGAGGGTTAGGGTTACACAAGGTCGGTTACAAAGGAGGAGATATCCATATATGTATTGCCTAGCTTGCCTTCCACGCCAAGTAGAGTCCCATCCGGACACAAGACGAAGTCCTCAATCTTGTATCTTCATAGTCTAACAGTCCGGCCAATGGAGATAGTCCGGCTGTCCGGAGACCCCCTAATCCAGGACTCCCTCAGTAGCCCTTGAACCAGGCTTCAATGACGATGAGTCTAGCGCGCAGTATTGTCTTCGGCATTGCAAGGCAGGATCCTTCTCCCAATACATGACAAAAGAAGCTGAATACGAGGATAGTGTCCGACCCTGCAAAATAAATTCCACATTCCACCGCAGAGAGAATAACGTTTCCGCGGATCTAATGTGTTGGCTCGTTTTGGAAACATGACGTTACGTCATGGCCCGGTGATTATTCAAACCGTTTCTTTTAACCAGCTCCACACATAATGCGGGGCGGTTTCTTGACACGTCTTGCCGAAGCGGAGATCGTGTGCCCCTAATTACGGGATTCTCATTAATGCGGTTCGTGGGTAACCCAACCGTGTCTAGGACTCCTAGATTATAGGTAAGTCCTAAACAGCTACGGAGAGGATGCTTGATATTCACCCTCTTTATAAGGGCACAAGGTTTTCGCTTTTTCCCTCCCGTGCTCAATCAAACCCTTCCCCCGCCTCGAGTTCTAACTCCCAAAACCCAGGTGAAGTGCTCCGGATCTTCAACCATGTCCGGATCTAGCCTTCAAGGCCGATGGACGCCCTCCTCCGTTACGGAAGAGGACATTAAGAAGTTGAGGGAGGCCAGATATCTAATCGCCAAGGTTTCGCATCGGCTGCCTGCTCGAGGGGAGGTCGTCCCTACTCCCGAACCCAACGAGAATGTTGTGTTCATCTCCCACTTCCTCTGAGGTCTAGGCCTCACTCTGGATCCTTTCGTCCGGGGCTTGATGTTCTTTTACGCGTTAGATTTCCACAATCTAGCCCCGGACTCCTTTCTCCACATCACGACATTTATTGTCGTGTGTGAGGCCTTCCTCCGCGTTACCCCTCACTTTGGCATGTGGGTCAAGACCTTTGAAGTAAACCCGAAGATGATCGAGGGGCAACAAGCAGCGTGTGGAGGTGCATCAATAGGCAAGATGGCAGGAGCTCCATGGTCGAGAGGTTCCTTTCCAGAGGTGCCCGAATTATGGCAACGGGAGTGGTTTTATGTCACGGCTCCCAAAAGTGCCAAGTGGGCGGCTGCCCTGCTTTCCGCTCGGGCCCCCCCACCACAACTGATGTCATGGATTAGCAGGGGTCTGAGCTGGGGTCCAGCCAAGGACGTGCCTATACTGCAAAGCCGCATCCAAGATCTCTTCGAGGGAGATTTCAATTTGGTTGCGGTAATACAAGTTATGCTGGTTCGCCAAGTCCAGCCTTGCAAACACCGGCCCCTGCGCTTGTGGGAGTTCAACCCAGAGGGACCACGTGCCATTCAAAGTTTCCTCAGCCTGACGCACGAGGAGATGTACAAGTCATTCTTCGGACCTCAAGTGGAATGTCTGGATATCACCGAGGACGTGGGCCTGAGCAGTAACCGCACCGCCGAACAAGTAAGAAATCCTCTAGCCGAACACACTGTCTTTTATTCAAGGTTATTTTTGAGAGTTCGCCTTTTGACCAGGACTGGCTAACGAAGGCGAAGATGATTTGGTGTTTGGCCCCCCTCCCTGAGGGTTTGGAAAATCCGGTATTGGAGAAGATGCTCGAGGTCGCACCTTGCCCGGAGCCCTTGAAGGAAGATACCGAGGGGGATAATACGGGTGAACGCGGGCCCCCGTCGCTACCCGCTTCGACCGAGGGAACGAGCGTTTCCACGAAGGAGGACGACCGGGGGAGGAAAAGGACTGCTCCGAGGATCCGGAAGCCGAAGCCTCCAAACGGGAGAATAAGTCTCCCACAGAGGGTCCTGCCTCGGGGGGTGCTTTTGCCGCACAAAGTCCATGAGGGATCAGCCCTCCAACGAGTCGTAAGTGATCCAAAATATTTTAATAGTAAGAGTATGCTATCTTTTTCCTCTGAGAAAACAACAACCACATATATCTTGCAGTTCGGGCCTCAGCCCCTCTCAAATGAGTTCGTCTTCGGGGGATCTTCTTCCGGAGATGATGGAGAGCGAAACGCCTCCCTCGGACTCCTCCGCTCCAGAAGCGGGCGACCCCGAAGTGTCATCGCGGAGGGCCTCTCCGGATCCGGTGAGGCCGGAAGATAGTCCCGTAGACCCCAGAAGTCCCCAGTGTCCGTCTCCCAAAGAGAGCATACGAAAGAGTCCGGCACCGCCTGGTGTGCGGTCGGACGTTCTGAGGGAGTTGGTGGGGCGAGCGGCCATCTCTTAAGAGCACCATATGTTGATGGGTACGGTGATGGAGAGAATCTTGTCCGCTAAAAGCGTATTACATGAAGCCTTTATGAGTCTACTGACAGGCTTTGAGGTATGTGAGATAATATGTGATAGTACTGCACATGTTAGGTGTGCCCTGTGTAGATAGTAGCCCCTGAGACTCTGGTTGTCGTCGAGAACGGCGGTGAATAGAGGATCGTATTCCCAGGCAATAACCAGACTGCCTCTATGTGCAGGTGGTGGAAGCTCCGGTGGCTAGCCGGACTAATGAGTTTGCCCAATTAAAATGACAACTTGATGCGGCAGACGCCGACATCGAGCTTGTTAACAAGAGGCTTGACGAGGCACAGGGTAAGTGTTATCATCCGGTGAACGCCACATATTAAGAGCAACATAATGCCAGTATCTTTAATATGTTGTGACTGTAGATGAAGCTGCCACCGTGGAAGCCTTGCGGGCGGAACTTGCCCGAGCCAAGGAACAAGCGAGGATTAGTAATGCGGCTGCTTTGAAGGCCGCCGAAGAGTTGAAAGCCGAGAAGGCCGCACATAGCGGGAGCCAGGAGAAGATGGCCAAGATGGCCGTAGAGTTAAAAGACACTGCCGACCGTTGCCGGGTCCTTGAGAAAGAAAATCGAGCGAAGGCAACGGACCTTGAGAAGGCCGCGGCGGCAGACAAAGACACCCGTTCTGCTATGAGAGCGAAGAAGGAGGAGCTGCGGGAAGTCGGGGATATTGCGGCTGGGAAACCCTTCATGTTATGGAGGAAGTTCGGAGATCCACGGTATGCCCCTCTGGATCGGTTGTGGAGCTCGGCGGATGCATTTATGGATTTGGCGGCGAGCGCTGCTGATGCGGCCAAGTACTTCCAAGGTCAGACAGATCGTGAAGTGGACAAGCTGTTCTGGACACAATTCCACGTTCCAGAGCGTCCGCTTTCATTGACTGACCAGCTAGCCGAATGGGCCGAACTGAATAGGTTGTTCGGACTCGCCATGAGGTCTGTTGTGGATCAGCTATGGTCGGAAGGGCCTAAGCCGAACAGCTATTTCAGCTTAGTGCAGCAGTTCCTTGATGCGGTACCGCACATTAATGCAATGAAGAGGTCGGTGTGCATAGAAGGCCCGCGGATGGCCCTTGCCCGTGTTAAAGCATACTGGGCGGAGATGGACGCTACCACTGTTGCGGCACAGGGTTCGGCCATAGGCCATGTGGCTGCCGAACACTATTTCGAGGAAGTTCTCGAGGGTGCTCGTTTGATAGAGGCCCAGTGCTCGAAAAATATTATGTTTGAGTGATATGTATTCTCATTGTAAACATAATGCTTTTATGATGTTTTTATAAGGCTATGTTTATACTTTTGCCTGAAAGTAGTATGATGCCTCCTGTGCGGCCGTTTATGTATACATGTGTATAACCTGAAAGATTGCAGCCGTCGGCTTCAATCCCCACGCATATAATGCAGAGGTGCTCGCAAAAAACGCGTGTTCACACTTAACCCAATGTCTTGGTCCTGGTAAGGAGGTGATAGCGCAGCGAGCGAGGCAACTGGACTATAATGCTTTAACACTTCCACTTAGCCATAGGAGTTTGACAGTGGGGCTACTAGATAGCCCCTGGTGGCTCCGCACTCTCCCGATCGCGGGGTGCGTATATGCCTGGCCGGAAAAAGGCCCTTCGTTAAGGCGGAGGAATTCTAACATTCTGATAGGTCATCGAGTGGTTAACCAGTCTCACGCTATATCATGACAGTCAATTTTTTGCTTTCTCTACTGAGGCGCTCGTCCGGATGAACCAGGGCACAATCGCAGTAGTTCTCCTGGTGCTACCTTAGCCGGTAAGGCGGAACGTAAGGCACCAAAACATAGGAGCCGGGCAAACCCAACATTTGACCAAAGACAATTATTCGGAGTTGATGCATATAAGGCCGAACTTGCGACGCCGAACACTCCCTAAGGTATCCGGTCTTTATGGTATAAACCGGGTAGAAATAGTGTCGCTTGTAAGAAGCCCCTTGTGTCCAGGTACGTGCATTATTCTGACGTGGCCACATGCCAAGACATCAGCATCCTTCTCAATTGTGCTGAGAATTCGGTGGATATGTATCAACAAGAGACAGTAAAAAAGGTTTACGCAGGGTCTTAATCTAAAAAGAATCCTTGGAGCGGGTCCATGCTGCACGTCTGCGCCTGTGTCTCCGTTGTGCCGTATCCTGGACGGGTGTAGCACGATGATTATATGTAAAAGAGAGGAGCTTAGGTAAAAAAGCTGTCATGCAAAAAGGATAGTTTTTAAATAAACCATGTATAATTCAAGGTGAGTAAGGATTGCCACTTGTTTGCGCACGTTGAGCCCCTTGTATTTGTAATAGGGGTGTGATCATTGATCTGGTATAAATTGCATATAGCTGCACCAGACTCATCTAACCGTGTCCGAGGTCGTGACGACATGCTAAATGTTTTAGTTGGTGAGGCCATTTTTAGTGTGCGGCTGTCAAGGCAGCCGCACGCTCTTCGGCGCGCAGAAATCACTTAATATTTCCGTTCACTGTAATGATGCCATGTGGACCGGGCATCTTGAGTGTGAGGGAAGCGTAGTGTGGTATTGCATTAAAGCGAGTGAAAGCTTCGCGTCCGAGTAGTGCTTGATAGCCACTTTGGAACGGAGCGATGTGGAAGGTTAGATGTTCGCTACGGAAGTTATCGGGGAAGCCGAATATAACTTTTAGTAGCAGAGAGCCCATGCAATGAGCCCCTGGGCCTGGCATTACTCCTTTAAAGGTAATATTGCTATGGCGAATTTTTGTTGGGTCTATCCCCATTTCACGGATTGTATCCTGGTATATCAGATTTAGACTGCTGCCACCGTCCATCCGGACTCGTGCGAAGCGGTATCCGTCAATTATTGGGTCTAATACCAGGGCAGCCCATCCTGCACGCCGGATACTTGCTGAGTAATCACGATGGTCGAAAGTGATCGGTTGAGACGACCAGTGGCAGGACTCCGTGGTGATAGGACTTCGGGCGTATTTTTATGGGAGTGTCGTTTTGTTTCTTCCACTGATCACATGTAACACGTTTACTGTTTTGACTTCTAGTGGAAATTTCTTTTGTTCCCTAGTGTCTCCCTTGAGAGGTTCATCCTCATCTTCGCTTGGTGTATCCTCCCCCTTGTGTATGGCGTTGAGCTTGCCGGACTGCTTGAAGACCCAACATTCTCTGTGGGTATGATTGGCTGGTTTGCCAGGGGTGCTATGGACCTGACATATTTGGTCCAGAATTTTATTCAGGCTGGACAGTTCATCTCTGGTGCCTTTAGAGGGCGGCTTCTGACCTGGCCGAGAGCTTTTGAATCCGGCGTTTACTATCGTGTTCTTTGTGTTGTCTCCTTTGTTCCGGCGTTTGTTATTGCTGTTGCGCCGTGATTTCCCATTTCCATCTCTAACTTCGGATGTACTGGGGTCGCTGGTGCTGCATCTGGCTAGCCAGCTATCCTCACCCGCGCAAAAGCGGATCATAATGCTGCCATCGTTCTCGGCTTTTCTTGGCCGAGGTGTCGGGCAAGCCATTCGTCACGGATGCTGTGCTTAAAAGCTGTCAAGGCTTCGGTGTCCGGACATTCGACAATTTGGTTCTTTTTTGTAAGAAACCTGTTCCAAAGCTTTCGGGCTGACTCTCCGGGCTGTTGAGTTATATGACTCAAATCATCCGTGTCCGGAGGTCGGACATAAGTCCCTTGAAAGTTTGCCCGAAAAGCGTCTTCGAGCTCTGCCCAGCTTCCAATGGAGTTTTCGGGGAGGCCTTTGAGCCAGTGATGGGCTGGCCCCTTGAGTTTGAGTGGTAAGTACTTGATGGCGTGGAGATCATCTCCTCGAGCCATATGGATGTGGAGGATATAGTCCTCGATCCAGACCCCAGGGTCTGTTGTTCCGTTGTATGCCTCTATGTTTACAGGTTTGAATCCCTCTAGAAATTCATGATCCAGCACCTCATCAGTGAAACATGGGGGGTGTGCGGCACCCCTGTATCTGGGTGTACCGTGTTGTTCGGATGTTATGTCGTATGCTGGGCCGTGCTTGCGTGGTCCATAGATGGATCTGGTTGCGATGTCCTTTTGGTGCAAGCCCCCGCGTGAATCGCGTATTGTCTTGTGAGTGGCATTGTTTGCCGCTCTATGTTGGTCATGAGGTCGTCTATCCAGCCAGGTGGGTGTTTTGATTTTTGGTTGTGAGGGGTCTGAGGCCTCCTCATCGAATTCAGGTAGCAACTTCCGCTTTGGGTAGCTCTTGGTGGGGCAATTGTCGCCGTACTTCGCTGCTGTGTTGAGTACTTTACTCCATCTGATTTGGAGTGTGTCCTGCGCAGCCTTGAGCCTTTGCTTCTGCTTTTTTAGGCTCCTCGCGGTGGCAACAAGCCTTTGACGGGCATTTTGCTGCTCCGGGTGTCTGTCCGGCGTTGTGTCCTCCGGACTATTATCTTTGACAGAATTGGTTTGTTCGGTTTGATTCGCCATATTGCCATGGTCCGGCAGTGGTTCTCCCTGCTCCAATGCTGGGTCTGTGTGATCGTTATTTCTGGCGAGGCGGGATTTGGGGCGGCGCTTGCGCCGCCGCTTTGACTGCTTCTCGAGGGAACAAGCCTTCGGTGCGTCCTTTCGTTCCCCGTCGTCGTCTTCTTTTGGTGTGTCCACCATGTATACGTCATATGATGAAGTGGACGTCCAGCACCCTGCGGGCGGTGGTTCATCTTCGCCTCCCGCATCGTTGTCCATACCGTCGATGTCTGCAGAGTCGAAGTCGAGTATGTCGGTTAAATCATCGATAGTGGCTACAAAGTGGGTGGGTGGTGGGCGTCGAATTTCTTCGTTGTCTGTATCCCAATCCAGTTGGCCCTAATCCGGCCAGGGCTCTCCTGACAAAGAGAGAGACCTTAGTGAATTCAGAACGTCGCCGAAGGGCAAGTGCTGAAAGATATCCGCGGTGCTGAATTCCATGATCGGCACCCACTCGGATTCGATTGGCAGGGGCGCGGATGGTTCGGGGTCCGGAAGAGAATCCGACACATTGGAGTCACGGGCTGTGCGGAGGATTATGCTGGTGTTTGGCTCGATCGCCGTCGAGACTGCAGCCCCTGAGGCGGTGTCTAGCCATCCGTCCTCGATTGGCGCAGTTGGCCCCGAGCTAAGGGTCGGAGCTGATGCAGGCGCGGCCTCTGGGGTACCGTCCAGTGGCAGAGCTAGGTCATACCCATCGCGATAGTGTGGCGCGCCCGGCTGTGGCTCGAATCCGTCGAAGATCAAGTCCCCAAGGGTGTTGGCCGTGTAATTCAAACTTCCAAATCTGACCTGATGGCCAGGGGCGTAGCTTTCAGTCTGCTCCAAATGGCCAAGCGAATTAGCCCGCAGTGCAAAGCCGCCGAACACGAAGGTCTGTCCGGGGAGAAAAGTCTCACGCTGGACCGCATCGCTATCGATGATAGTAGGAGTCATCAAGCTTAATGGCAACGACACAGAGGAACTCTCAATGAAAGCACCAATGTCGGTATCAAAACCGGCGGATCTCGGGTAGGGGGTCCCGAACTGTGCATCTAGGCCGGATGGTAACAGGAGGCAAGGGACACGAAGTTTTACCCAGGTTCGGGCCCTCTTGATGGAGGTAAAACCCTACGTCATGGTTGATTAATATTGAAGATATGGGTATTACAAGAGTAGATCTACCACGAGATCAGAGAGGCTAAACCCTAGAAGCTAGCCTATGGTATGATTGTATGTTGTGATTGTTGTCCTACGGACCTAAACCCTTCAGTTTATATAGACACCGAAGAGGGTTAGGGTTACACAAGGTCGGTTACAAAGGAGGAGATATCCATATACGTATTGCCTAGCTTGCCTTGCATGCCAAGTAGAGTCCCATCCGGACACGAGACGAAGTCTTCAATCTTATATCTTCATAGTCTAACAGTCCGGCCAATGGAGATAGTCCGGCTGTCCGGAGACCCCCTAATCCAGGACTCCCTCACCCGCCTTGCAACGCAGAAGACAATATGTGTGCCGGACTCATCGTCATTGAAGCCTGGTCCAGGGGCTACTGAGGGAGTCCTGGATTAGGGGGTCCTCGGACTATATACTTTGGCAGACTGTTGGACTATGAAGATACAAGATTGAAGACTTCGTCCCGTGTCCGGGTGGGACCCTCCTTTGCATGGACGGCAAGCTTGGCAATTTGGATATGTGGATCTCCTCCCTTGTAACCAACTCTGTGTAACCCTAGCCCCCTCCGGTGTCTATATAAACCGGAGGGTTTAGTCCGTACGACAACAACAATCATAATCGTAGGCTAGCTTCTAGGGTTTAGCCTCTACGATCTCGTGGTAGATCAACTCTTGTAATACTCATATCATCAAGATCAACCAAGCAGGAAGTAGGGTATTACCTCCATCGAGAGGGCCCGAACCTAGGTAAACATTGTGTCCCCCGCCTCCTGTTACCATCCGCCTTAGACGCACGGTTCGGGACCCCCTACCCGAGATCTGCCGGTTTTGACACCGACAGGCAGCGCCATTGGAGCCACGGGGAGCGCCATTGGAACCGCTGGATGTCCTCTCTGCATGTGTCCTCGTGGGTGTGCTTATTGTGTCATGTGAGACAAGAGATGAAGTTAAATGGCTGCAGGAATAAAAGGGGGTCGGGCGGCATGGATTCTCGGCGCGTCCGCATGGCAGTTTTTTTAGCGGGTAACTGCATCGTCGTGTCGTGCCCGACGCAACCGCATGCACACTAACGTGCGTGATCGTACGCCGGCCCCAAACACTGGCAGCGCGCATGGAGGGACAAGGGTAGAGCACCTGGAGGGACGTGAGAGCATAGCACGCGCGGTGGGACGCGAGCAGAGCGCGCCGCGGCCGCCTGAACTGCAAGCAACCACACGCATAGAGCGGTAGAACACGTCGGAAATGGTCGCCTACAAGCCGGCTAACAGTTGCATTGCTGCGTAGAGAGCGGCCGTGTGCTAGCACCTCCGTCTAGTCTATGGTCCCTTTTATATTCTATTCCATACTTTGCCCTCAAATTTAACCAACAAAATGTTAATGCATGTTATAAAAATTATATAATTGGAAACTATGTTCAAATACGAATCCAACAATATAATCTTTAGCGACATGCCTATTTTATTAGTTAAATCATACTTATAAACTAGGATGGGGGTATAGTAGGTAATTAAATCACAAATGTTTTTTTATTAACCATATGTGTACGTGGCCTTTCGTCCTCCTCCCACACGTCTTGTCACCCCGCTGCCGCAGACGCCTTATAGCGCAAACTTGCGCAGCGCACGGCGGCGTTCTTTTGGACAAACGGTGGCACCAATGAATTGTCGATGAGCCCATTCCCGCACAACCTCATAGGCTCCCGCGCAAGCTTCCCGCCTGACTCGGTGAAATCCCCCAAAATCCCAATGCTTACTAGCCTGCTATAAAAACCCTCACAGCCGGCGAGTCCTGCGTCACATTTTCCCCTCCCACCCTGTAGCTTATCTTGTCTGCTTCTCCCACAATCGCCAATGGCACCGGTCTGTTGTCGTCGCTCAGCCACTCTGCCGTCATCAGAGGACAGCTCCAGCTGGGAGGCTACACTGCGGCGGCGGCGCCATCCGTGATGTAGTGTAGTGCGCGTGGCATCCCTGTTGGGTGTGTGCGGAACACCCACCACACGCTCCGCCGCCGGTGCCCGTCGGCAGCTGTTGCCGGCCGCCGTTGCCGCCACACCACCGTCGAAATCCAGGGCCATCACCCACTCTGTCTCCACGGCCCGAAGGCGGGAGGTGGCCGTCGTGGCCGCCACCACACTGCCGGCCACAGTGGCCATCACCCGCTCCGCCGCCGCGGCCCAAAGGCGGGAGGTGGTGGTCGTGGCCGCCAGCCCACCGTCGACCGCGGGGGTCGTCACCTACTCCGCCCCCGCCGCCTAAAGGCGGGAGGCGGAGGTGGATGCCCGCACGTGCGTCAGGAACCTTGCACGCTACACCGAATTCCCGCGGGAGGAGGAGGAGCGCCTCGTCGAGCACGCAAAGAGCCTTACCGCCGCTATGGACGCGGCACACGCCGCCTTAGGGGCGAGGAATCAGGAGATCTACGTGGATAACCACCACTTCGAGAGGGGTCGTCTGGAGCAGCAGAGGGCATTCGAGGTGAGCATCGCCGAAGCTGCAACAGCGGCAGGGACCATATTGCGGTTGCCCAGTGAAAGCACAAGTGCTCCCTGGGTGGTTTTGGTAATTAATGTCAACATATCTCTTGTTGGACTAACACTTTTACCTAGTATGTTTCAGATAAGTTCAAAATTGGAGTGGCATGGACTAGAGGATGTGGAACCCCTTCAAGATGCTAAGGACAAAGGATTGGCTCAAGCTTCAAGATCAGGACTCTACATTTTCTATTTTAGTGATCCAAGATCACATTGAGTCTATAGGAAAAGCCAATACTATCAAGAGTGGATGAGGTGTTGCTTAATGGCTTGCTTGCTCAAAGTGCTTAGTGATATGCTCCAAAACTCTCAACTACCTTCCCACATCAACATATGATCTAAACCAAAAGTCAAACTCGGCCCCACCGATTCTATCTATCCGGCACCACCGAGTTTCAGATGTCATAGCCACTGCCACAAACCCTAGCAAATCGGTTTCACTGATAGGGATCTCGGTCTCACCGAGATGGGATTGTAATCTCTCTGTGTATGTCCATTACCAAAATCGGTCTCACCGAGTTTGAGCAATCGGTACTACCGAGATTACAATGCAAACCCTCTGGTTAGCTTATTACCAAAATCGGCCCCACCGAGTTTGTGTAATCGGTCTCACCGAGTTTGCCTGACCAACTCTTTGGTTAGCTTATTACCAAAATTGGTCCCATCGATTTTGTGTAATCGGTCACATCGAGATTACATTATGCCCTAACCCTAACCATATCGGTCCTACCGAGTTGCATCTCAGTCCCACCGAAAATCCTAACGGTCACTAAGTTTGCTGAATCGGTCCGACCGAGTTTAACCATTCGGTCCCACCGAGTTTGGAAAATTGTGTGTAACGGTTAGATTCTGTATGGAGGCTATATATACCCCTCCACCCACTCTTCATTCATGGAGAGAGCCATCAGAACATACCTACACTTCCAATACACATTTTCTGAGAGGGAACCACCTACACTTGTGTTGAGGTCAAGATATTCCATTCCAACCATATGAATCTTGATCTCTAGCCTTCCCCAAGTTGCTTTCCACTCAAATCTTCTTTCCGCCAAATCCAAATCCTGTGAGAGAGAGTTGAGTGTTGGGGAGACTATCATTTGAAGCACAAGAGCAAGGAGTTCATCATCAACACACCATTTGTCACTTCTTGGAGAGTGGTGTCTCCTAGATTGGCTAGGTGTCACTTGGAGGCCTCCAACAAGATTGTGGAGTTGAACCAAGGAGTTTGTAAGGGCAAGGAGATCGCCTACTTCATGAAGATCTACCGCTAGTGAGGCAAGTCCTTCGTGGGCGACGGCCGTGATGGAATAGACAAGGTTGCTTCTTCGTGGATCCTTCCTGGGTGGAGCCCTCCATGGACTCATGCGACTGTTACCCTCCGTGGGTTGAAGTCTCATTCAATGTGGATGTACGATAGCACCACCTATCGGAACCATGACAAAAACATATGTGTCTCCAATTGCGTTTGAATACTCCAAACCCTTCTCTTTACATTCTTGCAAGTTGCATGCTTTACTTTCCGCTACTCATATACTCATTGCATGCTTCCTTGATATGTATTATGTTTGTTAAACTTGTGCTTAAACTCCACTTAAACTTAAGAATATTAAAAACTGCAACTTTTGGCACTTAGTGTCTAATCACCCCCCCCCCCCTCTAGACACCTCTTCTCGATCCTTTCAATTAGTATCAGAGCTTTGGTCTCCATTGCCTTGGTTTAAACACCATTGGAGGAATATGGATGTGTCTACTTTGGGGAGTCTTAGACATAGAGTGCCTATTCTTGATGGAGAGTATTTTCATGAGTGGAAAAATGAAATGCTTGAGATTTTCAGTGAATATCATTTGAGCAAGTACATTACTAGCCCTTGTGCACCTCATGTTGATCCTTTGCACCCTACCCTAGATGAAGATATTGACATGATTCGCAATCTTAGAACTGTTGAGCTCGTCATTAGAGGCTTGCCTAGAAACTTGATTAGATGTTTCCCTACTCTCAAGTGTGCCTACACCATATGAAGATTTCTTGAGGAACGATTTCCAGATTATTCCTTGAAAAATTTAGACGAAATTCTCCATAAGTCTATTGCCTTGAGTAAGATGAACTCTAGTGATCCTAGCTTTGGTGATTGTCTATTTGAGCTTACCAATCTCATGCGTGCTAAAGGAAATGTTGGAATCATTAGCGATATCATATCCGAAGCTATTAGAATTCATAAAGGTAAACATTGTGATGATCATTTATCTAATGAATTACCCTCTCTAGGAATTGATCAATCACAAGATGATGTTGAACATGGATACTATGATAAAGATGATGATAGTGACTATGATCTTGATGATGCAATGAGGCATTTTGGTCTTATGGAAAATCTTCGCGGCTACATGGTTGGAGGAAAGGAATGGGTCCTTGATAGTGGATGCACTGATCATATGACCGGAGATAAAGTATGTTCCATGAGCTTGCTGAAAACGACGGCCCTAAAAAATATGTCACTTTTGGTGATAATTCAAAGGGTAAGGTGGTTGGCCTTGGTAAGGTGGCCATCTCACATGATAGCTCCATACAAAATGTCATGCTCGTTGAATCCCTTGGATACAATTTACTTTCAGTTTCTAGACTTGCGGATTTCGGTTTCAATGTCTTATTCACTGAAGTAGATTGCCAAGTGTTTCGTAGAGACAATCATAAAATGGTCTTTACCGGTGTACGTAGAGGAGATCTTTACATTGTTGATTTCACTAAAAAGGCTCAACCTAGAACTTGCTTAATTACCAAATCTTCTAAAGGCTGGTTGTGGCATAGAAGACTAGGTCATGTTGGTATGCGAAATCTTGATAAGCTTATTAAAGGTGATCATATCCTTGGAATAAAAGATGTCATATTTGACAAGGATAGACTTTGTAGTGCTTGTCAAGCAGGGAAACAAGTTGGAGGAAGTCACCGCGCGAAGAACATCATGACCACAAGAAGACCACTCGAGCTACTTCACATAGATCTCTTTGGTCCAAATGCCTACAAGAGTCTCGGTGGTAACTCATTTGGTCTAGTCATAGTTGATGATTTTTCAACATTTACATGGGTGTTCTTTCTTGATGACAAATCGCAGGTCCAAAAGATCTTCAAAAACTTCGCTAGGAAGGCCCAAAATCAGTTTGACGTGAAGATCAAGAAGGTTCGGAGCGACAATGGAACGGAGTTCAAGAACGCAAATGTGGACACCTTTCTTGAAGAAGAAGGGATTTCACACGAGTTCTAGGCTACGTACACACCTCAACAAAATGGAGTTGTTGAAAGGAAGAACCGGACTCTTATCGAAATGGCAAGAACGATGCTTGATGAGTACAAAACGCCAAAGCACTTTTAGGCGGAAGTAGTTGATACAGCTTGTCATGCAACAAATCGCTTGTATCTTCACAAGCTACTCAGCAAGACGGCATACGAGCTCCTCACCGGTAACAAACCCCAAGTTGGATACTTTTGAGTATTCGGCTCAAAGCGCTACATTCTTGATAAGCATCGTCGTTCTAAATTTGCTCCTAAATCTCATGAAGGTTTCCTACTTGGTTATGGCTCAAACTCTCACACTTACCGTGTCTACAACAATTTCACCTGAAAGGTTGAAGAGACGGTAGATGTGAAGTTTGATGAATCTAACGGCTCGCAAGTAGAGCAATTGCCAATTGATGTAGGATACAAAGACCCTTCGGAAGCAATTCAAGACTTGTCCATTGGCAAGATTCGTCCAACGGAAGTGAAGGAGAGTACCTTGTCCGTCCAAGTGGAAGCTTCTACCTCACGACAAGGTGAACCAAGAGTTGATACGGAAGCATCCACAAGTGGGACACGCCAAGATGAAGAAAACGAGGAAGCGCACCAAGATGAACATCAACAACCTCCTTCTCCACCACGACAAGAGAACGACAACGTCAACAATGAAGAAGGCCAAGAAGAAGCACAAGATGAAGAGGATGTTCCACCCCGACCCAAGAAAAAGCTTTCACGAGTTCGAGCAAGAATTGCTAAGGATCATCCCGTCGAGAAAATCTACAATGATATCCAAACCGGGAGAATCACTCGCTCTAAAACTCGTTTAGCTAACTTTTGTGAACATTACTCATTCGTCTCTAGCATTGAACCTATGAAGGTTGAAGAAGCATTGGAGGATCCGGACTGGATAAACGCTATGCATGAAGAGCTACACAACTTTGAGAGAAATCAAGTGTGGACATTGGTCGAGAAGCCCGACAACAACCACAACATCATTGGTACCAAATGGGTGTTTTGCAACAAGCAAGATGAAGATGGACAAGTGGTTCGCAACAAAGCATGTCTCATCGCCCAAGGCTACACACAAGTTGAAGGTATGGACTATGGTGACACATATGCTCCCGTTGCTAGACTTGAGTCCATTCGCATCTTACTTGCTTATGCTAATCACCATGATATCAGCTTGTACCAAATGGACATTAAAAGTGCTTTTCTAAATGGAAAAATTGAGGAAGAAGTTTATGTTAAGCAACCTCCCGGCTTCGTCAATCCTAAGAAACCTAATCATGTTTACAAACTTCACAAAGCCCTTTATGGTCTTAAACAAGCTCCTAGAGCATGGTATAAATGCTTGACCAAGTTCCTTATTGAAAAAGGCTTTGAAATTGGTAAAATTGATTCTACTCTTTTTACTAAAAGGGTTAATGGAGAACTATTTGTGTGCCAAATTTATGTTGATGATATCATATTTGGTTCAACTAACCCTCATTTTAGTGAGAAGTTTGGAAAGCTAATGTCGGAGAAGTTTGAGATGTCTATGATGAGTGAACTCAAATTCTTTCTCGGTTTGTAAATCAAGCAAACTAAGGAAGGTACCTTTGTCTCTCAAACGAAGTACACCAAGGACTTATTCAAGAAGTTCAATATGCAAGAATGCAAAGGTATGACTACACCCATGCCTACTAGTGGACATCTTGATTTGACCAAAGATGGTGAACCGGTTGATCAAAAGGTTTATCGCTCTATGACTGGTTCATTGTTATATCTATGTGCCTCTCGTCCCGATATTATGCTAAGTGTGTGCATGTGTGCACGATATCAAGCTGCTCCTAAAGAGTGTCATCTTAAGGCTGTGAAAAGGATAGTGAGATACCTAATCCATACACCAGATTTTGGCATTTGGTATCCCAAGAGGTCCTCTTTTGATCTTGTTGGCTACTTCGATTCGGACTATGCCGGAGACAAGGTTGATAGAAAATCCACTTCGGGAACTTGTCAATTCCTTGGTAGATCTCTTGTGTCTTGGTCTTCCAAGAAACAAAACTCAGTATCCTTATCCACTGCCGAAGCGGAATACATTGCCGCTGGTTCATGTTGTGCTCAATTACTTTGGATGACCCAAACTCTTAAAGATTATGGGATATATGTGAAACATGTTCCATTGCTATGTGACAATGAAAGTGCTATTAAGATTGCTCACAATCGCGTGCAACATTCTCGAACTAAGCATATTGAAGTTCGTCATCATTTCATTCGAGATCATGTTGCAAAAGGGGACATTAACCTTAAGCATGTTCGCACCGATAAGCAATTGGCGGATATATTCACTAAACTACTTGATGAGAAAGTGTTTTGCAGATTGAGAGGTGAATTGAACATCATTGACGCTTCAAACTTGGAGTACGAACTCCATTTGATACATGCGGGGCATGAGCCTATGGCTAATCCTCGATATTTCTCTTATGATGCTATTCATATGTCTTGGATATATTTGTATCTTGCATGTTATCTAACCCGTGTAGGTACTTGGTTGAATCTAAATCTATGAGATTGCAACTCACTCACATCTTGAGCAATCTCTACATCACCAAGTCTCTACACAATGGTGGTTGAAGACAAGGAAGCACGAAACCATTCAAACATATCCTTTGGCAAATTCTATGTTGAGTCTCATGATTGTCATTTTGGATACACAAGTGCTCTTCCTTGCAAAGCTAACCCATGTAGGTAGATGAACTCAAACTCCAAGTGGTGCTCCCAACCCTTGATGAACTACATTAACCTTGAGCAACCCACACAAGTTCAACTACATGAGAAAGATCAACACCACCACCCAAGGTATGTTATTCCATCTTAGAGAAGCTTTACTCCAAGTCATGAGTCAAAGCAACTCGACAAGATGTGAATACATCAAAAGGCTTAAACGAAAAATGGTAACCCCATTTTGAGCTTAAACGATGAGTATGACCTATGATCAAGTGCTCTCACTTGACTCCTAAGTCAATATACTCTAACATAGGTGACTTTGTCGCCGACCATCTCTAGATGAAGTTCTCGTGTGTCTCTCTGTGCTTTTGTCTCTTGCATATTTGTTTCCCTTTTCAAAAAAACTTCATATAGAACTTTTAGTTTCTTTTCTTTCCTTTTTGTTTTGCATTTTCTGCATCCAATTCATTGCAAATCTTTCAGTAAATTCCTTGCATATCCTTGTGAGATTTTACTTGTCTAGTGAGCTGAGGTGACAAGTGGTTTCACTCTAATGAACTCGGTCACACCAGTTCGTTTTCTTTGGCCCAACCGAAATCTTTCGGTGCAACCGAAGCACACAACTCGGAGTCACCGATTCCATCATAGGAAAACCAACTTGCCACTTATTCCTGATTTCTGTTTGCTCCAGCTCCACTCAATGATTCTTGTCCTCTACCAGCATCATATTAGACATGCTACTTTGCTCTGTGACTCAAGGACCAACCCATTTGTATCACATGTCCAGAAGAGTCCTTCTTGGAAATTGATGTCAAAGGGGGAGAGAGAGATCACATC
Organism: Triticum dicoccoides; assembly: GCF_002162155.2. NCBI lineage: Eukaryota > Viridiplantae > Streptophyta > Magnoliopsida > Poales > Poaceae > Triticum > Triticum dicoccoides. The sequence goes on along the minus strand of NC_041384.1, from coordinate 226,380,226 downwards.
AAAGCTTAATCATTCCTATAGGGGGAGAAAGAGAGAATACTCAGGGGGAGAGAGTTTCTCAACTAGGAGAAAGTAAAATCATCAAAGACCCTAGATGCTTGGTGTTCAAGAGGAGAGATGTCACATGTCTTTAAGAGCGGAATGACATGTTTGGTTGCTTGCTTTAGCTCAAGCTCTGTTGTTTCCTTTTTGTTGCTCTGATTTTCTGTTCCCTATCTTCTCCCAATATCCCATGCAGATTCAGGGGGGAGCAAGACATCTAAGGGAAGGAAATCTCTGATTTTATTGCATATCTTTACCTTTGGGGACATGTCTATATCCAATGTGGTACTTAGTACTCACTCTACGTGTCATCCCATTCTTGGTTCTCTTGTGGTTTCTCTTGCTTGCTCTGGTCAGTAGGTGTATCTGTGTTATTTAACCTTGTTTGCGCAGGTTCATCCCATCCTAAGCCAACTCAAGACCACAAGGTAAGTATATGCATCACAGTCATGTGAATGAGAAGTTCTTGTTGATGTACATACTATTTGCAAGAAGGACTCATGAGCATGAAGGTACATTTCTCACATTCACATCATTTGCGCTGATGCATATAGCCAAGATACATGTAACACATTGCTTACTCTATCATGTTTACGCATTCACATGCTCCTATATTCAATATTCACATGATTACATACATGTAGGGGGAGCCTATGCATGTTACATGTCTTTCCAAAGCTTTACTTGCTATTCTCTATATCTTTATCTAAAGCTTTGATGTATGTTGTCATCAATTACCAAAAAGGGGGAGATTGAAAGCACAAGGCTCCCTGGGGGGTTTTGGTAATTAATGTCAACATATCTCTTGTTGGACTAACACTTTTACCTAGTATGTTTCAGAGAAGTTCAACAATGGAGTGGCATGGACTAGAGGATGTGGAACCCCTTCAAGATGCTAAGGACAAAGGATTGGCTCAAGCTTCAAGGTCAAGACTCTACATTTTCTATTTTAGTGATCCAAGATCACATTGAGTCTATAGGAAAAGCCAATACTATCAAGAGGGGATGAGGTGTTTCTTAATGGCTTGCTTGCTCAAAGTGCTTAGTGATATGCTCCAAAACCCTCAACTACCTTCCCACGTCCACATATGACCTAAACCAAAAGTCCAACTCGGCCCCACCGATTCTATCTATCCGGCGCCACCGAGTTTTAGATGTCATAGCCACTGCCACAAACCCTAGCAAATCGGTTTCACCGATAGGGATCTCGGTCTCACCGAGATGGGATTGTAATCTCTCTGTGTATGTCCATTACCAAAATCGGTCTCACCGAGTTTGAGCAATCGGTACTACCGAGATTACAATGCAAACCCTCTGGTTAGCTTATTACCAAAATCGGTCCCACCATTTGTGTAATCGGTCTCACCGAGTTTGCCTGACCAACTCTCTGGTTAGCTTATTACCAAAATCGGTCCCACCGAGTTTGTGTAATTGGTCACACCGAGATTATGTTATGCCCTAACCCTAACCATATCGGTCCTACCGAGTTGCATCTCAGTCCCACCGAAAATCCTAACGGTCACTAAGTTTGCTAAATTGGTCCGACCGAGTTTAACCATTCGGTCCCACCGAGTTTGGCAAATTGTGTGTAACGGTTAGATTTTGTATGGAGGCTATATATACCCCTCCACCCACTCTTCATTCGTGGAGAGAGCCATCAGAATATACCTACACTTCCAATACACATTTTCTGAGAGAGAACCACCTACACTTGTGTTGAGGTCAAGATATTCCATTCCAACCATATGAATCTTGATCTCTAGCCTTCCCCAAGTTGCTTTCCACTCAAATCTTCTTTCCACCAAATCCAAATCCTGAGAGAGAGAGTTGAGTGTTGGGGAGACTATCATTTGAAGCACAAGAGCAAGGAGTTCATCATCAACACACCATTTGTTACTTCTTGGAGAGTGGTGTCTCCTAGATTGGCTAGGTGTCACTTGGGAGCCTCCAACAAGGTTGTGGAGTTGAACCAAGGAGTTTGTAAGGGCAAGGAGATCGCCTACTTAGTGAAGATCTACCGCTAGTGAGGCAAGTCCTTCGTGGGCGATGGCCGTGATGGAATAGACAAGGTTGCTTCTTCGTGGACCCTTCGTGGGTGGAGCCCTCCGTGGACTCGCGCGACCATTACCCTCTGTGGGTTGAAGTCTCCATCAACGTGGATGTACGATAGCACCACCTATCGGATCCACGACAAAAACATATGTGTCTCCAATTGTGTTTGAATACTCCAAACCCTTCTCTTTACATTCTTGCAAGTTGCATGCTTTGCTTTCCGCTACTCATATACTCATTGCATGCTTGCTTGATATGTATTGTGTTTGTTAAACTTGTGCTTAAACTCCACTTAAACTTAAGAATATTAAAAACTACAACTTTTGGCACTTAGTGTCTAATCACCCCCCTCCCCCTCTAGACACCTCTTCTCGATCCTTTCACCCAGCTCCTCGATAGGCTCCTCCTCCTCCGCCTCTTACTGAGCGCGCTCGGCAAAGGAGAGGCAGTAGTAGTAGTGGTAGTGGTAGTGGTAGTGGTAGCGGTAGTGGTAGTGGTACAACTCGCACGCTTCCCATGAGCCTGTGCATTCGAGGACAGCTTGCACGCCTCTCGGTCAGCCTATGCACCGGACTGCGCTTGCACGCCTCCCGTTCAATCAAGGTCAAGTAGCTGCCCGCATAGCACCTCCTACATCCATTAAAACCAAGACATGTGGTGTCACGCGGATGGTTAACAGAACACACACGGTTTGAATTATACAAACATTTGAGATATTGAAGTGACAGCTATTTTTTGCCTTTTTTGGCTGTCATTATTCAAGTGTGCCTTCTCTCAAAATGAACACGGAAAATACCACAGCATGTCAGGTGCCATTCCATGATAGAATGCCAAGTTTCATGAATTTCAGACGTGTTTTGGATTTACTAGAATTTAAAAATAAAGTATCTGAACGTTTTGCCGGCAATCAACGATGCCCTGGTGTTTAAAATTCATTACCATTTCTTGCATGGGACCTAAGCATGCACCCAAGGACACAGATTTGATGTTTCAACCAATTTATATGCACTGGAGCATGTGCATGTAGTTCAAATTTGAATTATGCACATAAATGCATTGAAAACTCAGTTAATGCATAAAAATGTCCAAACGAACCCCGAAAAATCACATAAATTGACACAACACTCCTGTTGTTCTATGTTGACATGAGAAAATATTTGAAAGCAATAAGAGGCAATGGATATCGTTTCGTCCCCAAAGGTGGGACGTTCCCTAAGGAAACCATCATGCTTGTTGTGAGAAGCTATGGTTTGTGAGAAGCATATACCCAAACCTGCCCCAAATGTGACAACAATTTTACCATGGCATGTTGATGCCGCTCCATGATAGCATGCCAAGTTTCATGAATTTCAGATGAGTTTTGGATTTACTAGAATTTAGAAACCAAGTATCTCAATGTTGTGAGGCAATCAACGGTGCCCTGGTGATTGAAATTCATTACCATTTCTTGCATGGGACCTAAGCATGCACCCAAGGAAACAGATTTGATTTTTCAGCCAATTTATATGCACTAGAGCATGTGCATGTAGTTAAAATTTGAATTATGCACATCAATGCATTGAAAACTCAGTTAATGCATAAAAATGTCCAAACGAACCCCGAAAAATCACAAAAATTGACACAACACTCCTATTGTTCTATGTTGACACGAGAAATTTTTTGAAAGCAATAAGAGGCAATGGATATCGTTTCGTCCCCAAAGGTTGGACGTTCCCTAACGAAACCATCATTCTTGTTGTGAGAAGCTCTGGTTTGTGAGAAGCATATACCCAAACCTGCCCCAAATGAAACAAAAAATTTACCACGGCATGTTGATGCTGCTCCATGATAGCATACCAAGTTTCATAAATTTCAGATGAGTTTTGGATTTACTTGAATTTAAAAACCAGGCATCTCAATGTTTTTCCAGCAATCTACAGTGCCCTGGTGTTTGAAATTCATCCATTTCTTGCATGGGACCTAAGCATGCACCCAAGGACACATATTTGATTTTTCAATCAATTTATATGCACTGGGGAATGTGCATGTAGTTCAAATTTTAATTATGCACATAATGGCATTGAAAACTCAGTTAATGCATAAAAATGTCCAAACGAACCCCAAAAAATCACAAAAATTGACACAACACTCCTGTTGTTCTATGTTGACACGAGAAAATTTTTGGAAGCAATAAGAGGTAATGGATATCGTTTCGTCCCCAAAGGTGGGACGTTCCCTACCGAAACCATCATGATTGTTGTGAGAAGCTCTGGTTTGTGAGAAGCATATACCCAAACCTGCCCCAAATGGGACAAAAAATTTACCAAGGCATGTTGATGCCGCTCCATGATAGCATGCCAAGTTTCATGAATTTCAGACGAGTTTTGGATTACTAGAATTTGAAAATAAAGTATCTCAACATTTTGCCGGCAATCAATGGTGCCCTGGTGTTTGAAATTCATTCCCATTTATTGCATGTGACCTAAGCATGCACCCAAGGACACGTATTTGATTTTTCAACCAATTTATATGCACTAGAGCATGTGCATGTAGTTCAAATTTGAACTATGCACATAAATGCATTGAAAACTCAGTTAATGCATAAAAATGTCCAAACGAACCCCGAAAAATCACAAAAGTTGACACAACACTCATGCTGTTCTATGTTGACACGAGAAAAAAATTGAAAGCAATAAGAGGCAATGGATATCATTTCGTCCCAAAAGGTGGGACGTTCCCTACCGAAACCATCATGCTTGTTGTGAGAAGCTCTGGTTTGTGAGAAGCATATACCCAAACCTGCCCCAAATGGTACAAAAAATTTACCACGGCATGTTGATGCCGCTCCATGATAGCATGCCAAGCTTCATAAATTTCAGACAAGTTTTGGATTTACTAGAATTTAAAAACCAGGTATATCAATGTTTGCAGCTGAGTGACAGTGGCAGGGTGTTTGATATTCATTCATTTCTTGCATGGGACCTAAGTAGGCAACCAAGGACACATATTTGAATTTTCAACTAATTTATATGCATTAGAGCATGTGCCCATAGTTCAAATTTGAACTATGCACATGAATGCATAGAAAACTCAGTTAATGTATAAAAATGTCCAAGCAAAACCCGAAAAATCCCAAAAATTGACACAACACTCCTATTGTTCTGTTTTGACAATAGGAAAAAATTTGAAACCGAGAAGAGGCAACGGATATCGTTTCTTCCAGAAAGGTGAAACGTTCCCTACCAAAACCATCACACTTTTTGTGAGAAGCTCTGGTTTATGAGAAGCTTATACCCAAACCTGTCCCAAATGGGACAAAAATTTTACCACGACATGTTGATACCGCTCCATGATAGCATGCGAAGTTTCATGAATTTTGGATGAATTTTGGTTTTACTAGAATTACAAAAGCAAGTACGTCGACGTTTGCCGGAGAGCCACGGTGCCGTGGTGTTCGAATTTCATCCCCATTTCTTGCATGGGACATAAGCATAAACCCATGGACACATATATGATTTTACAACCCATGTTGGTGCACCGGAGCATGTGCATGTAGTTTAATTTTGAATTGTGCACCTGAAATGGCTACAAAACCAATTTAATGTATAAAATGTTCAAACGAACCCTGAATAATTCCAATTCTTTTATGACACACATATAGTTGCATGTTCACTCCAGATAAAAGGTCTAGAAATTCAAACACTGTCCATTGCCGCTGTGACCCCATTATGTAATTCAAATCAAGATGAAAAATCAAGTAGATCGCACAAAATTTATTATCAACAACCGTGTGAGATGCAACACAAAATATCTTGGAGCACCGTCGGTGTATAGTACGCCTATGGCTTATGCGAGAAGGTGCGTCGGCTAGAGTCCATAGCCGATGTCTCAAGCACACTAGCTCGCTCCCAAAATAACATTTCACTCTTCAGTCGTTGCCCGTGAAAGATGGGCACATGGACCGGCGTCATGAGGGCAACTTCGGTTGCCCACTCCGGCGAGAGTGCGGCCGCAGCCGCCTTGCTCGTGCTAACAAGGTGCATGAGCGCGGCCGCAATCTGCGACCGGGCGGCCAAGGCACCCAAAATGGCCGTTGTTGCTTCTCAGGTGGCGGCAGCAACATCTGCCTCAGGGATAGCAACTGGCGAGAGCGGCACAGCAGCTGTCCATTCCGCAGCGGTGGCCTTAGCCCTGATGGAGGCCGCCCACGACCATGTCGAGGCCGCCCATGCCCAGCTCCTGGCGGTCACCGCACAAATCTAACGAAGCTTCTTCGACAACGTTCGGCAACCCACAACGAAGAGCTGGCAATCGTCATGAGCGTTCGAGCAGCCATCTGTTCCTCCGCCGCATACCTTGCAACGATGGAGCCCGTCCAAGCCCAGATCGTGTTCGCCCACGCCCAGCTCGTGGCGGCCTTTTCCAGAGAGATGGCGGACGCGGATGGCGAGATGCTTGCCGAGTATGGTGCCATGGATGCCATGGAGCCCCTTCCCCAGGAGACCGTCAGGCGTGAGTTGGACATGGAGCCGGCGGCGGAGATCGATGAGCACCAGCCATAGTAGTACTCTTTGTTTTGTTTAATTAAGAGCACCGGTCTTTAATTTGTTAGAGTAATGTTTAGGTCAGCTAGCTCTGTTTAATTGCTGAACTTGCTTGATTAAGAAGTGTGGGTGTGCTGTAGTCTCCTTTGTGTACCCAAATTATGCAATGACATGGATGACCACTGTAACCATGGAAATTATAACCAAAATTTTTGACATTCAAACTCATCACACATGGGTTAAGCTATCTGAATCGTTTGTGATGTTCATATATCGTACACAATTCTGAATAAGGGACCGTGTCTGATGACACTTTGTGCACCAGTTTTTTCACTGAAGCAATTCCAAATTTTCGGCTTCCGCGGAAATATCTACCTCCCCGCCCCCTCCCCCTTACCAAAATAAACATTTCCTCTGTTTCTGCCTTCCTTTCGAAGTTGAAACCTTCACTCCTTGCTTGCGGGGCCGCCTCCTCGTCGGCAACCCTCCTTCACGCTGCTCGGTCTCATCTATCCAGCAGGTAATCCACACCCGACCCCCATCCTCCTCCTCCTTCCACATCCCACATGCCCCGACCGCCGGCGCGAGCATGACACCTTCCACCCAAATCACCGACCCCTCTACCAAATAAGCGCCGCCCTAAGCCATGGTGCACGCAGTATAGCCATGATCTCAAGGAGCATTTGGCAGCGAAGAAGCAAATCGCGGCCGCACGCGTGGATGAGGTCGCGATGGCTGCCATTCGTGCCGACCCCCAGATCTTGGAGGAGCACCTTGCCATTAGCTAGCTACGCCGGTTAAGCATGCTCGGTTTACCCGTTGCGTGTGCTGCTCTGGCCTTTCCTTCACAAATTCTAGTGAATTGTGCTATCTAATTTTACCATGCAATATGTTGCTCTAGTGTATATGTTCTATATGTGTGTAGTGTGGTGCTCACTTATTAACTGTATTGTTAATTAGTTGTCATCTTCAGTTAACTATTCAGTTCAATTTGGCAAAGTCAATTCTTCATGATGCAATTTTGTATTGTGTTCCATGTGAGAAATAAATCAAATTTATCTTTACAAAATACATGAGAAATGAATACAATTGCTATATTTCCAAGTTGTCAAGCATGCTTGGTTTGGTTATACATTATGCAATGTGGTGCTCAGTTAACGTTTGGTTCATTTGTGTTGTGGTGTTTAGTTAACCGTTTGGTTCAAGTCTGCAATGCGAAGTTCAATAGTTGTGGGTGCAATCTGTTATTGTATACCATGTGAGGAATAAATTGAATTTGGCTATAGTAAATACATGAGAAACAAATACAATTGCTACAATTGGTTGTAGTTAACTATTCGGTTAACTTTCTAATCTTCTATTAGGAGTATGTTATATTGTGCAATGTGGTGCTCAGTTAATGTTTGATTCATTTCTTGTGGTGTTTAGTTAACTTCTTGGTTCAATTCTTTAAGGCGATGTCCAATTGTCATGGGTAGAATTTTGTATTGTTGTGCATGTGAGGAATAAATCGAATTTGGTTGCATTTAATACATGAGAAACATATAAAAGTGCTATATTTCCTAGTTCTTAATCATGCTTGGTTTGGATAAATAGGTTTTCCATGTGGCTTGAATTAATCTGATGAATCTGCAATGTGCTTATTTTTCATCAACATATTTTAATGATAGCATGCGAACCCTTACTTAACCTGATGACTAACTACCGTATATTTGTTGCAGGGAAACAATGGGAAGCACTTAGGTTTACAATCGAGTTTAGCATGTGCATGGTCCGTAGTCTAATAGCACATTATTGTGCAATTGCAGGAACCATTCTAATATTTAGGTTTTAACAATTTGGTCTTGCACATGTAGGTCCCGCTATCAGAGGTTTTGACCCACTGTTCGACCCTTTTTGCATATGGGGAAATGACACTACTAGGAAAAGGCCTACTAATGGCGCACCAGTTTTGCGTACTAATGGCGCACTACTGGTGCGCCACTACTGGTGCGCCATTAGTATCACGCCACTAGTATTTTTTTACTAATGGCGCAGCACTGGTGCGCCATTAGTATGCCTAGAGGTGCGCCATTACTATCTAACTTAGTAATGGCGCACCACATAGAAGTGCGCCATTAGTAATAAAAAATTCAATTTTTTTTATTTTAAAAAAAAATCATTTTTTTATTTTTTTCTTAATCTCGGGTCACTATGGCTTAATCTCCAGTCAATATGGTTAATCTTAAGTCAAATCGCACTCTATGGTCAAACTTCCCGGAAGGTCACCCATCCTCACACTACTCCAGCCCAAGCACACTTAACTTCATAGTTCTATCCAACCCCAACACCACCTCACTTCACAGGCACTTGTTGATATATCTATCATATCAATCCTATTAAACCTTGCTGATGTCTAGGACTTTGTTCATGTTCATGAGTATGATAAAATTTTGAAAAAATATTTCAAACTTCCCAGTCATATTACGTATCATATTCTGAAAAATAATTCAAAAAAAGATTTCGAAACCAATTTTTTTTTCTGTTACTAGTGGCGCACCTAGCATACGGTGCGCCACTAGTAAGTTTGAAATTTTTTGAATTTTTTCCCTCCGGATCTTAAAAGCCCCATAACTTTTTTTTGTTAAATTTGGATGTAACTTTTCGAGTAGATGGTTTTTCATATAAAAAACATTTTAATCCGAGGTCGTATGCAAAAGTTATGCCCATTTTACAAATTCCAGAGAGATTTTGCAAATAAAGTCGAAATTCATATTTGTAAATTTTCCCAACAACTAGACCACATATCACATAGGAAACTTATTTTCTTTTATTTTTTGGACATTTCCATCATTTTCTTTTTTTAACTGAAAAGGCGGTCCACGGGGGTGGGGGGGTGCATTCGGTACGTTTTGGGCCAAGTTAGTAATGACACACCGTGGGGTGGTGCGCCATTACTAGTTAAACTAGTAATGGCGCACCACACCCATAGTGCGCCATTACTAGTTTTGAAAAAACAATAAAACATATTCTGATTTTTTTTTTAAAAACTTAGTAATGGCGCACCAGTTGACAGTGCACCATTACTAGTTTTAACTAGTAATGGCGCACTGTCCACTGGTGCGCCATTACTAGTTTTGAAAAAATAAATTAAAAAATTTGGAAAAAAATTTGAAAATAATTTACTAGTGGTGCACCGTGGATGTGGTGCGCCATTACTAGTTTAACTAGTAATGGCGCACCACTCCCACGGTACGCCATTACTAGTTTTAAAAAAATTTGTTACTAATGGCGCACCGTGGATGTGGTGCGCCATTAGTATTTGGACACTAATGGCGCACCACATGTCTGGTGCGCCATTAGTGTCATTTCCATCTATAGCCCTTTTCCTAGTAGTGTGAGTTGTCCATGAATATCAATCAAATCAGGAAACTCAAAAGATTGTTAGGATAAAGAAATTAGAGACAAAAAAACAATAAGATCTTTGTCTGCACAATGAAGAAGACATCAGTTCACTACAAGATGGTACTAACTATTATACCTTGCCTTTTTTTATTCCTTTGCCCCATTTCCAATATAGAGAAGATATTTATGCACATCCTTGTTTTCAGGCCTTTCCAAAGCAGTTCACTAATGAATACCTCTCAAACCACCTCTATGGTCAGGAGGCGAGGAAGGTTTTCATACAACACCCATGGTTCAATATTGAAGTGTTCTTGAAGAGGACGAAGGATGGACGGTCAATCATCCATAGGCACTGGCCTAACATTGCAAAGGCCTTCAACATGAATCAAGGCTCAATATTCGCCTTCTGCTTTAGCAGTTTTCCAGATGAGATGCATTTGTCTATATACCGTCTATGATGCTAATTTCGAAAGGCTCTAGATGTTTCATGTGAAACTTGGTGCTGGTGCAGTTGTGTAACAGGGTAGCTGAGTGCTGAAGCTATATCATGTTGTACTCTGATGTACACTACTGCAGGATGCTGCTAACACGACACTACGATCAGAGACCCTTCGACGAAACTGTGTGCGATGCCATAGTCGCAAACGGTGGTGTAAAATAACCGTCAAAAAAGGTGCAAAACGTTTGCGATGGAGGACACATAAAAAACGGTTCAAATTTTAGTTGCGTGTGCGATGTAGGGCACACAGCTAACCCGTTCGAACTGTTTGCGATGAGGCAGAACAACAGAAACGAGCAGCCATATCAATGTGTGTGTGATATACAACATACAATTCGCTCCGATGAACCGTTTGCTATTAGGGAGTGCAACATAAATGGTTAGCCAGATCAAGGTGTGTGTGATATAGGGCATATGGTTCACTCAGACGAACTATTTTCGATTAGTGAATGCAACAGAAACGGTTCAACTTAACAAGATGTGTGTGGTACGTGGCAAACAATCGACTCGGATGAACTGTTTGCGATGACAATTTACAACACAGATGGTTAATACAGTTAGTTCATGTGTGATTCTGTGTGTACAAAAAACTTTGAAAAATGCAAACTAGTTGCTTGCGGTGGCTAGGAGTATCGCACACAATGCGTCTGCGAGTACTCGTGTGCGATGATTAGTAAGTTACACTTGCATTTCCTTATGTTAACACTTGTGTGATAAATAACACATGGCACCGGATACGGTATTCGGGTTGTGTGTGTGCTCCACTTAGTCTTCCCGCGCTCCAGCGAATGCTTCCCGCGCTCTAGTGAATGCTTCCCGCGCTCCACATGGGTGAATTGTAAAATCCACACCTATTCCCTCACCGGTTTCCTGCTCCCAGCTAACGGCTTGCTGCATATAACCCAGGCGGCAACGCACCGTCGCAACACCCTGCGAAGATCTAGTACTCACCCATCTACCATTAGTTATTCCAAGCATGCCAGGCAACGACCAAAGCTTCGACGTCGACGCCTACCTATGTTACATCTTCGGCGAGGAGAATGAGTCGGAGCAGGTCGGGGAGCAAGAGCTTCACTGGCTGGTGCAGGCACCATGGCCCATCGGCAGCGATATCGGCGTCATAATCCTTGGGAGCACAATCGACATATTGCAGAGGAGGCGACGAGCAGTTTGCCATCCATCGTGCAAAAGATCCAGAGCTGCTCGGCGCCATGATCGACAACCCACCCGAAGAACCGCCGTCACCGGTGCTCATCGAGAGCCTGATGCCCCACAAGGAATGGGAAGAGGACCTCTGTGATTCAGTTAAGACAAAGGCAGCCTGCGGCTTCATCATTGCCCGTGGTGGCCGTGTCAACCTCGATCCCGATGATGTGGTGGCCAGGCTCAAGCGCATCCTTGGCGAAGGTGACTTCCCCGACGAAGTAGAACATCGTCAACGTGATATCTTGAGGATGCAGGTGATCAATGGAATTTGCTACCAGGCCAGAGGCATGGAAATGGAGCGGTTTCGCGGAGTTGTCATGCGCGCGATTGCATGTTGTCATGCTCTTCTGGAAGAGGCCCAGCAGCCCCAAGAGCCTCCCATCAGTGCCAGCAGCTCCATAGGCGGAGGTGGGTCGAGACACTCGGAGTGAACGGCCGCAAGGGTGCTATGCTGATCATGGAGTCTGAGAAGACCATCATCGGAAGGCCACCAGCTCAGAGCTTATATTTTATTATAATTGTATGCATATGTAGGTCGTGAGTGTTCTAGGCCTTACCGCATTTGGCATTTTAAATTATCATGAATATGTAAGACAATTATTAAGAATTATTAACCGTTGCCATTGTAACTTTGCCTCAACAGCGAGCAGAGCGCGCGCAGGGACGCCAGAGCAGAGCGCGCCGCGGCCGCCTCAACTGCGAGCAACCACGTGGTCAACCTTCTGTTGTCAATAAATTTTGACCTTGTTTCTCGTCACATTGCTGATTACAACGCAATAAGTAATTGCAAATCTGTTCACACCTATCAAACTAATATGTGTTCACACTTAGCACCGAGCTATAAAAACTACCCACTCGAAAACTACTTCACAGTTCCTCTCATCATCACTTCACAGTTGCCTCAATAAATTTTTTTTTCTATCAAGTCATTCCGCCATGACCGTTAGCAGGAGTTTAGGGTGGACATATAACCAGGCAGCAAAGACCAAGGTCGCGGAAGCACAAGAGAAGTCCAGCCACGAAGCCGCAGCCACATCACAGATGTCCCGGTGCACCGCGGAGCCCTCAAACGAGCTCTCACAGGCACGCGAGGGCTTTGACAAGCGCATTCACGGCGTCGGCCATCGCGACGAGTTGGCGTTCCTGAAGTCCTTCACCGGCGACGACGACATTTTCGCTGGCGTCACTACATAGCAGGAGCTGGTCGATGGCTTCATGAAGCTGCTCAAATCAGCGATGCCTCGTTTGACAAGGCGACCGGCCTCGTCGAGCAACTCATGGATGACAATGCGAAGGTCCTCAAGTTGGTCGCCGAGGAGGAGGAGGAGGAGGCCACCGGCTGGAAGATGCTGCATGAGCAGAGCAGTGCCTCGGAGATGACGCTGAAAGCGGTCATCGAGGAACTGATGGGTGTCTTGAGGAAGCTTCGGATCGAGTACGAGCAGGAGGTGGAGGAATCCGTGGCTGCTTTCAAGCAAAGTCGTGAGGAAGTGAAAAAGGAGCTGGAGGATTTTGCCGCCCGATGATCCATCGACGAGTAGAGACAGTAGCGACCCAGATCGTTGTGTGCAATTTCCTTCTTCTCTTGCCCCCATGTCTTCCCGGCTTTGCCGCATGTGGCATTTTAAATTATTCGGAATATGTAAGACAATTATTATCCGCGCCATTGTAAATTTGTCATCGTATTATCCGTTGCTAGTTTATTTGTGGTCGTATTATCCGTTGCCCTATGTGGCAATTTAAATTAGGGCGGAATACGAGTTGAAATCACAAGCAAACACCCTCCATCCAGGTGCTTTAATTAACCCATTAATGGAGAAGTTGTGAGCGAGGCGAGCGGCGGCTGGTGCATGGAGGTCAAAGAGCTCGCTTCCCGGCGAGCATGGGCGGCCTTGTTGCTCGCACATGTCCCGTCGAGCATGCGAGGTGGACAGGATGCACGCGTCCCGTCAATCCTGCATGGCGGACTGCTCGCACGCGTCCCGTCAAGCCTGCATGGCAGACTTCTCGCACTCTTCCCGTCTAATCAAACAGTTGCACGCACACCACCAAGTATGGTTAAATTTCGATACAGTTAATATAATACAACCGTTTGCGATATTAACGTGTCAGCTTTTTGTTTCAAAAAGGACTTCATTGGCTACTAATGTGTGTGCCTCTTCTCAAACTGGACGATTTTTTTACCACGACATATATGTGCCATGTCATGAAACCATGCCAAGTTTCATGTTTTTTTGGTGACTTTTTGATTTACTAGGATTTAAAAACCAAGATTCTCATTGTTTCAGGACGATGACAAGTTTGTAATTCATTCTCATTCCTTAAACGAGACCTAAACATGCACTCAATGACACATGTACGATTTCCCACCCATTTTGCTTCACTGGAGCATGTGGTTGTAGTTCAAATTTGAATTATGGACTACATTAAATGCATAGAAAACATAGTAATTAGTAATATGTATACAATGGCCAAACGAACCCTGAACAGTTTCAAATTTTAGCTCGACACTCATGTTATTCTATGTTGCGTGTAGAAAACAAAGTTCAAGGCGAGAAGAGGCATCGTTTATCGTTTCACCCACAAGAGGGGCATGTTTCCCTACCGGAGCCACGAGGGTTGCGACATGCTCCGGTTTGTAAAAGGCTTGTAATATAGCTTCGCCCAAATTGGACAATAATATGTACCATGTAGTGACACCATGCCAAGTTTCATGATTTCCTGGTGAGTTATGGATTTACAGACATTTAAAAATGGAGATTCACAATGTTTGTGGCCTAGCCAGGATGGCGAGACGGTTGAATTCGTTCCCATTCGTTCCATGGGACCTAAGCATGCACCTCAAGGAAACATGTACGTTTTTCTAGCCATTTTGGTGCGTTGGAGCATGTATTTGTGGTTCGGATTTGAATGATGGACATTAAATGCCTAGAAAACTCAATTAATGAAAAAAGGTCAAACGAACCCTGAATAATTTCAAAGTTCAGCGCGAATATCCAGTTGTTCCGTGTCGCATGTAGAAGAAAATAAGAGGCTAGAAGGGGGAGTGATTATCATTTGGCCCACAAGGGGACACGTTTCCCTATCAAAACCACGAGGGTTCTTGCGACAGGCTCCGGTTTGTAAGAGGTTTGTAGTAAAGCTTGGCCAAATTGGCAATGGTTTACCACGACATATATGTTCCATGACGTGACACCATGCCACCTGTGATGACTTTCTAGTGAGTTTAGGATTTATGGGGACTTAAAAACCGAGATTCAAAATGTTTGAGGACGAGCCAGGACACCGATACAGTTGTAATTCGTTTCCATTCCTGGCATGAGACCTAAACATGCACCCAAGGACACATGTATATTTTTTTCTAGCCATTTTGGTGAACTGAAGCATGTATTTGTAGTTCAAATTTGAATTATGGACATTAAATGCCTAGGAAACTCAATTAGTGTATAAAAATGCCAAACGAACCCAGAATAAGTTTAGATTTCAGCACGGATATCCTGCTGTTCCATGTTGCCCATGGAAGAAAATACAAGGCGAAAATAGGCAATGATTACATTTCTCCCAAAGGGGAACACATTTCCCTATCAAAACCACGTGGCTTCTTCGAGAGAAGCTCCAGTTTTTGTAAGAGGTTTGTAATAAAGCTTGGCCCAAATTGGACAATGTTTTTACCACGACATATATGTGCCATGACGTGACACCATGCCACCTTTGATGACTTTCTGGTAAGTTTAGGATTTATGGGGACTTAAACATCGAGATTCGAAATGTTTGAGGACGAGCCATGGCACCAGTACGGTTGTAATTTGTTCCCATTCCTGGCATGGGACCTAAACATGCAGCCAAGGACACATGTATAATTTTTCTTGCCATTTTGGTGAACTGGGGCATGTATTTGTAGTTCAGATTTGAATTATGGACATTAAATGCCTAGGAAACTCAATTAGTGTATAAAAAGGCCAAACGAACCCTGAATAAGTTTAAATTTTAGCACGGATATCCTATCGTTCCATGTTGCCCGTGGAAGAAAATATAAGGCAAAAAGAGGCAATGATTACATTTCGCCCAAAGAGGGACACATTTCCCTAACAAAACCACGAGGCTTCTTGGAGAGAAGCTCCAGTTTTTGTAAGAGGTTTGTAACAAAGCTTGGCCCAAATTGGACAATGTTTTTACCACGACATATATGTGCCATGACGTGACACCATGCAACCTTTGATGACTTTCTGATGAGTTTAGGATTTATGGGGACTTAGACACCCAGATTCGAAATGTTTGAGGATGAGCCATGACACCAGTACGGTTGTTATTTGTTCCCATTCCTGGCATGGTTCCTAAACATGCAGCCAAGGACACATGTATAATTTTTCTAGCCATTTTGGTGAACTGGAGCATGTATTTGTAGTTCAGATTTGAATTATGGACATTAAATGCCTAGGAAACTCAATTAGTGTATAAAAAGGCCAAACAAACCCTGAATAAGTTTAAATTTTAGCACGGATATCCTATCGTTCCATGTTTCCCGTGGAAGAAAATACAAGGTGAAAAGAGGCAATGATTATGTTTCGCCCAAAGGGGAACACGTTTCCCTATCAAAACCACGAGGCTTCTTGGAGAGAAGCTCTAGTTTTTGTAAAGGTTTGTAATAAAGCTTGGCCCAAATTGGACAATGTTTTTACCACGACATATATGTGCCATGACGTGACACCATGCAACCTTTGATGACTTTCTGGTGAGTTTAGGATTTATGGGGACTTAAACACCGAGATTCGAAATGTTTGAGGACAAGCCATGACACCAGTATGGTTGTAATTTTTTCCCATTCCTGGCATGGGACCTAAACATGCACACAAGGACACATGTATAATTTTTCTAGCCATTTTGGTGAACTGGAGCATGTATTTGTAGTTCAGATTTGAATTATGGACATTAAATGCCTAGGAAACTCAATTAGTGTATAAAAAGGCCAAACGAACCCTGAATAAGTTTAAATTTCAGCACGTATATCCTGTCGTTCCATGTTGCCCGTAGAAGAAAATACAAGGTGAAAAGAGGCAGTGATTACGTTTCGCCCACAAGGGGGACACGTTTCCCTATCAGAACAATGAGGCTTATTTGAGAGAAGCTCCGGTTTGTAAGAGGCTTGTAATAAAACTTGCGCCACAATGGACGAAAAAAACTCCTTGACATATAAGTGCGATGTCGTGACACCATGGCAGGTTTCACGATTTTCAGCTTAGTTTTGGATTTACGACAATTTAAAAACCGAGATTCTTCGCATGAAATGTTTTCAAATAGCAGACGGTTCACTCACGAAAGCTGATATTCAACGAAAACATCATGGAAACCATATTCTAAAGTTTCATAAAAATCTGAAAAAATGTGGGATGTTAAGAAGGTGATGTTTTATTGCGACTCAAAATTTCAAGTTGAAAAACATTACGAGATGTGAGCTATGAAAAAGACAAATTCCGCCCTGAATAGTGACATTACTATTCAGCACTATTCAACACTGACTTTGTCTGTTTCATAGCTCACATCTCATAATGTGTTTCAACTTAAAATTTTGTGTGGCAATAAAACATCATCCTCTTAACATCCCACATTTTTTGAATTTTTTTTGAAACTTCAAAACATCATTTTCTTGTGGTTTTCACCGGTTTCCACCGAATGTTGGTTTCCGTATGATATCCCCCCCCCCCCGCTGCGCGCGCGATCTGAGTCATGCGTTCTGACTGGCCAGAACCCGAACCCCACGGATCGTACATGTGCACCATTGGATGCTCCCAGATCAAACGGCAACCCTGAGCCCTTTCGACAGCACATGCAGTACATGGGTAAGCACTGTGCGCATGCATCGTGTAGCTCACACTTCCTTCTCTACTAGGTTTTCATTCAAAACGGGCTACCGTTTGTCGCCACTCCTCTCATCGGTTTCACGCCTCTTCTCCTAGATATGCATGATGTAGACGTTCGTTTAATTCTTATAGTTCATCTCATCCAAAAATCAATTAGTTTTATAAAAAACTATCTTAAGAGTCATGGAATTGTGCATTGTAAAGGTAAAAACAAAAGGTGAAAATTCATTTAGAAAAAAAAGGTTTGGGCAATTAAGATATGGAAGATTCAAGAGAACAAAGGAGAAGTGCTTGTTTTTTGAGTCTTGCGCATTATGCTTAAGTTCAACCAGGGAGTCTTCTAGATTGTACATGTGGCAGAATCTGGTGGAATGTAGATGATATCCAACGGCTAGTAGTGCTCGGATTTTCCATCTATCTACCGTCAGATTGGCTTCATCCAACGAGCAACTTTCATAGTTATTCACACACTATATAGGTGTATACATGTGTGTATGTGTGTGTGTGTGTATAGATGTGTCCCGTGCTAGACAAAATAAAGTTTGAGTGCATGCGTGGGACGACCCCCCACCCCCCAACCCCGTCGCCGCCTAGAAGTTGGGAAACTAACATCATAGGTATTGAACCAGGCTTGGAGTCGGGTACGGTGTTCGGTTTGTAATGTAGTTGGCATGGCCCATCGAAGTTGTGCATTTGGGATTTAAAGACATCATACACCATCGTACCCATACATATTTTCGGGTCGCATGCACTGTATACGGGGTCTTCTGTTCGACCACGTCTCCCTTGTGCGGTTTTTTTGTGACGACACGGATATCTATGGGCTCCCCGAGTGTATATATATCATCCCTTTAACCGATAATGAGGGGTATGTGTTGGCCATGAATGGATTCCTCCTAGTTCGTGTTAGGGCCGATCACCGTCAAATGTCGGTCAACCAAAGCTCGAGCTCATGCATTGTCAGGATTCCCTCCCAAATGCTCGGATTGCTGGGTTCGACCTACATCAAACCCTGCGTATGTATCTCATCCTTAACTACCTTGCCTTCATGGTTGTTGTCTGTATCGAGAGGTAGGCACCACATCTAAATTGTACATTATTCTACATTGAAAACACACATCACCCTTCCCAACGTACATCATTTTGGGCTGCATGCAAGAGGTACTGGTTTTGTGGTCCCTCTCATGCGATTTTTATGATGATTCAATCTATTGGCCCAAGCGGTTTATCGACAACAACAACTGTCATTTGATCAAAGAAAGATTCATTGGTCCGTCTTATGGTAGGTCATGGCGACATGCATGTATGACCAAAGTATCAATCATTACGTGCATATGCCCCGCTGACACGAAGTGGGAGGTGGTGGGCCAAGCATCCTAGCTAGGTATGACATTATGTCATTATATATATCCTAGCTAGGTGGTTGTTAGGGTGCTTTCGGGTTTGCGAGGCAGGTGCCACCAAAGTTATGCATTGTGTATTTAAAGTTTTAAACATCCCCAATATTCGTACATATATTTGGCCACTTCCAGGTGGTTCTTGGCTTCTGGCCCCTCTCATCGATCTTCAATGACGCGCCCAACCGTGTGCCCGCGGGGTCAAAGTTGTGCATTGGAATTTTGAACATCACAGACCACCCTTTTCACTCATATATATTTGGGCCACATGCTGGTGTGGCTGTCTTTTGACCCTCTCTAACGTTATTTTTTGATGCAAAGACTCTGATGACCCTAAACGGACACGGGGGATAATATCTTAACCGTGTGCGATACAAGTGCGATGTGAATCACCACGACCGTGCAAGCGCGAGCAAATTAAGGTGGACGTACTGGCTCAACCATGTGTGATGCAAGTGCGCTGAAATCACCACGACCACGCAAGCACGAGCAAATTAAGGTGGAGGTACTGGCTCACCCGTGTGAGATGCAAGTGCACTGAAATTAGCACGACCGCGCAAGCGCGAGCAAAGGGTGGAGGTACTGGCTAAACCGTGTGCGATGCAAGTGCGCTGAAATCACCATGACCGCGCAAGCGCGAGCAAAGAGTGGACGTACTAGCTTAACCGTGTGTGGTGCAAGTGTGCTGTAAAACCACCACCTGTGCAAGCTAAAGGTCGGTAAGTTTATTTGGAAATTAGGACTTACCGTGTGCGATAGACCAGCTAGCTAGAAATACAAAAAACAAACTACCTGCCTTAAGCGTTGCAAAAATCGGCGGATCCGCGCCACTTTTCCTTATTATCATAACGCATATTGTTATTGGACCGTGCGCGATCTTGGGCACTCCCGCCCCGCATCAATTCCTTTACCCAAATTTTAGGAGCCGCCGTACTTCAACTGTCGCCCACACTCCTCCAACACCGACCTTATAGTAAAATTGCAGTAGCCGAGGCATTTGAACCGTCGCCCTCCCTCGTCCACCACCATCTCCACCCACCATTACTAAAAAAATAGTAGCCGTGGAGTATCCTCAAACACCACCCCCTCCCCCCTTGAACCCTAGCTCGCGGCCATCACCGGCGCCGCCGCCAACCCCTGCCGGTCTGCCCGTTCCTCCTAACTTAGAAAATAAAGTTCAGGTTACCCAGCGATTCCCATACCGTCGCCCCACTCCCCTGAGTTTTTAGATGAGGCATGCGGTGTCCCTCCCAGCCAGATCCACATCCCCTGCTCCAGAATGTCGCAGCCTAAGCTCGACCATGTATCCCGAGGAGCCCGACGAGCATTCAGCCAAGAAGAGGTTTAGCATGGCCTCTCCGGCGGACGTTGGCGAGGTGGCCGCTGTCGGTGTCAAAACCGGCGGATCTCGGGCAGGGGGTCCCGAACTGTGCGTCTAGGATCGATGGTAACAGGAGGCAGGGGACATGATATTTACCCAGGTTCGGGCCCTCTTGATGGAGGTAATACCCTATGTCCTGCTTGATTGATATTGATGATATGAGTATTACAAGAGTTGATCTACCACGAGATCGTAGAGGCTAAAACCCTAGAAGCTAGCCTATGGTATGATTGTTGTATATGATCTATCGACTAGCCTGGCCTCGGTTTATATAATGCACGAGAGGCCTAGGATAACAAGAGTCCTAGACGAATACGCCGGTGGGGAGGAGTCCTTGTCTTGATCACCAAGTCTTGTGGAATCTTCCATGTATGCGGCAGCTGTCCGAACTGGCCCATGAGTATACGGCCATGGGGGTCCTCGGCCCAATCTAACAGATCGGGAGATGACGTGGTGAGTACCCCCTAGTCCAGGACACCGTCAGTAGCCCCCTGAACCGGTCTTCAAGTTAGGGACACTCCTCGATTCTTCTGAACTGTTCTTCATCTTCGGTTGTCGGTCCTGAAAACTGGTTCAACAAATCTTCTCATCTTCAATCTTGAGGATCACCGAAATGCATTCAACGAGTTTGCACGTCGGGTATCCGAGGAGCCCCTTTAAGTTTCTGGCCTTTATCAATGCCTTGTTATTTTTATGCCACAACTCGGGTTTGAAGTTGTTCCCGGGAGGCATTGTCCTCTTGCGTCCGAGCTCTAACACCGGACTGTATTCGAGGTATCTTTTGCAGCCGAGCACCAATGTCGGACTGCTTCCGAGCTCCAACGCCAAAATGTATCCGAGCTCCAACGCCGGACTGTGTCCAAGCTCCAACGCCGGACTATATCCAAGATGTCATAGATCATCTTGGTCCAAAAAAGTTGAAGGAGTTTAGCCGACCTTAATGCTGGAAATGCCCTGTATGGAGCCAGCCACTAGCGCCCGAGCTTTATGTCGGACTGCTTCCGGGGTGGTGCACCACCCCGATTGTGGGCCAATTTTTTGTCAATATTTTTGATTGGTGCAATTTATTCTCTGCCGAGATATATAGCCAGTAACCCTCAACGTGTGTATCGGTTTAAAACCCGAGATGCACTTGAAGGATGATGTAAGACCACTGATCCCAGTAGCCGATGAGTCTCAGGTTGATTTGCAAAATCGGCCTGAGGATCAAGTCCTAGCTCGGCAGAATACTTCAGGATACAAAAAGCGGCGTGCTTAGTCCTCGAGACTCAGGTTGGGTGCGGCCGACCAACCTGAGGATCATAATCTCCTCAGAAACTGTATTGCACTTAAAATTTTCTACATTGGACAGGCAATGCAGTAGCCCCCGAGACACTGGTCGGGTCGCAACACCATATCAGAGGATCGATGTGCCCCATTAATATTTGTAAATAATAAGCCCAAAGCCCAGTAGCCCCCGAGCCTTAATGCGGGCACGGGTGGCCGAATTAAGGATCGATATCCAGTAAAATCACAAATTATGTGTAATGACTCTATGTATCCAAGTACTTTACATCCTTAATGCTCGGATCTTCATTGTACAAAACTTTGTTGACCGACCATCGGCTTTCACCTCCTTGGCTAGTAGCCGAGGAGTGTTTGTCCTACTTTATAAAACCTTTATGAGGGCAAAGATTTACGACAAACAAGGCAATCTGGCCATACGGTTTTATAAACAAAGGTGCGCAGAGAGATATGTTATATTACTGTTTAACATAAGAAATGTCTTCCAAAGAAAATAGCCCCGCTATCGGTTCCTTTCTTTGGGTTGTCATGCTAAGCATGATCATGAAACCTCAGCTCTAATGTAAGAGCAAAATATCGAGGATTCAGTTTGGGAGGCCAGTTAATAGCCCCCGGTAGTGTCCGGCGACAGTCGAGGTCAAGCCGTAAGAACTTCGGCCATTGTTATCAATGGCCCATCATTTAACACCGTCATCGGATCGCTGAGCAGTTTACGCTTATTGTGACAGTCAGTTTTCGGCTTTCTCCACTGAGGTGCTTAACCATGTGAGCTGGAAGCACAATCGCAGTGGTTCTCCCTTTGCACACCTAGCCGAACAAAGCGGAACGTAGGAGGCAAGCGTAGGAACCGGGCAACCCAACTATTGACCGAAGACACAATTCGAACCAATGCATATATAGTGAGATCCGAGAATGTTTTTGTCGAATCTATAGAGGTGTCCAGCATTGCACTGTGAGACTTGTGCTGGAAACACACAAATAGTTTAAAAGTGCCAAAAGGCTTGGAAAATCAAAAAACGTCAGTAAAAACATGACGTCCAAACAAGATGAAGTGTTCGGTGCCAATCCGAAAATTGGAACAGAAAGAAAAAATTGTGCTTCTGACGTGTTTTGACAATGACCAAGAAGAAAACACATTTACAGCTCATATAAAAATTTAAGAGCCCCCAAGTGACTTGGGTAAGAATTTTATGTATAATGATTGTATGTACCGAAGTACTTATATCATATTTGTGTTCACCCAAACTTTAAACGCGTCTTAACCGACCGTCGGCTTCTCCCTCTTTGGCCAAGGGCCGAAAAGTGTCATGTACTCCGCCTGTCAAGAGCATCGACGGTGTTTCCGATGACCAGGCAATCAGGCCATAAGGCTGTAACAGACAAAGTGCGCTCAAGGAACTTATGCTATATTACTAACAAAGTGTAAGAAGTATCTTCGAAGAAAATAGTACCCCCACCGATACCTTTCTTCGATGCTCATTATTACTATGAGACTTGTGCAATAGATTTTTTGTACTCATGAGTTCCGTTGTGTGCCGACCATGATTGAAAACAATAAGAGCGCTAGCTTTCGGCTTCACCCAGTCTGAGGTCAGAGCTCCGATGACCCGGTCGTGACAATCGCAGAGGTGCTCCCTTTACTCCCTAGCCGAACAATCGGGAACGTAGGGTTAAGCACAGAAGCCAGGCAACCCAGCTTGCAAATCGCTTAGGACAATATGGTGCATATTGTGGCGTAATAGACGAACAAGGAACAAAGCCGTACAAGTATAATCATATGCAAGAGGAAAAGCTCCATCAAGGGAGCCCCCAAGTAAACGGAGTATTTGAATTTGTGGCACAAACAAAGTTTGGACAAGGAAAAAAAATTACAAGCAACTTTTTTCCAAAAAGTATAATGCTTGGTCGAGCTGAACACAAGTTAAAAATTTAAAACTTTGAGTATGAAGGCAACTTAGCTGGTTAATGTGTTCGGTATTGATGACGCAGTCCGAGCTTGATGCAGGACAAGGTTCCATCCCCCAAGCCGGTCCCGAGGTGGCGGAGCAAAGAGCTCGACACTCCGAAGTGGTGACATAGCACGGTCAATGCAGGCCGGCAGAGTGATGCCGAAGTCCCCGGCAAGGGGTAATGAAGTGTTGACGAAGCCCCCCGTCCAGCCGAGGTGACGCCAAAGGATATAGTCTGGCTAGATCATTTTCCTGTGCACAAAAAAAGTGCAAACCGGAGATAATAGTAATAATAATAATAAATCATTGCATAATAAAAGTGAGTAATAAAACAAATATGGCATGGCGCCGAAGTCAATGTCGATGCAGGGCGTCGGCGTGATGTGGTAAAGGCATGGCGAAGCCTGAATTCACAGCTCGGTCTGAGTTCTGGATGCGGCGTTGGCCGGACTATGTACGGAAATTGACCGAACTGCCATGCGACCGTCGTTAATGCGGCCGCCATTTGATAGACCTATGTGCATATAATGGACAAACCAGAGTAATAATTCCTTGGGAAAAATGAACCAAAACAAGCAAAAAGTACTATGATTAATAACACCTGGTTTATTTGTTGTAGCAATCCAAGGAAAGGTGATTCCAAAAATTGGGACTCAATCCGCACACCCATTGCCTGATGGGCCATAAAGTGACGGTATGGCGATGCTGGCAAAGGTTGGCTCGCCAAGGCAAAGCCCTCGGTCCAGCTAACGTGACGGAGCTGGTCGGCTAGTGACGCCGAAGTCTCCGGAGTAGGTTGATGAAGAGATGGCGAAGCCCCCGGTCCAGCCGAGATGTCGAAGCCTCGATGTCAGCCGATGAGTCAAAGTAGGTCGGCGTGATGGACACCAGCTTGAAGAAGCAATAGTGCGGCCCTGCCGATGCAGGTCGTGACGTGGTCGATGCCGGCTTGATGAAGTGATCGTGCGGCGATGCCGGTATGCCCGCTCCGTGTAATCCATGGGGCGGTGATGTTGGTGATGATTTATCCTTCGCGATGCCGGACTCTTGTTCGGCTTGCCGAGATGATGATCCGAAGAAGTTGAGCTCGGCTCAACAAAGTGACGACGTGTATAGCGCAGGTCAGCAGCCTTGGAGCAATATTGCCGGACTGGTTTGACACCAGCATGATGATGAAGATGACCTCAGGGGAGGCTTAAAAATTTATGGTCATGTGTTTAAAAACAACGCACAATACCCTAGAAGAGAATTCCTCTAAAAAGGTTGTCCAATATCACATTCATAAAGAAACATGAATTCGGGTCGGATCCGTATTCGCGCATAAAACGGATCCGAAAATTGGTCCACTCATCGAAAGGTTCCCGGAGTTTGAACCGTCGGATCAAGCTGAAATTTAGAGGGGTGGTAGATATGGGAATTCCTCAGGATATGAACGGTTGGATCTTCCAAACGACCTCCGAGCTGGGCTCTGGAGGCGATGCCCTAAACTCGTCCAGATTCCCGTCCAGATTTGACAGGGCTCTGGTATATCGTAGATTGTCGGAGATTCCTCCATCGGAACTTGACGAAATTTTGCATGGCTGCTGTAGACGTAATCCCGCACTATTCCACTGAAGCAATCGTCAAACCGACGCTCGAGGAGGTGGTGATGGTGAATACAAGTTCGTTGTCCATAAAAACAGCACAGCCGCCCGAGGGCAATGTTGACGTTGAGCCCTCGAGCTCCATGGATGACTCCTCTATGATCATGATAGAGATCGGAGTTGATGTTGAAGAAGGCCCCTGTCCAAACATGAAGATCGGAGATGGAGCATGGTCCTCGGTCGAGTCAAGGTGACTAGTCGAGCCGGCGTCGTAGTTGACCTGCGGGCGAGCCATTGATCCTTTTGCCGATCACACAGCGGAACTCTCAATGAAAGCACCAATGTCGGTGTCAAAACCAGCAGATCTCGGGTAGGAGGTCCCGAACTGTGCATCTAGGATAGATGGTAACAGGAGGTAGGAGACACGATATTTACCCAGGTTCGGGCCCTCTTGATGGAGGTAATACCCTACGTCCTGCTTGATTGATATTGATGATATGAGTATTACAAGAGTTGATCTACCACGAGATCATAGAGGCTAAAACCCTAGAAGCTGGCCTATGGTATGATTGTTGTATATGATCTATCGACTAGTCTGGCCTTGGTTTATATAATGCACGAGAGGCCTAGGATAACAACAGTCCTAGCCGAATACGCCGGTGGGGAGGAGTCCTTGCCTTGATCACCAAGTCTTGTGGAATCTTCCATGTATGCGGCAGCTGTTCGAACTGGCCAATGAGTATACGGCCATGGGGGTCCTCGGCCCAATCTAACAGATCGGGAGACGGCGTGGTGAGTACCCCCTAGTCCAGGACACCGTCAGCCGTCGTTCGCCCCGACCTGTCGATCCCGGAGCAACACGTCGCCACGGAAGCCGGCGAAGACGTTGACTACATTGCCATGCCGAAGGCTTCATCTCAGCAGGCTAGTGTATTACTATATCTCAGGAAAGCTGGCTACAACATCAAGCTCGTGCACACCGACGGCTTCACGCGGGCCATGTCACGGGTTAAGTGGTCCATCCTCAACCCCTTTGGTTCAACCGCCGCCGATCTCTTCGACGGCCCTGCCGTTGATCTCCTCCGCCAAGCGGTCAAGGATTTGCGAGATTTATATGCCATCGAGCCCATTTTGTCACTTCTGAAGGACACGTTCTACGGCGGCAGCTTGGGATCCTCAATTGCCAAGTAAGATCTCATCGACCACGACCACAACCTCGAGGAGGGCACCCACAAAGGTTCTTCCAAGGTGAAACAACCCATCTGTGACATCAGAGAGGGCACCATGGGTCTGTGCTCTTCCAATTGGAAGGATCCTATCCATGATATGTGAGGCAACATTCTATCAGCAAATCTTACCTTTTCTAGCTTGCCAACCCATACCCTTTGTTGTAGTAGCATTTGTCGTGTGGTGCTTTAACCGTGCCGTGTTTAATTATTTCAGTTATGCAAAAATGTATTGTTCAATAGGTCTATGTGATGTTTAAGTATGAATTGTCCACTTTAGTTTCACGAATGGCTATATTTGGTTGTTTATAGTGAGTAGATGCCTTGTTTATCTGTATTTGGTTGTTAGGTTGGTTGGAGTGAACATTTTTTCAGTTATCGAGCAGATGCCTTGTTTATTTGTATTTGGTTTGGTTGCAGTGAATATTTGTCCAGTTATCAAGTAGATGCCTTGTTTATCATTATTAGGTTGTTAGGTTGCTTTTTTAGCGTTTGTCCAGTTATCAAGAAGATGCCTCATTTATCTGTATTTGGTTGTTAGGTTGATTTTTTTAGCATTTGTCCAGTTATCAAGCAGATGCCTTGTTTATCTGTATTTGGTTGTTAGGTTTCTTTTTTAGCATTTGTCCAGTTATCAAGCAGATGCCTTGTTTATCTTTATCTGCTTGTTAGGTTGGTTGAAGTGACCATTTTTCTAGTTTTCAAGCATATGCCATGTTTATCTGTATTTCCTTGTTAGGTTGGTTGCAGTGAGACTCTGTCCAGTTTTCAATGGCTATATTTGGTTGTTATACTAGTCATTTATGCCTTGTTTATTTTGTCATTCACAATGTGGTGTTCATTATGTGCAAGTTCGAACTGTGCCACTCGACTACATCAATACCAGTTTGAACGGCTATATTTGGTTCCAGTTATTCCTGGTGTAGTTAACACATGCCCTTTATTTCAGTTTTACACATTTATCCAGTGTGATGTTTAAGCATTACCTACGTTCTATTCATTTTGAACAATACCAGTTCGAATTGCAATATTTGATGGCTATTAAGCCTACTGTCGGTAACATTGCCTTCCATTTTATATCCTCTTTAACATCATGCTGAAACCAACACATTCAAGCTATCATTTAGAGATGATGCTATTTACCTTTGCTTTATTTGTTTGATGTTAAGATTGTTGTACTTATCATGCCTTTCCAGTACTTATGCAGGACAACAACGAGAGTGGCCACCATTTTCCGCCGAGGTTAGCTTCATCCCTCGACTTGTACTCCCCCCATTGTTCCATAATGTAGTGCATATAGATCTAGGCCTAGACACTAGTTAGCTTCTAATATTGACTTGTTGCTTGTAGGTACATATGCCCTTGGCAAGGATCCACCCATCGAGCCTTTTTGCATATGGGGCAATGAGATATTGATGAACAAGCATCAAGTGAGGAAACTGATAAGGATTATTAGCAAAAAGATATGAATGGTGGCAAGCAAATTATTTGTTTATGCTCTATCCAAAACAACAGTGAGCTGTAGGATAGTAACTACAAACTCTGCAGCCTTCTCTTTTTACTGCCCATAATGAGTTGTTAGACAACAATGTCTGAATCTTTTTCGTTCCCAGTGGTTCCCCAAGCAGTTCACTCAAGATTACCTCACAAAGTACATGATTGGTGGACACGCAATGAAGGTCAAAGTATTTCATCCAGACTACAATGAGCATCGAGAAGTCCTAATGAAGAAAGTGAAGGATGGACGGGCAGCCATCACAAGGGGTTGGCCTAGACTCGTGCGCGCCTTACACATGGAGGAGGGCACAATACGGGCATTCCGCCTCACCTTCTCCAGTAACCAGAATGTCATTCGCATCTCTCTTTACAGTCTTTAGTACAACTGTGGTTCATCATTCTTTACCTGGTGCTTCTGTACTTCTTCAGTATATATACCTATGCATCGAATTATGGATTCGTGGTTGAACCTATATTTGTAATAAACATGGTTGGATATGAAATAAGTGATTGCCTACTTTCAAATTCAAAACATGTGATTTTTAAATTAGGGATTAATTGGATTAATTAGGGATTACACTGCACACGGTTTGTGTCGGGGGAAACTGATCCACGATCACCTATGGGGCCGGCGGACCGGGCCCCTTTCGGTTCGGTGGGGGCAGAGATAGCACGAAGAGCGGATCGAGGCGAAGCACACGAGCAGTTTACCCAGCTTCGGAGCTCTCCGGAGAGATAACACTCCTACTGCTGCTTGTCTGGTTGTATTACCTTGTGTTCTTGCTCTCGAGAGAGAGCGTGGTGTTTTCTGGGCTACGAATGAATCGAAGCGAATTGTCCGAACCCCCTCTACGTTGCGCATGGGCCTCCTTTTATACGCTAAAGGGGTCACCGACAGGTGGCAACGCAGAGGAGGGTATAAACGTAAAAAGTGAGGTGGTTGGTACAGTTGCTTGTACAGTGCACCCTACCTAACCCTGACGGCAGGGGACAAGGGCATTAAAGGCCCGTCTGAGTCGCCCAAACAGTGCAGAAAAGGACCGTTAGGGGCGCCACCGTTCGCCACGATGGCGATCTTGTCAGCTTCGCATGCCACTGCGCACCGCTGGCTGCACAGCCTCCCGCCACGCGCGCCTGGAGAGGCCCCCAGAGCGACACGTTGGTGGATGCGCTAGAGCACGGGCACAGAGTGGCCGCCTGCCGCGGCAAGCGCCTTGCCGCTGTTGTTATCTTGTCGGGTCCGGAAGCTTGTCGCTCTCCGGGCCTCGAGGTACCTTGGTTGGTCTTCCCGGCAAACTCCTCTTGCCGGGGCCTTGTTGCCTTGCCGGAGCGCATGGCGCGTCGCGGCAAGTTCCTTGGAGTGCCTTGGTTGGCCTTCCCGGCAAGCTCCTCTTGTCGGGGCCTTGTCTCCTGAGGTTAAATACTTTGTTCTTGAATGGCTCCAAGGGAACCATGGAGGATCTTGGCGTTCGCCCGGCAAGCCTTGCCGCGGGGTGCTGCAACTGCCCGTGCACAAGTTCGGGGTACTAGGGTACCCCTATTCTAGTACACCGACAGGAGCCCCCGGGCCTGGGCCAGACACGGTGCCGAGCGCTGTTGGGCCAGGCCCAAGACAGGGCACAGGCACACGCAGGCTGGGCCACGCCGAATCTCGCTCTGTATCCACCGCGCTCTCCCATAACGGCACGCGTTGAATGCGGCATCGTGGGAGAGATCGTGGGTGGTTGTTTATTCGAAAGGGAGAAATGTCCGCCCCGTCCCTCTTTATAAGCAGAGGAAACAGGGGCAGTTCGTTCCCCCTTGCTGGTTGCTGCTACTTCATCTTCAAGAAACTTTGCCGCTCCTCCCTTCTTCTCGAAGCCGAGAGAGCAGCGCTCCGCCCCCCATTGCCACCAGCATCACCAACGCCGTCGACCTTCCCCACCACCTCCGCCATGGCTCCGAAAGGCGACAAGGGAAATGGCGTGAAGTTGGCCGAGGCGCAGCGGCTCGCGGCGCTGCGGAAGGAGCGGGCGATCTTCACCCCCCAGCTCGGCGCGAAGGAGCTGAGGGAGTACTTCTTCCTCTTCTGGGCGACGGAGACGCGGGCGCATCCGCGCACGAGGGTACTCCCGGCCACTGCTTTGGAGCTGGCTCCAAACGGGTACCCGTTCTTCGCGCTATTCTTCTACTGCGGGCTCTGCCCGCCCTTCTCGGAGTTCTTCTGTGATATTATGAACACATATGGCTTCTGCCTTCTTGACTTCACCCCCAACGCTGTCCTGACCATGGTAGTTTTTGCACATTTGTGTGAAAACTTTGTCGGAGTCCACCCTAGTGTTGCCCTTTTCCGCCACTTCTTCATACCTCGGGTAGAGAGAGGAGAGCCGCTTGCCGGAGGGATTGCCTGGATCTCGAGAGTCGGCAAGAAAGAGGCGTACTTGGAGGGTGAGCTCCACAGCAAGTGGGAGGAGTGGAGAGCGGAGTGGTGCTGGATCGTTGAGGAGAATCCGCAGCCCTTCACCGCCGTGCGCCAAGCTCCAATAGTGCGCGGCAATGACTGGAGCAACGTGGCCTCGAAAGACGAGAGGCTGAAGATCGCCATCACTAGGATTCTTCGCCTCAGGCTTGCCAGGCACACTGTAGGTGCGGTCGGGGCAGATTTCCTCCGCCACCGCATTGCCCCCCTGCAGGAGAGGGGGAGGCCCGCCTGGGAATTCAAGAATTCGGCGGACATCATGAGGCTGCGGCCGGGCCTCAACTACAACTTCACCGTCCTGGAGCTGGATGCGATGCTTCTGGAGTTGTTCAAACGCGACCCCCAACACCCATTCACACCGCCGAGGGGCGTAGTTCCTTTGTGCAATAACTCTTCGCTTGACCGGATCCGCGCCATGATGCCGTTGTGCGATTCACACAGAATCGTCCCAACTTGGCAAGAGCCTGCGGATGACGTTGTGCGAGCGTTCTTCGACATCTTGGAGGAAGTGCCGGTCCACGCTGACGAGCAGAAGAGCCTCACCCGTGACACCATCGACGAGGAGCTGCAGCGCATCGCCACTAGGGCGGAAGAGGTTGCGGCCGCAGCTGCCGCGGGCGCGTTCGGGTTCACTGTGGAGGAGGCAGAGGCTGCAGAGGCGGCAAACCTTGCCGAGCGCGCGGAGTTCATTGGCGAGGAAGAGCTTGCCGGTTCTCAAGCCGAGCCGAGCGAGGCCGGCGAGGAAGAGCCCGAGCCCTCAGAAGGCTTGCCGCAGGCGGAGCCCCCGCCCCCGCCAAGAAGGCGTCTTCGCAGGGCCGCGGACGTAGCGGGGCGGCAGCCGGCTCAACGGCCGCCAAGCCGTGCGACACGCTCTACCGCGGCAAGTCATGTTGCCGCGGGAGCGCCTCACGCAGCAGCGGCAACTGGAGCGGGATCTTCCCGGGCCACCGCCACCGCCCCCGCCAAGCGGGCAAGGGATCCTACTCCTCCGCCTCGCCGCACCAGAGGGGAGTCGGACTTCGATCTTTCCGCGCTCAGCTCCGACGAGGAGGAAGAAGAGTAAGCTTCTTTGGTGCTCTTATAGTTCTTCAATCTTGCTGTTTTTATCTTGTATCTGACTTGCTTCAATCTGGACTCCTTTCTTTTCAGGACGCTGGCCCAGAGAGCGGCGAAGAGGGCTAAGGCCGCGGTGATTGTCATCGAGGATGACCCCACCGTGTCAGTAGGTGGTGGGCCCGAGGCCACCTTGACGGACCCGGCAATCACTCCTCAAAGCAGCCCCCAGCGCAGCCCTCAGCGTAAGTTCATAGTTTAGCCTTCTGCTGCCGGGCGCGCTTGAGTGCTTCTTCCTTTGTTGATATCTTGCTTGTTGATTTGTGTAGGAGCAGAGCAGCCACATCAGGAGCGCCCGGAAGCTGGTCCCGAGGTGCCATCTGCTTCGACTACGCCGCCAAGGGAGGGGTTCCCGGTAAGGGAGCGCTCTCCGGCAAGGGAGAACTCTCCGGCAAGGGGCAGCTCTCCGGCAAGGGACGGCACCGTTGATCCTGCGGCGACCGAGGCCGCAACTGCAGATCTTGGCACAGGTAATCCACTTGCCCAGAAACTTTCCCTTGGGTTCTTCTTCTTCTGATTTTCTTCTCTTGGATTTTGGATTGATTTTTCTCCCTTCTTCGTTCTTCAGACCCATCTGTGGCTGAGCCAATGGAGACAGAGGGCACCGGCGAGGAAGGGGCCGGTGCTGACGAGGCCGCCAGGGCTGCCGCCGCAGAAGCCGGCGAGGGGTCGGGCGATCGCACTGACGACCCTGAGGCCGCAGGAGCGCCAGGCGCTGCACCGACCGCCGATCCCTCTGCTGCTTCTGCGGAGCCGGGCTCCGAGGAGCCCCAGCCTGGCGCCTACTTGAAGGCCGGCGACGGTATCTTCATCAAGCTACCCTGGGCGTCGAGCTCCAGGGCGCCGGTCGAGGGGGAAACTTTCGACGGGGAGGTGCTCGCCTCTGTTGGACTGTCGTTGGTCGACGCGCCCAGCAGCAGCAGCGGCGAGCCTGAGGAGGAGCAGCTGCTGCGGAAGCTGCTGTCACTCTACCGCGCCCGACAAGCCAAACTAGCTTCCCGGGAAGCGCTTGTCGCGAAGGCGGGAGTTGACATGGAGAAGCGTGCGGAGGAGCTCCGGGGCCAAAATCAAGAAGCTCTCCGGTCCCTGGTGCAGGAGCGGGAGCGACTCGACGAGGAGCGCACGGCCTTCCTTCTCGAGAAGGCCGAGGCTGAGGAGGAGCAAAGGCTGGCCGCCGAGAAGCAGTCCGTGCGGGAAGGTGAACTAGTGCAGCGGAAGGCCAACCTCGACAGCTACGAGGAAGAGCTCGCCGAGCGCGAGCAAGCACTTGGCGGGGCGCTCAAGGAGGCCAAGGACTCTGCGGCAATTGCAGAGGCCGCCAAGAAAGAGCTGGAGGAGAAGGTGGCGCAGCTGGAGGCCAACATTGGGAAGAGCGGCGAGGAGCTTGCCGCGCTCAAGCGTGAGCGTGAGAAGGATGTTGCCGCCCACGGTGAGCTGCAAGGTCTTCTCGCTGAGAGGGGCAAGGAGCTCAGCGCCGCCAAGGATTCCAAAGCAGACCTGGAGCTGAAGCTGGCCACGCTGACGCAGACGCTGGAGGCCGCCAAGGAGCGGGAGAAGACCTTGTCGGAGAAGGTCAAGGCTGATGCGGCGCTGCTGGAGAGCATTGCAGTTACCTAGAACTCGTTCAGAGACACTGTGGAGCACTGGACCGAGGGTCTGGTGAACATTGCCGCAGTCATCAACGAGGAGCTGGCGCAGCTGGGGATGGAGGACTTTGGGTATCCTTCCGATGAGAGTCTTCAACCCAGCGCCAAGCTCAGCCTGTTCTTCAAGGGCGTGGCGACGGCACTCCAGCGGCTACGGGAGTGGATCCCAAAGCAGCTGGCCGACGAGTCGTGCAAAATCTGCACCGGGGTTCTCCAGAAGGTGCTGATGAAGGTAGCCTTCCGCAATCCAGGCCTCAGCTTCACCAACGTCCTCAGGTCCTTGCCGCCGGATGCCGATCTGGATGCACTCAAGGCCCTTGTCGCACCCATTGTGGACAAGGTGAGCGAGATCAAGAGGGTCGAGGGCAGACGCATAGACTAGGCCGCCCATTTCTTCTTTTCCCTTGTCGCTGCTAATCATGTTATGAAAACAGTCTGTTAGAGCTGCGACAAGTTATCTTGTAATATAACTTTATTTCTGTTATCAATTGCTATGTTATTTCCTCTACTAGATTCCTTCCTTTGTATGTTTTTACCCTACGCTTCTAGGGAACTTGTCGGCGCAGGCGCCCGAGCCGCGAGCGCTGAGTGCGGAACTTCAGCAGCCTGCTGGCGGTGCTGCTTCCGATAAGAAACCTTGTCGCGACTAGATGCAGCACGCTTAAGCTGTTGAGCGGACTCGAAACAAAGTAAGGGCGCAACTAGCCATGAGTTGGTTCCTCCGCGCACAGGTTTTCCATACAAAGCAGGGTCGTTCGAGGAAGATAACTCAAAAATTTAAAAAGTGATTGCTCAAACTTTGGCAACTTAGCTTTTCTGTCATTTGCTTCCCGGCAAGGCAGGACTTCGCTTGAACGACGCCTGGTCCATACCACAATCTTCTCTAATCCTCCCCCGGCAAACATGTGTGCGGGGGAACCTTCTTTTCCTTTGTTGAAAAGAAGAAAGAAGAGAAAATAATGATATGGAGCCCTTCGGCTCTTTAGTACTTACCGGATGTAGGTGCTGCACAAAGTGTCAGATAATCGCATGCAAGAAAGAAACTAATGCATGAAATGGACAAGTTGTGCGGAGCACATGGGGTTTTACTTATGCACGGGATCTGCGCCCGGCTTTGTACAAAGGATTACATGCAACAGCGGCAAGACTTGTACAAAAGGTGGTTGCCGGAACGGGTTCCGGCAACCGCGCCCTACGGGAAAAACTTACGTAGATGTTCTATGTTCTAGGAGTTGCTCACCGGAATGCCATCTTCGGTCTCAAGGCAGACAGCGCCGGGCCTTGTGACTCGTTTCACCCGATAAGGGCCTTCCCACTTCGGCGTCAACTTGCTGGAATTCTTGGCGGACTGAACGCGCCGAAGAACAAGGTCGCCTTCCTCGAAGCTTCTGGCTTTAACTTTGCGGCTATGATAGCGGAGAAAAGCTTGCTGGTATCGAGCAGCTCGTACAGCGGCCTGAAGATGATCTTCCTCAAGGAGCAGCGCGTCGTCTTGTCGCAGCTGTTCTTGCTCAAGCTCATCATAAGCGAGCACTCGAGGTGATCCGTATACGAGTTCCGTGGGGAGAACTGCCTCTGCTCCATAGACTAGAGCGAAAGGTGTCTGGCCAGTGGCTCGATTTGGCGTCATTCTGATCAACCAAAGAACCACCGGTAGCTCCTCGATCCAGTTCCTTCCGCACTTGTGCTGCCTGTCGAAAGTTCTGGTCTTGAGCCCGCGCAACACTTCAGCATTTGCCCTCTCTGCTTGACCGTTGCTTCTCGGATGAGCAACAGAAACGAAGCAGACCTTGGCGCCAAGGTCTTGGACGTACTGCATGAAGGTGCGGCTCATGAATTGCGTGCCGTTGTCGGTGATGATCCTGTTAGGGATCCCAAAATGGCAAACAATTGACCTGAAGAACTTGACTGCTGACTGTGCTGTCACCTTCCTCACTGGCTGCACTTCCGGCCACTTTGTGAACTTGTCGATTGCGACGTACAAGTACTCAAAGCCCCCGACAGCTCGGGGGAAGGGGCCGAGGATATCGAGCCCCCAGACCGAAAATGGCCAGGATAAAGGGATCGTCTAGAGAGCTTGAGCTGGCTGGTGTATCTGTTTGGAGTGGAACTGGCACGCTTCACACTTGGTTACTTGTGCAGTTGCATCCTGGAGGGCTGTCGGCCAAAAGAAACCTTGCCGGAAAGCTTTGCCGGCAAGTGCTCTTGCGCCAATGTGGTGGCCACATATGCCTCCATGTATCTCTGCCAACAGCTTTTGTCCATCTTCCCGGTGAATACACTTCAATTTCACACCGTTGAGTCTTCTTCTGTACAGTATGCTATCGACAAACTGGTACATACTTGACTGCCGGGCTACTCTTTCCGCTTCTTCTTGTTCTTCGGGAAGTTCTCATGTCTGAAGCAAGTGGACAATCTGCTGTGCCCATGCTGGAGCTTGTGGCTCGACAACAAGGACTAAAGGCACATCTGCTGCTGCGGGAACATCCGCTTCCACGGCAAGGACTTGTGGTCCTGCCGGAGCTTGATGTTCCCCGGCAAGCTTGCCGGAGCAAATCTTGTCGGGAGCGTCTGCTTCAACGGAACAAACCATAAGGCTTGCCGGAGCAGACTGCCCCTCAGCCTCCTTGGTGTTGATCTTGGGGACTTTCTTGGCGGTGGCTTCGGGGAGCTCTGCCGGAAAGTAGTCACCAGAAACCAACTTCCTCTTCTTGCTTTGTCCAGTTGATGGTGTTACGGATGGTTGAGTCAACTTAAGCTCAAAGATCCCTGGTTTCACATGTAACTTTAGTGCGGCGCACTTTGACAGGCCATCAGCAATGTCATTCTGAGCTCTTGGGATATGCTCCATTTGTAGGCCGTCAAAGTGCTCTTCTAGCTTCCTCACTTCATCAACATATGCTTCCATCAACGGACTCTGGTAGTTCTTGTTCACTTGTCGGATGACAAGCTGTGAGTCACCCCTGACAATGAACTTCTTGATCCCAAGGTCTGCTGCGATTCTGAGACCGGCAAGCAATCCTTCATACTCTATAGTATTGTTGGTTGCTTGCTCTTTGGGAAAGTGCATCTGGACCACGTACTTGAGGTGCTCTCCGGTGGGTGCGACAAGCAGCACGCCTGCACCGGCGCCTTGCAGCGAGAAGGCACCATCAAAGTACATCAGCCACTCTTTGCTTGCCTCTTTGACGGGGATGCTCGTTTCTGGAATTTCTTCATCTGGGGTTGGCGTCCACTCTGCTATGAACTCTGCCAATGCTCTGCTTTGGATAGTTGAAGTGCTCTCAAACTTGAGGCCAAAGCTTGACAGTTCCAGCGCCCACTCGACAATCCTGCCTGTTGCTTCTGGACTTTGCAGTATCCTCTTCAGCGGAAAGCGAGTGACGACTGTGATCTCATGTGCTTGGAAGTAATGGCGCAGCTTTCTCGAGGCCATGAGGAGGCCGAAAAGCAACTTCTGCACACCAGATTACCTTGATCTAGCCCCCTGCAGAAGAGAACTGACAAAGTAAACTGGGCGCTGCACCATTCTCTTCGGCATCTTATCATGCTCCTGCACAAACCCATGTTTGTCGGGACCAGAGCTTGTCGGCGAAGCCCCCTGCTTGTCGCTGGACGGATCTGCCGTGGTTGCTGGCTCATCATCCGCCTCCCTCTCCGCCACTAACGCAGCACTAACCACTTGATTGGTTGCCGCTATATACAGTAGCAACTTCTCTTGCGGCTTAGGTGCGACAAGCGTTGGAGTGGAGGACAGGTATCTCTTCAAGTCCTGCAGCGCAGCCTCCGCTTCCGGAGTCCATTTTACTAGACCTGCCTTTTTCAAAATTTTGAAAAATGGCAGGGCGCTCAGCAGATCTAGAGATAAACCTGCTGAGAGCAGCAACGCAACCGGCAAGCCTTCGTACATCCTTGACGCGCTTTGGTGCTTCGATCTGCTCAATGGCCTTGATCTTGTCAGGATTGGCTTCAATTCCCCGCTGAGACACGAAGAACCCGAGAAGCTTGCCGGAGGGGACCCCAAACACGCACTTCTCGGGGTTAAGCTTGAGGTTGATCTTGCGCAGATTTGCAAATGTCTCGTCTAAATCTTGAATCAGGGTCGCCCTGTTCTTGCTCTTGACCACTATGTCATCCATGTAGGCTTCCACATTTCTGTGCATCTGCAGCTCAAAAGCATGGTGGACTACCCTTGCGAATGTTGAACCGGCATTCTTCAAACCGAAAGGCATCCGTACGAAGCAGTACGTGCCACACGGGGTGATAAATGCGGTTTTCTCTTCATCTTCTTCTGCCATGAAGATTTGATGGTATCCTGAGTATGCATCAAGAAATGAAAGCAAATCACATCCGGCTGTGGAGTCAACAATCTGGTCAATACGCGGCAAGGGAAATGGGTCTTTGGGACAAGCTTTATTAACATCAGTGAAGTCAATACAAAGTCTCCATTTCCCGTTAGCCTTGCGCACAACAACAGGATTGGCCAACCACGTGGGATGGAGCACTCCTCTGACAAGGCCTGCTGCTTCCAACTTCTTGATTTCTTCTGTGATTAATTCTTGGCGCTCTACTTCCTGCTTCCTGACTCTCTGCTTGACGGGCCGCGCATGAGGACAGACGGCAAGGTGGTGCTCAATTACTTTCCTGGGAACACCGGGGATATCAGACGGTTGCCACGCAAACACATCGACATTCGCCCGCAGGAAAGCAACAAGCGCGCTTTCCTATTTGGGGTCAAGAGTGGCGCTGATGGTGAAGGTACCACCAGTGCCGCTCTCCTTGGCGGACACCTTCTTGGTCTCAGGTGGAGCTGCCATTGCCTTCTTACGCTTGCCGGTGGACCTCGATGGTGCGTCCTCGACGGTAGCGCAGCACTCCGAAGAGGTGCGCTTGCCGGAGTGGGCATCAGAGCTCTTGCCGGACTTGGTCTTCTTCTTCCCCCCGGGAGCTTCAGCGGCAAGTGTCCTGCGTTCTGCTGCGGCTGCTGCTTCCCGGTAGATCTTGTCGGCACAGATAAGAGCATCCTTCTTGTCGCCAGGGACAGAGATGACACTTATCGGGCCTGGCATTTTCAGTACGTTGTACGCATAGTGAGAGGCTGCCATGAACTTGGCGAGTGTCGGTCGGCCAAGGATTCCATTGTAAGGTAATGGAAAGTCGGCAACGTCAAACGTGACCCTCTCAGTCCTGAAGTTCAGCTCGCTGCCAAATGTTATCGGCAACGTGATCTTTCCCTTCAGCTTGCTCCTTCCCGGGTTGATTCCTTGAAATGTACCGGTCTCTTTGAGCTCGCTGTCAGGGATCTGGAGTTTGTGAAGCACCGCGGAGGAGATCAGGTTCAAGCCGGCCCCACCGTCAACTAGCATCTTAGTGACCTTGAGGTTGCGGATTGTTGGTGAAACCAGCATCGGCAAGCACCCGACCGCAGTTATGCGATCAGGATGGTCCTCAATGTCGAAGATGATAGGCGTGCCGGACCATTTCAGAGGCTTGCGTGACTCGATGGGTGGTTCTGCTGCATTAACTTCCCGCACCCACTGCTTGAGCTGGCTGTGCGAGGCATGTAGAGAAGCACCACCGTCAACGCACAAGACCTCTGTGGCTTTCTGGAACTCCTGCTCATCAGTCTCCTCATCATCCATGTCTTCATCGTCGTCGTCATCTTCATCCTTGTCGCGGCCGCGAGGAGGTCTGTCTCTTTGCTGCTGCTTGGCCTTGCCGCGGCGTCCTCCTCGGCCGGGATG
Source organism: Triticum dicoccoides (assembly GCF_002162155.2). NCBI lineage: Eukaryota > Viridiplantae > Streptophyta > Magnoliopsida > Poales > Poaceae > Triticum > Triticum dicoccoides. The sequence goes on along the minus strand of NC_041384.1, from coordinate 226,341,384 downwards.
TTTCTTGCCGGATCCACTAGCTCCTTCCTGGGCCTTCTCCTTGTCGCGCCGCTCGTATTCAGCTTTCTGTTGCTCAACAAGCTCTTCGACTTTCTTACAGTTCTGGAGATCATGGCCCTTGGTGCGGTGAATCTTGCAATACAGCTTGTTGGTGCCGTCCTGCTTGTCGGCGACCGCCACCTCCGTGGCAACCTCCTTGCCGGAGTCACCAGCTTTGGCTTCCTTGGCGCCGCCACTGTTGCCGGACTGCTCAACAACTAGCACTTCTTTGCCTTTCCTCCTTCTGTTGTTCCGCCGCCGGTTTTTCCTTGTCGGGGCAGCATCTTCACTGTCAGATCCTCCCACTCCTATATTTTCTCCGGGGAGTCTCCTCCCTTCCTCAGCACGTGCACACTTGTCGGCCAGTGCATATAACTCACTGACGTCCCTGATCTTGCACATCGCCATTTCCTCCCGCATCCTGCGGTTTCGCACATTCTGATGGAACGCGCTGATCACCGCGGCAGGGTGGACGTCTGGGATGTTGTGCTGCACACTACTGAATCTCTGAATGTACTTGCGCAGGGGCTCTCCTTCCTTCTGGGCGAGCAGATGAAGATCACTCTCCTGGCCATGAGGCTTGTGTCCGCCTGTGAAGGCGCCGACAAACTGATGGCACAGATCAGCCCAAGAGGATATGGAGTTGTCCGGCAAGTGCATGAGCCAGGATCTGACGTTGGGCTTGAGCACCAGCGGGAAGTAGTTGGCAAGGATCTTGTCATCTCGTCCCCCGGCAGCCTGTACCGCAATGGTGTAGATGCTGAGGAACTCCGACGGATGCGTCTTGCCGTCGTACTTCTCCGGTACGTCTGGCTTGAAGTTCTTTGTGCTGGGCCACTGGACTTGCCGCAGCTCACGAGTGAACGCAGGACAACCTACCGTGTACGGCAGATCGCCTGGTTCCCCTGGTGCATGCATGTCAACAGAGGGCCCAGCGCGCTTGTCGGATTGACGTCGCGCTTCTCTTTGGCGCTCGATGTGGGTTCGAGCGTCTTCTTGTTGTCGATCATGAAGAACTTGGCGGTGATCGCGACGAGCTCGTCGATCCGACGATGCAGTGGAGTCGCTGTCGAGGTGGATCCGGCGAGTCGGCGATCTTGGCCTTCGGGGCGGTGGTTGCATGGTAGTTGCGGCTCCGCCCGTTTCGTCGCCACCGTCTCGCGTCCGGCAACCCTGCCGCGGCGGCGACGCGCTCGGCCACCGTGGAGTGTCGCCGTTGGCATAGCCGATGAGACTCTGAATGGTGGCCCTCCATTTGTCGATCTTGTCCGACGTCGGAGGGTAATCTAGGAGAAGTTGACCTCGTGCCAAAGCTTCTGCTGGAGTGATGGGTGGCAGTGGCGGACGGCGTGAGGAGCGGGACGTGCTCGAACTTCTAACTATGTTAGAAGGAGCAGTATCCCGTCCAGGCGACCGTGTCCCGCTCGTGCCAGCACGCTGGCGTGCATGTTGGTCTTGAGTGCCTCGAGATCCACCAGCTTGGTCTTGGCCTATTATGTGTATGGCACTGCTAGTGCCATGACGCTGTTGATCTTGCGCCTCCTGAGAGTGGCGTGGAACATGTACAGTCGCCGAGGTTTGTGCAGCCTTGTTCTTGGACCTGGCGGCATCATGAGCTTCCTCGTCGATGTCCATTCTTCCGCCGGCGTCCATTCCACCACCCGTTTGCTCCAACGGTGGCGAAAGTGACGTGGACGGAGCGGCTGCCGCCGAAGTCTTCTTCTTCGGTGGCATGTTGATGAAGGGAATGAAGATCTAGCTCGTGTGAACGCCGGACCAGGTTCACGCAATCTCAACACCCCCTACCTGGCGCGCCAAAGATGTCGGGGGAAACTGATCCACGATCACCTATGGGGCCGGCGGACCGGGCCCCTTTCGGTTCGGTGGGGGGCGGAGATAGCACGAAGAGCGGATCGAGGCGAAGCACACGAGCAGTTTACCCAGCTTCGGAGCTCTCCGGAGAGATAACACTCCTATTGCTGCTTGTCTGGTTGTATTACCTTGTGTTCTTGCTCTCGAGAGAGAGCGTGGTGTTTTCTGGGCTACAAATGAATCGAAGCGAACTGTCTGAACCCCCTCTACGTTGCGCATGGGCCTCCTTTTATACGCTAAAGGGGTCATCGACAGGTGGCAACGCAGAGGAGGGTATAAACGTAAAAAGTGAGGTGGTTGGTACAGTTGCTTGTACAGTGCACCCTACCTAACCCTGACGGCAGGGGACAAGGGCATTAAAGGCCCGTCTGAGTCGCCCAAACAGTGCAGAAAAGGACCATTAGGGGCGCCACCGTTCGCCATGATGGCGATCTTGTCAGCTTCGCATGCCACTGCGCACCGCTGGCTGCACAGCCTCCCGCCACGCGCGCCTGGAGAGGCCCCCAGAGCGACACATTGGTGGATGCGCTGGAGCACGGGCACAGAGTGGCCGCCTGCCGCGGCAAGCGCCTTGCCGTTGTTGTTATCTTGTCGGGTCCGAAAGCTTGTCGCTCTCCGGGCCTCGAGGTACCTTGGTTGGTCTTCCCGGCAAACTCCTCTTGCCAGGGCCTTGTTGCCTTTCCGGAGCGCGTGGCGCGTCGCGGCAAGTTCCTTGGAGTGCCTTGGTTGGCCTTCCCGGCAAGCTCCTCTTGCCGGGGCCTTGTCTCCTGAGCTTAAATACTTTGTTCTTGAATGGCTCCAAGGGAACCATGGAGGATCTTGGCGTTCGCCCGGCAAGCCTTGCCGCGGGGTGCTGCAACTGCCCGTGCACAAGTTCGGGGTACTAGGGTACCCCTATTCTAGTACACCGACAGTTTGCGAAAGCGAAACGTGTGCGATATACGTGGATATCAGAAACGTTTCTAGGATCCACTACGTGTGCGATCAATCTCCACTACACACATGGCTTTCTGTTGAAAACTATTTGCGTTAGGACACCTTGCGCAAACATTTACCACATAAAAAGTGTGTGTGATGGACAACCTTTGCCACACAGTTTCTTCTATGTACCGTGTGTGATACATTCAATAACACAAACGATTTAATGAGAAAAATTGTGTGTGATGTACCTGTGAATGGAAACGTTTTCCTTGGAGCGACTGTGTGGAATGTACATATGAACGGAAACGTTTAGCGGGGACTGACTGTGTGGGATGTACTTGTGAACGGAAACATTTCGTTCTACTGTATGTATTTTCGTATTTGAGCCCTCACCGGTCGCACACGTTCTCATTTTGCCGAGCCTGTGTGCCAGGAGGGCATATCCCTGACGGTTTCTGGCTTGTGTGGGAGGGACCCCCCTATCTCCCACACTCACTTAGCGACGGTTCCAAATTCCGTCGCGGAAAGGGTTAAAAACCGTTTGTTTAGGACCGACGCACACCAGTGGTATTTCAATTATGAAATTCTGCTTCCTTAATATGGAAATGAAATATATTATGTGCTTAATATGAATGTCAATTAGATTAATATATTCATCATTAATAATAGGGCAATTAGCCTGGTAATGGCGAATTAGCCTGCTAATTGGGTTTTGCTATTGCAACGGTTATTGAAAAAATACCGTGGGCGATGACCTCAGGCAACGCACACAGATTCTAGGAATAAACCGTGTTGGATCAATGAACAGTCACACACGACTTTCTATTGAAAACTGTTTGCGTTAGGCCACCTTGCGCAAACGTTTACCACATAAAAATTGTGTGTGCGATGCAGCCTTTGCCACACGTTTCTTCTATGGACCATGTGTGATACATTCAATAACGCAAATGATTTAACGGGAAAAATTCTGTGTGATGTACCTATGAACGGAAACGTTTTCCTTGGAGCGACTGTGTGGGATGTACATACGAGCGGAAACGTTTAGCGGGGACTGACTGTGTGGGATGTACTTGCGACCAGAAACAATTTCGCCTGTATAATTGTGTTTCTTTAGCTCTACTATAGGTACTTCCATATTTGAGCACTCATCGGTCACACACAACCTCATTTTGCCAAGCGTGTGTTCCAGGAGGGCATATCCCCGACGTTTTCTGGGTCGTGTGGGAAGAACCCCCCTATCGCCCACACTCACTAGGCGACGGTTCCAAATGTCTTCGCGGAGAGGGGTTAAAAACCATTTGTATATCACCGACGCGTACCAGTGAAAGTCATGCATATTATTATTCATTTCATCAAGCAATTCTCTTTGATATTTAGCAACTTGTTCTAACTGAGTTTGAACCATAGAAGCATGCTTTCCAACACCTCTAACATCATTTAATATTCTAAATAACAAGTCACTGAGGAGAGCAATCATATCAGAATTGTATTTCAGTTGTTTCATAACATTTGCATTGAAGTGATCTTGTTTTCTAATATAATTTTCAAACTCATAAAGGCATTGGCTAGGATGCATGTTGTGAGGATTGTCATTATCATTGAACTTCATTAGAGAATTTACCTCTACCACCTTAGGAAGTGGTGGTGTATTAACCCCATGTATTTCTTCAATAGGAGGTAATTTCTTAACATCATCAGCTCTAATACCTTTTTCCTTCATAGATTTCTTTGCCTCTTACATATCTTCAGGATTGAGATATAATATACCCCTCTTCTTCGGAGTGGGTTTAGGCGGCGATTCAGGAAGAGTCCAATCATCATAATTTTTCAATATGTTATTCAATAATTCTTCAGCTTGCCCAACAGTTCGTTCCCTGCAAACACAACCAGCACAACTATCTAGGAAGTCCCTAGAAGCATTGGTTAGTCCATTATAGAAGATATCAAATATTTCATTTTTCTTAAGAGGATGATCAGGAAAAGCATTAAGTAATTGGCAAAGCCTCCCCCAAGCTTGTGGGAGACTCTCTTCTTTAATTTGCACAAAGTTAAATATTTCCTATAAGGCAGCTTGTTTCTTATGAGCGGGAAAATATTTTTCAGAGAAGTAATAAATCATATCATGGGGACTACGCACACAACCAGGAGCAAGAGTATTGTACCAAGCTTTAGCATCACCCTTTAAGGAGAAAGGAAATAATTTCAGAATAAAGTAATAGCGAGTTTTCTCATCATGAGTAAAAAGGGTGGCTATGTCATTCAACTTACTAATATGTGCCACAACAGTTTCAGTTTCATAACCATGGAAAGGATCAGGTTCAACCAATGTAATCAACTCTGAGTCGACAGAGAATTCATAATCCTTATCATCAATAAAGATAGGTGAAGTAGCAAACTTAGAATCACATTTCATTCTAGCATTCAGAGATTTTTCTTTATACTTGCAGAATAATTTCTCTAGATCATCTATATCTCTATAAGCAAGAATATCTATAGTTGTCTCCTCACTCATAACATAACCTTCCGGTACCTTAGGCAATTCATATCTAGGAGGGCTAGTTCTAGCAGGTGTTTCAGGAGTTTCAGTTTCAAGCTCATCATCAGATTCAACAACATCATGTTGTATAACTCTAGCAATTTGTTTATCAAGAAAGTCACCAAGTGGCACATAATCATTAAGCAAGGTACTAGCATCATCATAAGCATTATCCAAAGCAGAGGTAGCATCATTGATAACTTGCGACATATCAGAATTAATATCATGTGGTGGTGTTGCAAGTTTACTTATAACAGAAGGTGAATCTAAATCAAAACTGGATGGTAGTTCCTTACCTCCCGTCGTCTTTGAGGGAAATATCTTGGTCTTAGCATCCTTCAGATTCTTCATGGTGATAATATGATAATAATCCCAAGTGACTCAACAAATATAGCTATGCTCCCCGGCAATGGCGCCAGAAAAAGGTCTTGATAACCCACAAGTATAAGGGATCGCAATAGTTTTCAAGGGTAGAATATTCAACCCAAATTTATAGATTCGACACAAGGGGAGCCAAAGAATATTTGAAGGTATTAGCAGTTGAGTTGTCAATTCAACCACACCTAGAGATTAATTATCCACGGCAAAGTGATCAGTAGCAAAGTAGTATGATAGTTTTGATAATAGTAGCAGCAGTAGCGGTAACGATAACAGTGATAGCAGTAATTTTGTAGCAAGTGTAACCGTGATAATAGCAGTAGTAACTTAGCAAGAACAGTATAGGATAAATTCGTAAGCATTGGATTGGTAACTTGTTGGATGATATTCATCATGAGACAGTTATAACATAGGGCAATACGGCACTAGCTCGAGTTCATCAATATAATGTAGGCATGTATTCCATAAATAGTCATACATGCTTATGGAAAGAACTTGCATGGCCTCTTTTGTCCTACCCTCCCATGGCAGCGGGGTCCATATGGAAACTAAGGGATATTAAGGCATCCTTTTAATAGAGAACCGAAACAAAGCATTAACACATAGTGAATACATGAACTCCTCAAACTACGGTCATCACCGGGAGTGGTCCCGAATATTTTCACTCCGGGGTTGCCGGATCATAACACGTAGTAGGTGACTATAACTTGCAAGATCGGATCTAGAACATGGATATAATGGTGATAACATAAATGGTTCGGATCTGAAATCATGGCACCCGGGCCCAAAGTGACAAGCATTAAGCATAGCAAAGTCATAGCAACATCAATCTTAGAAGATAGTGGATACTAGGGATCAAGCCCTAACAAAACTAACTCGACTACATGATGAATCTCATTCAACTCCTCACCGACCAGCGAGCCTACGAATGGATTACTCACTCCCAGTGGGGAGCATCATGGAGAAGGGTTGGTGATGACGAGGAATGAAGGCCCCCCTCTCCGGAGCCCCAAACGGACTCTGGATCTGGCCTCCTGATGAAGAATAGGAGGTGAAGGCGGCTCCGTCTCATGGATCACGATAATTCCTTATCCCTGATTTTTTCTGGAAAAATAGGATTTTATAACGTCGGTTTCAGGGTTTGCGGGGCCACCAGGTGGGGACAATCCACCTGGGCATGCCAGGAGAGGGGGCGCGCCCTGGTGGGTTGTGGCCACCCAGGTGCCCCTCTTCGGTAGGTCTTGGCTCCAGATATTCTTATTTATTATATAAAAATTCCTCGCAAAGTTTTGTTCCATTCCGAGAACTTTTATTTCTGCACAAAAACAACAGCATGGTAGTTCTGCTGAAAACAGTGTCATTCCGGGGTTAGTTGCATTCAAATCATGCAAATTAGAGTCCAAAACCAGGAAAAGTAGATACATTG